>NC_082683.1:8327234-8630092 GCF_949987515.2 Delphinus delphis
GGCCCTGGCGGACCCGGAGCCCTGGTCACAGATCTGGGGTTGTCCCGTGTTGAGGGAGAACAGGAGACCTCCGGAGAACCCCGATCACTTTCTAATTAAACACGACTGTCCGCGTTTTGAGCCGAGGCGGAGCGGAGCAAAGGGAAGGAAGAGAAGAAAAGTGGTTTGTTCCAGCTGCGCAGAACGCTGAGCTGGGAAGAGTGCCCAGAACAGTTAATGCCCAGACCCTCTCAGCCTTGCAAATCGCCGCCCGCCTGGGGGTGAAGCACCATTTATGCCAGGGAAAGGCAGGCGATTTCATTAACTCCACTCCTGCTGTCTCATCTCCAAGGGCGCGGGTGGTTAAACGTGAGCGGGATTGGTAAAGGGTCAGCCTGGTTGGCAGGACTTTCTGGGGTGGGTATGTGTCCCTGGTCTACGAGGTCCCCAAGCTGAGTGTCTCTGCAGAGACGAAGAAGGGAAGAGGTGATCGGGGGTGGAGGAGAGACAGACTTGAGACAGAGACTGAGTCCTGGTAGAAACACTGCAGGCCGGTGTTGAGGTAGATGTGAAGACGTCCCAAACATCACCAGCGGCCGTGGAGTCCTCCAGGTGCAGGGCAGGAGTGGCACAAGCCCTCAGCAAGGACCCCCTGGAGTCACTTCTCACGGGGCCTCTCTCATTCCCCCCACCTTGTCCCCCTGCTGCTCGTCTTGTCCGTCTGATGTCCAGCCTTTTAAAGCCAGAATAAAGCTGGTCTCCTACCTCAGGCTTCAGGTCTGGCAGGCCCCTGGTCCCTTCCACTTCCTCCAGTCGGATGGCCGTCTTTCAGTCCCTCCAACCCTCCCCAGGACTCTGGCACCTGCCGTGCCTCTGCGTGGACACCCTTGCCCCAGTCCTTTCCAGATTTACTTCCTCGGGGGGGCCGTCCCCGCCATCCCACCCAAAGCAGCCCACAACCTGCCCCCACCGACGTTGCATGTTTAGGACTCTTCAGAGCACTTGGTGTGAAAACATCCATGCGTATGTTTATTGTCAGTCTCCCTGCCCCTTCACACACGAGCACGTGGGCCTTTCTCTGTCCGATTCCCCCTTCCCTTCCAAGCTGGATCGGTGTCTGCACAGAGGACGCGCTCCGTAACCTAGCCGTAGGGTCCAGGAGACGCTCTACGGAAAGGCAGGTGATCCGGGGAACCAGCCAATGGTAAGCCCACGCGACCTCAGCGCTGGGCTCTAAACAACTTCCCCACCAGCCTCTGAAGACCTTGTAGCCCCGAAGCCACGGGCTCCTATGAGCTGAGCCAGCCTTAGAGGAGGTCAAGGCCTTCCTTCCTCACCAGTCCAGGCCACCCAGTCAGGTGTCCAGGGCAGTGGTCAGAGGCTTGGTCCTCCTCCTGCTGGCTTCCCCTCTAGGTGTCAGGCTTGCCCTGGCATGGGGGGTGGCCTTCCCGGGGAAACGCCTGGCGGGGCTGGGGGATGGGGAGGGGGCCGGGCTTGGAGTCACGGCTCCGATTCAAGAAAGGAAATCATCCGAGCTTTTAAAAAATTAAATGGAGTCAGTAATTTGATTTCAGAGAGAAGCTGAAAACCTCGTAATGGCAGGAGCAGCTCAATTCCGTGGTGAAAAGGAAAAGCCTTAAATGGGGCTATTAAGCTTTTGCCTGGGATGGATCTGCCCGGAGAAGGAGGGAGGAGGGAGGGCGGGCAGGGGGGGCAGGGGGAGAAGTCGTCCTCGAGGCAGAGACCGTTCATCAGGCAAGACAACCCTGATTATTTATTTATTTATTTATTTATTTCACGTTGCGGGCGTTGCCGAAGGCCTCTTCTTGGCTGCGTTTCAAATCCCTCTTCCAGTGATGGGCCGGCCTGGGGGTGGGGGTAGGGTTGCTACCCTTCCAGGGAAGCACTGGGTCCCACTCTAGCTCAGGCCACAGCTGGGCTTCTGGGCCAGGGAGCCTGGGAACACTGGCACCCCTGGGGGTCAACAGGGGTCACCGGAGCTGTTCAAGCCAGCAGGGTACCAGCTGCTGCCATGGGGACAAAAGGAAGGGAGCGGTGAGTCATGAAAACAAAGCAGTAACGCTCAGCGGGTTCTTTGGAGACCTGGGGTCATGGCCCCCTGGGGCCCAGGGGAGAGGGCTTCTCACATCATAGGATCTTATCACCACCTACCTTCTCAGAAGGATGTCTGAACTATGGCTGAAGGCTTTCCATGCTCTCCTGGAATAAGCAAACATCCCCTCTGCCTGGGCCTGGGAGCCCAACTGTTCAGCTTCTCTGATTTGCCAGGACGGCAGCAGTAATGACCTCAAGAATGACTCACTTGGGCTTCCCTGGTGGCGCAGTGGTTGAGAGTCCGCCTGCCAATGCAGGGGACACGGGTTCGTGCCCCGGTCCGGGAAGATCCCACATGCCGCGGAGCGGCTGGGCCCGTGAGCCATGGCCGCTGAGCCTGCGCGTCCGGAGCCTGTGCTCCGCAACGGGAGAGGCCGCAACAGTGAGAGGCCTGCGTACCGCAAAAAAATAAAGAATGGCTCACTGGTTCTGAGCTAGAGGTCTGTGTCCGTCTCCCTGCTTGCCCCTAAACAGACCTATTGGGAAGAACTATTATTACCCCCTATTTGACTGATCGGGAAACTGAGGCACAGAGAGGTTAATGCCTTGCCCAAGGTTACACAGATAAAGAGTGAAAGGACTGGGCCTTGAACCGCGGCAGCCTGGCTGCAGAGCCTGCAAACTTCCCCCTCCCCCATGCCTCACACATCTAACTGCGAAAGGGCAAGCACAAAAACGTTGGGGCCTGCGCTCGTGGGCAGTCCAAGCGGGTGGGAGGCGTGCCCCGATGCTGCCCACCACGCTCTTCCACACTTGGCATCCCCTGGGGTGCTTCCAGGACTCACCCCAGCAAGGGGGTCTCTCAGAAGCCCCTCCGCGATGTTCTGAAGCTCAGGAGGCCTGTGCCTCTCCGGGATGGTTGCCAATGTGGGCTCTGCTGGCTCCTGCCGGGGGCTACCCTGGCCAGCAGTGAAAGGGTCTCTAGGCTCGGCCAGGCTGGGTGAGGAAATGTCCGTGGGAGCCCGCAGGCTCTGAGGTTGCTGGACGTGCGTGTGGCCCCCCTCTCAGCCTGCTCTACTGGCCAGCTACAGGCTGACTTGAGGCCTCAGGCTCTGCATGACTTTCCCACAGATGAGGCAGTGGGCTTCTCGGAGGCTGAGGCTGGATGGCTCTTGGGAGGAGCTGTCAGGTGGCTGCACTCTGCTGACAGCTGCTCAGCAGGAAGAATTGGCAGGGCCCTGCTGGGCCCTCCCTGTGCCTCCCCTTGCGCTCCGGTCCTGAGGCCCTCAGATGGCCACTGGGGCCTGGCTGCCGCCACCACACCTCGAAAGTATTCACCACCGGGGCAGTGCTGTGGCATCCATCCCCAGAAGGAGGGTGCGTCCCCTCCAGGTCCTGACTGGGTTCTGGGAATGAGAGGTCCAGGTGCCCTCCGGCCCCTCCCTGGGTAGCCCCCCAGCTTCCATCCTGGAGGATGTTTCCGGGGGCTCCCCAGGCGAGCGGCGGGAACACAGCACCTCTTCAGCCAGGCTGGTCATCAAGGGCTTTGTCAATGGCTGGACCTCCTTGCTGGCCTGCCAGGGCCCCCTCATGGGCTAGCAGGCAGCCACATTCCCCTGTGACAACCTTCCAGGGAGGAGACTTCCTGGTAGCTAGGCGGGGCTCTGCTCCTAGACTGCCAGTGAGGGTAACAGATGGCCTGAGACTATTGGGACCCCCAGAGAGGCAGCTGGAAACGAGACATCTGAGGACAAAGGCATGGCCAGGCCCAGGGGCCGGAGGACTGGACAACTACTATGGACGCTGAGGACGGTACAGCTGCAGGCAGGGGGTCCAGGTCACCCCACTTTCCCTGGGGAACCTGACCCTCTGGGAAAGGGAAAAAGGAAGCCAGTAGATGTCCATCTTCTTCCACAGGTTTGGCTGTTTGCAGAAAAGGTCCAAGCCCCTTCTTCAGTGAGAGAACAGTGGAGAGAGAAAAAGCATCAGAAATAAAAGGATGTGGTTTCGGCCACCCTGAGGATGGCAGCCCGGGGAAAGGCCTGTGGCAGCTGCGACCTCAGGCTGGCTCTCCAGGCCCGGCTTCTGGGCTCCAGCCTGGCTCCTGGGCCCCAGCTCCTTTGAAGCGTGCCTCGGTTTCCCTCCTGTCTGTGTGCACCGCCGCGGGCCCTCCCCTCCACCTCCTTGTGCCGGGTCCCAAGGCCCTGCATGGCTGTGAGCCAGGCAGGACAGCTGGGCTGCGCTCAGGTGGGAGCTCTCGGGGAGCCCCGCTTTCTCTGGGGAACAGTCGGAATTTGAAGAGGAGGAGACATGGCCGGAGGTCTGAGTGGGACTCCGTTTGGCAGAGCGGTGGCGAAAGAGAGGGGCCTCGTGCCTGGCGGGGTCCACTGACGACTCGTGGGGATGCACCCTTCAAGGGAAACCGTGGGTGGAAGTCAGGGCGAGGGACTTCCATTGGCCAGTGCACGGGAAGGCTAGTGAGCGAAACTCTGAGGAAACCCTTCCCGGCCTCCAAAGGCAGCTGGTCCTGCAGTTTGGAACTGGGAAAAGGCAGCAGATCGTATTCCTCCTGGAGGAGCTCCCGCTGGGGAGTGGTCCTTGGCGTGGCAGTTGAGGCAGACAACTCCCTTCCTAAACCTCCCAGAAAGGAAACAGAGGTCAGTCCTCCTCCTAAGGGAGCAGAATCCTCCCAACACCCTGTTGGAGGGGCCACATGGGTCCCCTTTTTACAGACGGGGAAATAGAGGCTTTAGAGGTTAAGTTCAAGCACCGGATTAGGAACTGTCCTCCTTGGCTGAAATTCACAGACCTTTGACCTGGAGTCCTTTTTGAGATCATGCAGGCATCAAAATCTATTTCTTTTTTTTTTTAATTTTAATTTTATTTATTTATTTGGTTGCGCCGGGTCTTAGTCGCGGCATGTGAACTCTCAGCTGCGGCATGCGTGTGGGATCTAGTTCCCCGACCAGGGATGGAACCCGGGCCCCCTGCACTGGGAGCGTGGAGTCCCAACCACTGCACCACCAGGGAAGTCCCTATTTCTGAAACTGAATCACAGGATTTCAGGTTTTCTCTAAAGAGCACCTGTCCCTGACTCTGCCTCTGCTTGCTGCCACCAGCCAGTGTCGTCTCTGAGCCATTCCCTATTCTGCGGCCAAATCCATCAGCCCAGCCCCAGGAACCACACAGACCCAGACTCTGCCTCGACCCCGTTGACATCCTGGGCAAGATCATTCTTTGTTGTGTCGGGGAGAGGGCTCCTGTGCACTGTAGGATGTTTAGGAGAATCCCTGGCCTCTACCCACCACATGCTAGTAGCGTCCCCCTGCATTGTGACAATCAAAAATGTATCCAGACACTGCTAAATGTCCCCCCGGGAGGCAAAAATGCACCCCCAGTTGCAAATTCTGGCTCACGGGTCAAATATGGCCCTGAGACATGTTTGGTTTGGCCTGCAGAGGGTTTTAAATATTTTAAAATTAACTGAGAAAATTTTATAATTTTCCAGCTTCTCCTGGAAAGTCAGAAGATTTGGCCACACTGGCCTGCCTCCCTACAAGGCAGGAATCGGCTCCACTTAAATGAGACTACTCTCTTGAAAAGGGTCTGGTGGGACTTCCCTGGTGGCGGCGCAGTGGTTAAGAATCCGCCTGCCAATGCAGGGGACACGGGTTCGAGCCCTGGTCCAAGACCCCACACACCGCAGAGCAACTAAGCCCGTGTGCCACAACTACTGAGACTGGGCTCTAGGGCCCACGAGCCACAACCACTGAGCCCACGTGCCACAACTACTGAAGCCTGGGTGACTAGAGCCTGTGCTCCGCAACAAGAGAAGCCACCGCGATGAGAAGCCCGCGCACCGCAACGAAGAGTAGCGCCTGCTCGCCGCAACTAGAGAAAGTCATGCACAGCAATGAAAACACAATGCAGACAAAAATTTTAAAAAAGAAAAGAAAAAAAAAAACTGGTGGCTGGCAGTTCACCACTGGAGTCCCCACCGCTCCCCACTGGCTCCTACACTGAGCTTTGGCATCCTACCCTCGGGCCATGGATTTTCTTACCCTCATTCCTTTACACTCCCTGCCTGACCCCTAGAGGCATTTTTGCCAGTAACCCCTGCTTTACAATGTAAAACAGCGGTAGCTAAACCACCCTCTTGGCTTCTCTTCTCAGGCTGGGCACTCCATTGCCTCCACTGCTCTTGACGCCTCCAACCTTACATAATGAGGATTTCTCCCACAGGTTCTAATCACTTTTTGGCAGAGAGGAAGGAGATTTTAAAAAATCTGTAACCACCAAGTGCTTAGGCAATCCTGGTGCCCTCATATTCCAACATAGTCGCCACATATTATCCCAGAGAAATGTTCTCTAAAACATTTTTTTAAAAATGCCTGGTGAAAATTCAACCCAACAAGCATGTATTAAGTGCTTACCAAGGGCAAGGCAGTATGATAAGGCCCACGAAGAGTAAAATGCTGAATAGAGCACGGCCCCTGATGGCAAGGAGTTCATAGACCGCAGGGAGAGCCAAGAGCACGCACCACTAACAATAAGAGGAGAAGCTGCAGGGGAGGTGCAGGGAAGGTGTGCTGGAAACCAGGGAAGGGAGAGGTTAATTCCGGCTGCTGATATGAAGTTAATAAAATGAGGAAGAGCGCATTCTTCCCCCGTGTAAATCTTTCCAGAGAGGCCAAAACGCCTTTCTAAAATGTTCTTATTGCTGTCGCCGCAGTTATTTTTGTATTTTAGGTACTATGTCCCTATCAAGAACCTACCCTCTCTCAAAGCCCAGGCCAAAGGTCACCTTCTCCTTGGCGTCTTCCTCAAGCCCGCCTGCCCTCGTTACAACTCTCTGGACATTGCTTCTCTCCCCTTCCAGACAGGCCACTAGTTGAAAGCAAGGACCAAATCTGGTGGCCTCTGTTCCCTCCCACGGGGCCTCACGCATGGCAAATGCTTAGTGAATATTTGTTGGATAAAGTTCTGGCCCTCCCTTTCCAAAATCAATGTCATCGCTGCAGGAAACTGTTAAAATAAAAACAGCCGAAATGTGTAAAAATTTTCAGGAAACATTTCCATTTTTAGCAGACTGTTAGAACTCATCCCCGCCCCGCCTTTTCCTTTGTTTCTAATTCTGAATTTGGGGCTGGATGGTAGGCAGTCCCCCTTTTAATCTTTAAATATAGTTCTGAATATAATTACATTTTTATGCAGCACCGAAACATCATATCCTGGTAACGGGGCATTCTTGCACTATTAACATCTGAGTTAAATCTCCTTTGCGTCTGTCTTCTATTGAGGACAGTTAGGAAGTCAAAGATGAAAGTGATCGACATCATTTGTGAATTATGTGTATTTCCTTATGCTGTATTTCAATGGGTTCTGCTCCTAGTGATTTTGTGAATACCAGGTTGTCTGGTAGCTGTGCTTTCACCAAAAACGCCTTTCAAGACTTGAATCCCAGCATCCTGGCACGGAGGACACACACCACGTTTAGAGGAGGGTTTGTCTTGGTTAAGAAATAAGTGGTAAAGCAACTCTCCCCCAATAAAAAAAAAAAAAAGAAGAAAGAAGTGACCTCAAATAGTGCTCCTTGCCAAGGAGCCCACTCTGTGCCGTAGGTCGGCGGACCCCGACCTTTTAGGCACCAGGGACTGGTTTCGCGGAAGACAATTTTTCCACGGAAGGCGGAGAGATTGTTCAGGTGGTAATGCAAGCTATGAGGAAACGCAGATGAAGCTTTGCTCGCTCGCCTGCTGTCCACCTCCTGCTGTGTGGCCTAGTTACTAACAGGCCGCGGCGCGGGGGTTGGGGATCCCTGCGGTAGGTGACCCGTGGAACTGGAGCCCACGCCAGATCGCTGGACAATCGAAACAGAAGTGGCTCATCTTGTGCCAAGAACTCTGCTGAGCTCCTAACTCCATCATCTCCAGTCCTCACGACAGGTAGTGGTATTCCCACTTTAAAAAAATATATTGATTTATCTATTTGGTTGCACGCAGTCTTAGTTGCGGCAGGCGGGCTCCTTAGTTGCGGCATGCATGTGGGATCTAGTTCCCTGACCAGGGATCGAACCCGGGCCCCCTGCATAGGGAGCTCTTAGTCTTATCCGCCGCGCCACCAGGGAAGTCCTGGGCTATTTCCATTGTGCAGATGGAAGAAACTGAGGCTCAACAAGATGAAGTGAGTCGCCCAGGTCCTGCAGCTAGCTAGAAAGTTGATGTGCCCCCC
This sequence comes from Delphinus delphis, assembly GCF_949987515.2. Classification (NCBI taxonomy): domain Eukaryota; kingdom Metazoa; phylum Chordata; class Mammalia; order Artiodactyla; family Delphinidae; genus Delphinus; species Delphinus delphis. Next base: position 8,335,500 of record NC_082683.1, read on the forward strand.
GTCCCCTCCCCGGCACTTTGACCCCACCTAGCTCCCCGCAGCCCTCCTACTCCCCGGCCAGTTCCAACCAGTGTGCCTGACACCATCGTTTCCCCGGGTTGGGTGTGGGACCTGTCAGGCCGGGAAAGAGGAAGCCTTGTCATGGGAGAAGGAACCACAGGCAGAGCCGGCAGGCACATCCTCACCGTGACTCTCACCCACACAGTGGAAGGAGCTCTCCACCGTCCAGAGGATGGGGGCGGCCATCTCAGCAAACCCCAGGCTCAGAACCACCCTGTAGAAAGCCTGCATCCCCAGAGCTCCTTGGGCCTCCTGGCATTGCTGTGGGGGCGACGAGGAGTTAGTCGCGTGTGGCAGGGTGCATCCTGTGTCCTGTGGCTGCCCTCCCAAGGGGCCACCCTGGCAAGAGTGCCAGGCTTCCAGGCTATAAGTGGCAAAGGTCCATTTTCTGCTGGCTCCACAGCTCTGCTGTCACGTCTCTGACTCCACATGGCATCAGTGGCCCAAGGAGAAGGGGTCTCCAGAAGGGGCAGGACAGCCAATGACCCTGACCTGGACCTGGAGTGCCCCAGCCGCCAGGACGCCGACCAACGCAAAGTCCCTGTTTTCGGTCACTGTGAAGGTTAAGGAACAGGTGGACTCGGGAATTTTAGGCTCAGGCTTTCCTCCAAGTAGGAACCTCTTTTTCCCAGATCCAGTCTCTGCTTTGGGATGTGAACAAGACCTCCATCTCTGGCTGGGATGACACTGGAATGGGGAAGGACACGTGACACAGAAAACTACATGCTCTGCAGGCACGTGGACGAAAGGGTGGTGACAGGACCTCAGCCAGGGGCCACGCCCGTGGCCGGCACTTTCGGGATTGGTGACATGAGATTACTTGGTGTTTGGTATCACTGCCTGGGCTGGAACGTGACTGCACTGATGCGGAAGAGAAGGAAAGACCATCCCCAAACACCTGGGGATCCCGCTGTCTGCAAAGACCCGTGAGGAAGCAGATGCTACGAGCGGGGCTGCCCGTGGAAGTTGCAGAAATGTCTCTGCCAAGACTGTCTTCAGCTCGGTGACCTAGCCTGGTGCCCCTTCCATTACCAAAGCTGCTCTTAAGAAATAAAGCTTGTATCAGTTGTTTACACTTTAGCAAGAATTTCGTTGTGTCAGCCCTCTCACAGGGGCATTTAAAGCCAGCTCTGCACTGGCTAAATGAAAGCATCTGTCTCCACGTAAAAGGATTTCAAGCATCGTGAATAAGGAAAGGGATGTTTGGGGGCTTGGTGAGGCCGTCCCCAATGCCCTAAACTCCCCAGAGTCCCATCATGAAATCTCGTCCATGATAAAATTCTATACAAATGTCAAGTCTTAGTCATCTCAGACCTACCCACTCAGGATGAAGCCTTTGATGTACCTAACTTTGCATACAGAGTTCCTTAGAATTTAAATTCTTCTGGAGGTAGGAAATGGTCTTCCAGATTCCGGGCCTCTCTGTATCACACCCCACGCTGAACGAAATAGTTATCACATACAGGGTCTAGATCAAGGGACCCAACCTCTGTCAGAGCATGGAGGCCTCAAGAACCTGATGAAGACTGCAGACCCTCCCTCATCTTTGTTCTCGGACCCCCTGGAGGCCATCTTGGGACTTCCCAGGAGTTCAAAGAGCCCGGGTTTGGAAAAGTGGAGGATTCCACTTCTCATCCACTCTCTACACCCCACCCCTGCTCCACACACACCTGTACCCGCCAGAAAGAGCCGAGGTCTCTCTGTCCCAAGCAATTCAGGAACGCATGGCCAAGGTTGGGGCTAAGAAGAGGCGAGGTGGGGTGGGACCACGGACATAAGGTGCCAGAGGAGGGAGGAACAGAAGAGGGACAAGGGAGCGATGTAGCCGGAAAGGATGGGCATTGGGGGCCCTCTTGGGTCTTACCCCGTGGGCCAGCGGCTCCTAAAGACAAGGCATAGCCGCTCCCCACGAGCAGCAGGAGGCCTGGGGGGTGTGCAACACTTGCTGAGGCAGGAGTGCCTCCCCGTGGCCTCCGAAACTGCTCCTTCCAGAAGCAAACTCCCTCCACAGGGCCCCCCTCCCACCTTCGGACCAGCCTGTGGACTGAACCCCCAAGGGTCCCAGAGCTCAGGTCAGGGACTGTTGCTCCAGTGCAACCAGGATATATTATTTAGGCGGGATATTTTTAGCAGGAAAGCGAGCTCGGAGCAAATGTCATGTGAGCCGTCTTCTCTTACATGGCAACTTTGGGCTATTTAAAGAGATGGTAATTACGCTCCTGCCACCATGATCAGGACGACGAGCTGAATGCGTGATTGCAGGAGCCGCTCATCTGCCACGCGGAGCGCTTGACACTAATGGAGCCCAATTTTCGAAGCTGCCTGCCTAAATCTGTCCGGTCTCCAGGTGGACATTTGAATCGGCACTGCAGCGCCGGCAGACTGCTCTCCGGGGCCTCCCCGAGGGTGCCACGCCTTGAGGCTCCCCGCCTGGTAGGGGCACTGGGCACATGCTAGGTGCGCCACGGGGCTGAAAGACCCAATGAGCCGTTACCCCCACTAGCAAGGCCAAAGGGTGACCCACACTCTGCCCAGCCTAAGTCCTGGCCTCGGTTCCCTTTGCAATGCTCCAGAGAGACATTGGCCATCGGGGCCTTGAATAGAGGCGGGTGCCTGGAGGGTGGGAGGGGGACAGAGAGGGGTCCCCGGCCCCTATCCTAGGGGGACTAGCAAGAGGAATTCAGGAGAAGACTTGAGGAAGGAAAAGCTCACTGACTTCAAACATTCAAAGGGCCGTGAAATGGAGAAGGGACTGGCTCCTTCCAGGGGGCTGCAGAGAATGGAGGACCAGCAGAAGGAAAGTTTGGGGAAACATCTGTGCAATATGGGAACAGGTGGTCTTGCAAAGGAATGAGCTCCCCGTCACTGGAGACTGTGCAGAGAGAATCTTAGCACGAGGAGGACCTCAGAGGCCTTCAACCCAAAGCTGGGACCCCTCCTCAGATTTCCTCTCAGATGGCCTCTGCCTGCAGGATACCAGGGAACGCTTCCAGCCTCGGCTGCCGAGACGCGAGCCCAGCAGAGCTGGCCTTGTCCACCAACTCTCCAAAGGAGAACAGAAACCAAAACCTCCTGCCTCAGGGTGTCCCCAAGCACCAGGCCTGGCAGAACCTTCCAGAAAGTTGCTCCTGACCCACCTACCTGTCCACTGGTGCTTCCCAGGGGTAGGGGCAGGGAGACCTGCAGAACAAAAAGGAAGCAACATCTCCTGGCAAAGCAGTAAGCGAAGGTGAGAGTAAACATTTCTGTCTGAGCACAGAAGCGCTGACAATTACCCCAGCAGGAGGCCGGCGAGAGAGCCACATGGCTGGGTTGTTTGCTCATTAAGACAAGAACATCATTTACGTTCTGAGACTCCAGTGTCAACAGGCCCAGGGAAATGTCGTTGCCTCAGCTGCCACCCTGGGCCTGGCCAAGGAGGCGGCGAGGGTCCCGGGAGCAGCTGGCAAGGCCAGGAGCACAGGCGCACGGCCGGGATGGTCCTCTCCCAGTCCTCCCAGCTTGTTTTCCTCCCGAGTTCACCCATTTCTCCCTCGCCCTTTCTCTTTCCTTTTCAGATCCAAAAAGCAATGGTGGAGGGAGGGCTTCCAAGGATGGACACTTTCACCACTGGCCCTGAACTTGGGGTGACCACCCAACCCAGTTTCCTGGGGACTGAGCAGGTCCCCCTGGGACTTAGTGCCAAAACAGAAAAGGCCCAGGCAAACTGGGATGGTCGGTCACCGTACCGCCTGTGAATCTCGCAGCCATGCCACAGGGGGACCGTTCTCCCAGACGGTCATCTGAGAAATGCACAGACGAGGGGAAGGTGATGGTGTGGGCTGGGCCCCTTTCCTGGAGCTTCTGCTGCAGCCCACACCCTCCACCCTGCCCTTCTCTCAGTTCTTTCTGCTTTCTCCAAACTCCACTTTGCATTTGCTTCAGACCTTGGCAGGGAAGTCTCGGCACAAGGAAGGAGTCACAGACCAGCCGAGGGTCCCTCGGAGATCATCTGACCAACACCCCTCGCTATACAATGTGTGGAGGAATGAGGCCGGAGGGGACTGACTTGCCTCGGTGATGCCCCCACCCAAGACCACTCCCACTCCATACGGAGGGACAGAGAGGGGCTCCCTGCAGCAGAAAGAAGCAAAAGGGACCGGGAGGACACCCCAGGCAGCTCAGCCTTCTCAGCTCCCCAGCCCTACTGTTCCTTGGCCCTGAGAGCCCCTCCTGGCAGCAGGCTCACGATGGCCCACGGGGAGCTCCTCCAGTGAGCCTGGCTGTTTCCTTGTCTTTGGAGGTGCTGCCTTCACTTGCGGGGCGAAGGGGCAGGAATGGGACAGATGCCTGAGGTTTGGCGAGAGGATGGAGAGGACTGGGCATCTGCCTTTGCCACCACCAAAGCTGTCCCACCGTTCCCACTCCTGTCCTCCACTGCAGCCTGGAGGAAGGCAGGGAAGCCCCCCGGAGGCTGAGCTTTGAAGAGGGAGACAGTTCTGCTCCAAGAAGGAAGAGAAGACAGATCAAGAGCAAAGCAAAAACGCACAGCCCTTTAAGGCCACACGCGGAGGCTATATTTAGGGCCGCAGGACTTCGGGCAGCCTTCCCTGGGAGCAATCGCTAATCACTGCATTGAGTTTATGGGTGCCCCTGGGCACACTTAACCCAGGGCAATGAATAGTTATTGCGCGGCCTCCCGCTCGGGGCCTGTGGGCACACTTAAGCGAGTGCGCCGGATCGCTGGGAGCGGGCAAGGCTTGGGTACACCCTTGGGCACCCTGCGCTTTCAGCGGAGAGAGGCAGAGTATTAAATATCTATGTGCCCTGTGCCCACAGCTGCATTTAGCCAAGGGCAAGGCCGGTGAAACGGCTTTAATTAAAACTTAATGCAAGTTCAAGGTGCAGACACGGAAGCCGCGGCTGCAGGTCACCAGGAATGAATCAGTCGATTCGATGAGGTTCTCAGGTGGGGGAAGGGGGTGGCGAGGAGGGGGGCTTGGGCTGCGGAGACCTATCTTGTGCTGAGGACTTGCTGCCCACCTCTCTGCATCTGTGCTCTGGGACTTGGGGCCACCGCACACGCCCATACCTCGCTTGGTGAAGGATGCTGGGATTTGGGTATCCGGGCTTCAAAGGCAGGTGGTTGGAAATAAAGCAGGCCCCTGGGCCGGGAGCGGGTCCTGCTTTTCTCAGCCACTCAGCCCAATGTCGCGCGACACAGGCAACGCCGTCCTCCTGGCGGCAGCTCCCAGAATTACAGGCCCAGTGCAGAGGGAGGAGTGACCAGCGCCGGAATGTCAAAGGAACGCGCTGGTGGCAATGCTTGGGGATCCTGGGGTCCGACCCTGCGATTCTTAGGAGGACCAACACCAGGCTTGGTGTGGCCACTTGTGCCACTAAAAAGGCAAGTAGGCAGAGGAAGCCTTGCCACTCTGCCTCTTCTCCTTAAGACTGGGAAGCAAAGGAATCTCAGAGAGGTCTGCCCATCGGCCCAAGATAGCAGTGAGCTGGGCTCAGAGTTGGGGGAGCTCAGGTCCTCTGAGCCGTGGTCCGGGGATGCTCCCTGCCAGACACACCTGCTTTAAAATTCAGACCAGATGAGAACACAGCTATAAAGCCTTCCTGGGGCAAAGGCTCCATGTCTCATTCAAATCTGTTCCCTTAGCAACAGCACAGCACCTGGCATATATAGTAGGTGCTTAATAAATGCTTGTTGCGTGAATGGTGATTGTCGTTAGCAGGCTTTTTGTGCCAAACTCCTCTTTTCATTTCTCCTTTCCTGTTTCCTGATCTTTAAAACGGAGGCATTATACCTGATTGTAACGGAGGTACTTTTATGACTAAAAGTCTATAATTCCTCGGCACTACCCAGGTCAAGAAGGAACATGCAAACTGGCAACTTTTTTCAATGGAGAGAAAAAGAACACAGGACATAATATTGCAGCTTTGGTGATAATCCCATCCTCCCACTGTCCCCAGTGCCAGCGACGATGGGAAGTGGAGAATATTAGTTCAGAACCTTTAATAGCCCCACTCCCACTCCATCCCAATCTCCTCCCAGTTTGCTCAGACAACAGCCCAGCGGACCCGGGCATCCAGCCAGGGCCCATGAATGTCTGCAGAAGAACCATGCCACGCGGCACCTCCAGCTGCCACCTGTGGGCCCGGCCACATCTTGAAGCTCAGGAGCCACGGCCTCTGGAGAGAAGCCCAGCCTGGGAGCCCCTACTCCCACCCCCAGGCCTCTGAGCCCATTAGCTGAATGAATGTGGGCCAGCAGTGGACACTCTCTTGGCCCAGCCTGGACGCGATCACTGGACACTTCATTATGTAGCAGTCACTCTGCTCCAACCTTTTCACCTCCCCTTTGAAATATTCTGGTTTCCAACCTGTAATTTGCTTTCTAGAAGTAGGACAAAATTCCTGTGTGCAAACGAAAGAGGAAAACACAGTTAATAGGCTGCAATTATAGGTCAGTGACTGTTCACAGCAAATATGATTAACATCAACCCACTGGAGGCTGGGCAGTTCTCATGGAAGAGGCTAGGAAGTGAGCTGAGGCTGCCGGGGATCAAAACCTGGGTCCGGCTTCTGGAATCCAGCAGTTCAGCCTCCACCAGGGAAGCCCTCAGGGCCAGTGGATTTCAGGAAGGTCCAACCTGTCCGGACAGAACAGGGGCTTGTGCCTGAACATCCCTTGACAGGTGTCAAGCATCTGCTCACAACTTGTCTCCCTCGATCCTCACAAAGATCCCATAGGGTAGGCTTTCTTATTCCCATTTTACAGATGAAGCAGTTGAGGCTCAGAGGAGGTAAATAACTAAGCCAAAGGCATGTGGCCACTCTGGAACTGCCTGGCTCATTCCATCGTGTGCCAGATGGAGCTTCAAAGGTGTCAAACCAGTGGGCCCCACAGGGGATGCTGGGGCTGACCTCATTCAGCCACAGAGGACGAACCCAATTTGAGGCTTTGTGGTGGGACCTGAGAAGAGTGTGTACTGATGGGGTGGGAGGTGGGGAACATCAAAGAGGGTGATTGCAGAAAGGAAGAGAAAGAGAAGGAAGAGGATAGTTCCTGAAATTTCTCCCCCGTTATGGACCACAACCCTGGTAGAAATTCTGGCCTAGATTGAGGGAGGAAGACAAAGAAATGAAGGAAAGAGGAAATGGAGGTGAGGAGAAAAAGAGAAGAGGAAAACATGAGGGTCCGTGGAGCAGTTCACACCGTCTTGAGGTCCAGGCGGTGGAATAAAGTGACAGGTGTGCCCAGGGAGCTGCAACCCTCCAGCCCCCAGGCCATCGGCCGCCGCCTAAATCAGGGCGGCTCCTTGTCTTCCTGGTCCCCAAAGAAGCATCAGTTCCCCCTCTGACTGGCATGAGCCCACCCCTCCAGCCCCAGGTTTGAAACCTGCTTCCCTGGATGGGGTCCATGTTGTATGGGGCCTGCAGCTCATGCAATTTGGGAGAAGGACCTCTTTAAGGAAAAGAATATAAAAATATCTTACTTTTGCAAATGTTACAGAGTCATACGGTCTTGTAGGCATGTAATGGGCCATGCGACTGAGGGGTCCTGGGCTTATGCTCTGTCAGATTCATGGTCAATCAGCATTTACTCACCTCACTGAGCACTAACTGAGCACCTACTGTGTGCCAGGCCCTAAGTCAGGGGCTTCCCTGGTGGCGCAGTGGTTGAGAGTCCGCCTGCCGATGCAGGGGACACGGGTTCGCACCCCGGTCCGGGAAGATCCCACATGCCACGGAGCACCTGGGCCTGTGAGCCATGGCCGCTGAGCCTGCGTGTCCGGAGCCTGTGCTCCGCAATGGGAGAGGCCACAACAGTGAGAGGCCCGCGTACGGCAAAAAAAAAACCCCAAAAAACAAAAAAAACAAAGTCAGCTCATGTGCCTCCTCTGTTCAAACCTCCCCATTTTTCACTCCGAGGAAAAGCCAAAGTCCTTGAAGGCCCCAGTGATTTGTCCCCTCACCTCCCTGACCTCCTCTCCCACTTCCTCATCTCCCTCCCAGCCACACTGCTCCAGCCACACTGGTCTCCCCGCCATTTCTCAGGCATGCCAGTCCTGCCTCAGGACCTTTGCATGGGCTGTGCCCTCTGTGTGGAACTCCTTCTCTTGGATACCTGCATGGCTCACTCCCCCACCTCCTTCAAGTCTTTGCAAAAATGTTGCCTTTCAGAATTGGAGACACAGATGCAGAGAATAAATGTATGGACACCAAGGGGGGAAAGTGGCAGGGGTGGGGGGCTGGTGGTGGGATGAATTGGGAGATTGGGATTGACATCTATACACTAATATGTATAAAATCGATAACTAATAAGAAACTGCTGTATAAAAAATAAATAAAATAAAATTCAAAAAACAAATCTCCTTTTCAGTGAGGCCCACCCTGACCTGCTTTATCCTATGGCCCTGCTTCCTTTCTCTGTAGCACTTGATACCTTCTAACCTTATTTGTTATATTTAAGGCTCATGTCACCCCACCCAAAGTCAGCTCCATGGGGCCAGGGAGTCTGTTTTGCTCATCGCTGCATCCTTGGTGCCTTGAGCAGTCAGGCATATAGAGGGCTGTCCATAAATATTTGTTGAGTGAGTGAAACATACAGAGGACTGTCTCTGGGTAGAGAGATTACGGGTAATTTTCATTATCTCCTTTGGATTTTCTCTAGTTTCCATAATTATCGCATACTGCTTTGTCATGATTTTTTTAAGTCATTTTTAAAAGCTCATGGTTTCTTTTTCAAATGCTTGACTCAGTTGTGTACTTGATAGGAGATGAATGCGTTATTTCAAAAAACAGCTCTGGAAGCCTTTCTGGAGGGGATTCTCTGGTCACAGGCTTTTCCTTTAAAAGCACGCAGTTTCCACCTCTATCTCAGCAAGCGATCAGGACCCTGCCTCTGGCAGAGGGAAGCTCTGAAAGGTAGATCACTGGGGAAATAAAGTGTCTTAGCCTGGATGTGCAAATTGACCTGGATTGTTTTAGTTTTGCATTCACGTTTGCACTTTGTAAATATTTGCCTGTCGCCCCGCTGCTCACACCTGCTTGCTGTCCCCTCAAGTTTATGGAAGGCAGCAGGCACTGTCATTTCTCCAACCCCACCTGGCGCTGCTGGCGCTGCCAGCACGGCCGTGTGAAAAGGAAACTCGCTCGCGAAAGCCACAGGTGTCTCTGACAGCGCCTAAAACTAATGGCCTGTGGCTGGCCGCTGTGACTAATTCTCTGATTATTGACTTTATGATTTTACGCTTAAAACTTCTTTATAATAACACACAGAAATGTTTAATGAGCTCTATCCAGAGCCATAAAAATTACTTATTGAACAAGCATTTTAAAACTATTAATCTATTGTTTTCCATTAATAATGGCTCTCCAAAGAACGGGCGACAGCTTAATGTATCCACAGCATTTCTCCGCGAAAAGTGGCCTTTTAAGACATAAATGCCGCTCCCAAAGCATCGCGGGCTGGCCGGCCATTGGGTAGCTGACCCTCCCAGGACAGATTTAGGCTCTACCAGTCCCAGAGTGTGCTTTAAGGATTTCCAGAATGAACAGGGGCCCTGGGAGATTTTGCTAGTCTCTCTGGAAAGCCCCTCTCCTCAATTTCTCTCTTTTTGTGAAAAAGACAAGAGGTATTCCGGGGGCCTGTTTTGCAATGCCCGATGGAGAGCACAGAGGGAAGCAGACAAGTTACACATTGCTATCCTTGTTCCTTCTGGAAGGTTCCAGGTACCCATCTGGTTGTACCCATCCCCCCTTCTGTTGGCAAGCCCATGGCTGAAAGTTTTCCATGATACTATGCCCCTGTTTTTGCTATTTTGGGGGCACAATTCCCCCACTAAGCATGAGATGGCTTCTTACTTCAAGTGTGTAAGAATAACCCCTTTAAAATAAATCATCCGGGACTTCCCTGGTGGCGCAGTAGTTAAGAATCTGCCTGCCAATGCAGGGGAGACGGGTTCGAGCCCTAGTCCGGGAAGATCCCACATGCCACAGAGCAACTAAGCCTGTGTACCTCAACTACTGAGCCTGCGCTCTAGAGCCCGCGAACCACAACTACTGAGCCCGAGTGCCACAACTACTGTGCCTGTGTGCCACAACTACTAAGCCCGAGTGCTACAACTACTGAAGCCCATGCGCCGAGAGCCCGTGCTCTGCAACAAGAGAAGCCACTGCAGTGAGAAGCCCACACACCATAACAAAGAGTAGCGCCCGCTCGCTGCAGCTAGAGAAAGCCCATGGGCGGCGACAAAGATCCAAAGCAGCCAAAAATAAATACATTAATTAATTTAAAAACATTATATTTTGAAAATAAATAAATAAAATAAATCATCCATTTATTTTTCTGGGTAATTTAGATTGTGAAACCTATTGGCACCAGATGGGCACTTCTTCTAAGAGCTTCAGTCGTTCATTCATTCAGCAAATATTTATTGAGTGGATACTAAGTACCAGGCTGTGTTCCAGGTTCTGGAGACACAGGAATAAACCAGAAACACATGGGCCTTGCCCTCACAGAGCCCATCTGTCAGAGGGGAGCAAAGATGACAGCAGGTGAACATTGTAGAAGATAATTTTAAGATCATTTAAGTAATAAATGCTGAGAAGCCAACGGGATAAGATTGTGACAGGAGTGGGTGGGGACTGCTTTTGATGGAGAGTCAGGGAGGCTTCTTGGGGAGGCGGCCTTTGAGCAGAGATTTGAGTGACAGAAAGGAACCAGCCATGAGAAACATTCCTGGCAGGAGAAAGGCAGTGCAAAGGCCCTTGGGTGAGGTATACATACAGATGTCTTTCCCTAGGTGAATTCCCTACCCAGACAACAGCTGTCCCTTACCTGGCACATGCAGGATCTGCTCAGCCACTGCCTCAAACCCTCCATGTGGCTCCTGGGACCCATAGGGCATGGAGCGGAGAAGCATTCAACCTCGTCTATTGAACAAGAAAATACTTCTCCTCCGAGCTCTACTTCAATGGAATGGTTAGGAAGAGGTACAAAGGAGTCATATTGTCACAATGAGAAAGACGCTTTACACCAGGCAGAGGTCACAGAACAGTGTCAGAGGGGATATGTTTTAGGGTGCAGCTTCTCAAACTTCAGGTGCCTACAAATATCACCTCGAGGTCTTTTTAAAATATAGATTCTGAGTCGGTAGGTCCAAGGTGGGGTCTGAGATTCAGCAAGTCTAACAAGCTCCCAGGTGATGCCAGTGCTGCAGGTCCAGGGACCACACTTTGAGCAGCAAGATCCTAGAGGTCATTAAATCTCAGCACTGTGTTTTACGGGGGGAAATGGGGAACAATGTGACTTAATGGTAACAGGGATCTGGAGTCAGAGCACCTGGGTCTGGTGTGTGTGTGTGTGTGTGTGTGTGTGTGTGTGTGTGTACCAGTTCCTTAGTTTTAGTTTCTTCCTGTAAATTGATTGTATGATGACAATGGCAGTGATGACGGTCACAGTAGTGGTAGAGATACTGGTGATGATGGTGATGATGATGGTAGTGATAATGGTGATGATGGTGATGGTGGGATAATGGTAATGATGGTGATGGTGATGGTGGGATAATGGTGATGGTGATGGTGATGGTGGGATAATGGTGATGATGGTGATGGTGATGGTGGGATAATGGTAATGATGGTGATGGTGATGGTGGGATAATGGTGATGGTGATGGTGATGGTGGGATAATGGTGATGATGGTGATGGTGATGGTGGGATAATGGTAATGATGGTGATGGTGATGGTGGGATAATGGTGATGGTGATGGTGGTGGTCATGATGGTGATTGTGGTAGTGAAAACGGTAATGATGGTGGTAGTGATAATGGTGCTGATGGTGGTGATAATGGTGATGACGATGGTGATAGAACTTCACAGGGTGGGTGTGAGACTTGAATGAGGTCATGCACACAATGATCTTCATGGAGTGCTCATCACAGAGAGCGGTGCCTAAAGATGACACCTCTTACAATGATAATTACCGTCACCCAGAGATTAAAGGACCTGTACATAGTCACGGAGCAACAGGACCAGGTGCCTAAACATTCCTACCATCATTTTCCAGCTCATAGTCAATAAATTAGGGTGTCAGAGAAATGGAGTAAACACTAGAACGCACATGACCCTGAATCAATACTGAACCCAATGTGATGTTCCTCTGCTGGTATGAGAAGTACATCTGCCCCCTGGCTGGCCTCAAGGTCATTGTTGTGGATACAGCCTCCCACAAGGAGGCTAGAGAAAATGGGGGCTCTAGGCTGAATCTGTCCAACACAGATACGTGACAGGCATGTGCAGCTTAAAGGTATGAATTGGCCCTGAGTAGCAGCTTGTTCACAAGTCACTCAACTCATAAAAGTGAAGTAGGGGGAAACCAGGGCATTCTTGGAGCTTTGCAAGTCAGCTGAGGACTCCGGCTAGTGGGCACAGCCAGAGGTGAGAGGCAGTGTGCAGTGTCCTGGTGACACCCTATCTTTACCTCTGCTCCCCACCCCCAATCCACCCCAGATGGCAGCCAAGAGGGATTTTAAAGTGTAAATAAAGGACTTCCCTGGTGGTCCACTGGTTAGGACTCCACTCTTCCACTGCAGGGGAAGCAGGTTTGATCCCTGGTCGGAGAACTAAGATCCCACAAGCCGCATGGAACGGCCAAAAAAAAAAGAAAAGAAAAGAAAAAAAAAAAGAAAAGTAAATACAGTCCCTTCTCAGAACCCTTCAATAGCTCCCCACTGCCCTTGGAATAAAATCCAAACACTTTCACACCCCATGCAGCCCTGCTCACCTCTCTGTCCTCTTCCATCACTACACTCCAGCCAAGCCAGTCTTTTCTCCACCTCAGGGCCTCCGTAATACTGTTCCCTCTGCCTGAAACACCGTTCCCCATTCTTCACATGACTGGCTCCTCTTCATCCAGCAGGTCTTAGCTTCAATGTCAGCTTCTCTGGGAGGCCCTCCCTGCCCACTCCCATCTCTTCTCTACCCAGACTTTGTGTTTGTTTCCTTCCTGGCTCACATCACTGTTGGACATTGTGTTATCTAGTGGTTCACAGGATTTTTGCATATTTCTCCCAGTTGACTGAAGATAAGCACAGACAAGCTTGTCTCCCAGTCAAGTGAAAACGAGCTTGGGGAGGGCAATGACTGTATCTATCTTGTTCACTCTCTGTTCCCAAGGCCAGTGCCTGGCACACAGTAGCTGCTTAGTAAATATTTCTCCAGTAAATGGTTTTAGCTGCAGCCTAGCCTGTCCAGGAGACAGGGAATGATGGAAGAAGTAATGGCCTGGTGATTTGTCTATTTCCCTTCTTTCCCTGACGCATAAAATATAAGTTCCATGGAAAGGTATAAATTGTGTCTAACTTACTCACAATAGCACCCCAACCCCTCGCCCAGTGCCTGATAAATAAGTGTTAAATATGTGTTTTCATTCCAAGTACAGTACAGTTTTCTGTAACCACACGGGAAAAACAATATTGAAACTTGTTGGACATGATGTAATTCCCCAAACAGAGCCCTGCCCAGGCCTCCTTAACGCATAGAGATGATAGAGATCTTAAATTAAATATCCTCTAGACATGACTTATCTGACAAATAGAGAAATGGGGAGATGGAAAAATCTTAACTCCTGGGTTAATTTCTCTCTCAATGGAGACATTAAAGCTTCCAGGAAGAGCACAAGATACATGGGGACCTGGGGTTTGGACTGTCAGGTTTCAGATCCTGGATCTAGCTGTGTGACCTGGGCAAGTTATTTAACCTCTCTGAGATTCCATTTCCTCTTCTGAAAAATGGGCACATGTTCAATAAAGGATTAACCTTGCCCACAGAAAGGTTTGGCCATTTGCCCCCAGCTCCTGGGAAGTAAATTCTAAGCCCTCGTAATATCTCACTTGATAAGCGTCTTTGTCTACCTGGGGGCCTTGGACCACACAGGATAGTCTGTGTTAACTATGTGATATATGGTGGGGGGCTTTGAACCTTGTGGTATCAGCTCAACCTCTGGAGGGGCTGGAGACTGAGGTCAGCCACACAGGGGGTCAGCCATGCCTACATGACTGACCCCTAGTCAAAACTCTGGACACCAAGCCTCAGGTGAGCTCTCCTGGTTGGCAATACTCTGACATACTGTCACACATCATTGCTGGGAGAAGTTAGCTCCGTTCTCATGACTCCACTGGTAAAGGATGTCTAGAAGCTTGTACCTGGATCTGTTCTGGATGCTGCCCTGTGCACCTCTTCCTTCGGCTCATCTCAATCTGTAACCTTTAACTGTAATGAACAAGAACCATGACTGTAACAGCTTTTCTGAGTTCTATGAGTCCTTCTAATGAATGACCAAACCAAGGGTGGTCTTGGGGACCCCTGAACTTAAAGTTGACGTTAATGGGCTTCCCCAGTGGTGCAGTGGTTAAGAATCTGCCTGCCAATGCAGGGGACACGGGTTCGAGCCCTGGCCCAGGAAGATCCCACATGCCGCGGAGCAACTAAGCCCGTGCGCCACAGTTACTGAGCCTGCGCTCTAGAGTCTGCAAGCCACAACTACTGAGTCCGTGTGCCACAACTACTGAAGCCTGTGCACCTAGAACCCGTGCTCCGCAACAACAGAAGCCACCGCAATAAGAAGCCCGCACACCGCAACGAAGCGTAGTCCCCGCTCGCCACAACTAGAGAAAGCCTGCGCGCAGCAACAAAGACCCAACTCAGCCTAAATAAATTAATTAATTAATTAATTAAAAAAAAAAAAGATGTCAAAAGAGAGGTTGGTCTTGGGGAGTCCTAAACCAGCACCTCCCTCCTTGGGTACCAAGAAGATAAAATGAGATGATATACATACAACACTCAGAATAAGTGTTCAATAAAGATGTGCTATTTTCTAGTGTCTTCTATTTGGTGTGGTGGCAGAGCCTCTGGAGCTCGCCTGCTTGGGGTGAAATCCTCTGGCTCACTGCCATGGGACCTCAGAAAGCCATTCCCTCCCCTGGACTTTGGTTTCCTCATCTAGAAGTCATACTGTCATAAGGATGGGTCAATGGCCACAAATCCCTGAAGGCAGGTCTGGCACACAACACATGCTCCACGCTGGTTTGTATTACTGAAACAAGTGCTGAACGCTGAGTCAGAGGATCCAGGTCCAACCCCAACTCAGGCACCAGCCATCCACGTGACCACCGGCACTTGGCCTCCCAGTTCCTCACTGGGAGAACAAGAGACTGAAATCCAGGCTTCTGCAGAAGGCTTCTCACTTTCCAAGTGACCCAGTATCAGCAGGTCACTTAACAGTCTGCTCAGTGGAGAAATGCTTGAAGGCTGATGCAAGCCATAAAAATGTCATTCATATACCTGTTGAAATTTCAAGCTCAGGGATGGGCCTGTCTTTGTTTGATCTGAAGGGGAGGATCCCTGGGAACACCACAGGTGAACACAGACAAGACAGATGGGCCAGCAGGAGAGGAGGGACAGAGAAGGGCCGCGGGTAGGAGACAGCTGCTACTGACCTACCTACCTTCATTCAGTCCATTATATTTATTTGGAGTGCCCACCCATGCAGTGACCAAGACAGGGAAAGACGACCAAAAACAAGCAAAGAAATAAATGAACAAAGTATCTCAGAAGATGATCCAGCTCTGAAGAAAGTAAAACAAAGCAATGAAATACAAAGAGTTTGGGTTGGGGAAGGTCGGTGTTAAAAGATAATTTTCAAAAAGATGTAACATCATGACTCCTGTACTGATAAAAAAAAAAAGAACCCATGTTAAAGATTTTATCTAACTCATTATTAATGAGGGAACCAGGCAGATGTTACAACCAGTTCAAAGGAGAAATCAAAGAACAGACACATTTATGATGAAAAATGTTGGAATGAATTTACAAATAGACCAAAACTGGATTCTTCCGCAGGGTGTTGGAAGTTGATTGAACTGCCCTGGACTCAATTTATTTGCACGTCCAAAGACAAGGAACACTTGCATTGCCATAGGTGCTCTACAACTTCCAACACTGGGAAATAGGTCAGAGACAATGAAGGACTGGAGTCAGATAGAAGGAAGGGTGTCCTGTAAAGGCTGGAGACAGGCAGCAATCTTTTTTGCTTGTTCCAAATTCCCTATGTCAGATAAAACATTGCTGAGAAATGACATCTGAACCAAGACGGTGTGTCAAGGAGTCCCGGGCAAAGCTGTGGGGAGAGGTATCCCCAGCAGAGGGAACAGTAGGTGCAAAGATCCTAAAGTAGGGGATGAGTCAGGTGTGTTTAAGGAACCAAAAGAAGGTCAGTGGAGCTGGAGCCAGTGACAAGGGGGTAAGTGGTGGGCACAAAGTGAGACAAGCAGGCAGCGGCCTGAGCAAGAAAGTGCAGACTAGGATTTTATCTTAAAAATGAAGATTTTTACCCTGGAGAACTCTGAGCAAGGAAGGGACAGGCTCTCCCTTCCGTTTCAAAAGAATCCTTCTGGCTGCTGAGACTGTGGCTACTTAAAAATGACTCATAGGGGCCAATATCACTGATGAACATAGATGCAAAAATCCTCAACAAAATACCAGCAAACTGAATCCAACAGCACATTAAAAGGATCATACACCATGATCAAGTGGGGTTTATCCCAGGGAGGCAAGGATTCTTCAATATACGCAAATCGATCAATGTGATAAACCATATTAACAAACTGAAGGAGAAAAACCATATGATCATCTCAGCAGATGCAGAAAACACTTTTGATGAAATTCAACACCCATTTATGATAAAAACCTTCCAGAAAGTAGGCATAGAGGGAACTTACCTCAACAAAATAAAGGCCTTATATGACAAACCCACAGCCAACATCGTTCTCAATGGTGAAAAACTGAAACCATTTCCTCTAAGATCAGGAACAAGACAAGGTTGTCCACTCTCACCACTATTATTCAACATAGTTTTGGAATTTTTAGCCACAGCATTCAGAGAAGAAAAAGAAACAAAAGAAATGCAGATCAGAAAAGAAGCTAAAGCTGTCACTGTCTGCAGATTACATGATACTATACATAGAGAATCCTAAAGGTGCTCCCAGAAAACTACTACAGCTAATCAATGAATTTGGCAAAGTAGCAGGATACAAATTAATGCACAGAAATCTCTTGCATTCCTATACATTAATGATGAAAAATCTGAAAGAGAAATTAAGGAAACACTCCCATTTACCACTGCAACAAAAAGAATAAAATAACTAGGAATAAACCTACCTAAGGAGACAAAAGACCTGTATGCAGAAAACTATAAGACACTGATGAAAGAAATTAAAGATGATACAAACAGATGGAGAGATATACCATGTTCTTGGATTGGAAGAATCAACATTGTGAAAATGACTATACTACCCAAAGCACTCTACAGATTCAATGCAATCCCTATCAAACTACCAATGACACTTTTCACGGAACTAGAAAAAAAAGTTCACATTTGTATAGAAACACAAAAGACCTCGAATAGCAATCAAAAGACCTTTCTCAAGCAATCTTGAGAAAGAAAAATAGAGCTGGAGGAATCAGGCTCCCGGACTTCAGACTATACTACAAAGCTACAGTAATCAAGACAGTATGGTACTGGCACAAAAAAAGAAATATAGATCAATGGAACAGGATAGAAAGTCCAGAGATAAACCCACACACATATGGCCACCTTATTTTTGATAAAGGAGGCAAGAATATATAATGGAGAAAAGACAGCCTCTTCAATAAGTGGTGCTGGGAAAACTGGACAGCTACACGTAAAAGAATGAAATTAGAACACTCCCTAACACCAAACAGAAAAATAAACTCAAAATGGATTAAAGACCTAAATGCAGGCCAGACACTACAAAACTCTTAGAGGAAAACATAGGCAGAACACTCTATGACATAAATCACAGCAAGATCCTTTTTGACCCACCTCCTAGAGAAATGGAAATAAAAACAAAAATAAACAAATGGGACCTAATGAAACTTAAAAGCTTTCACACAGCAAAGGAAACCATGAACAAGACGAGAAGACAACTCTCAGAATGGGAGAAAATATTTTCAAATGAAGCAACTGACAAAGGATTAATCTCCAAAATTTACAAGCAGCTTATGCAGCTCAATATCAAAAACTACAAACCACCCCATCCAAAAATGGGCAGAAGACCTAAATAAACATTTCTCCAAAGAAGATATACAGATTGCTAACAAACACATGAAAGGATGCTCAACATCCTTAATCATTAGAGAAATGCAAATCAAAACTACAGTGAGGTATCTCCTCACACCAGTCAAAATGGTCATCACCAAAAATCTACAAACAATAAATGCTGGAGAGGGTGTGGAGAAAAGGGAACCCTCTTGCACTGTTGGTGGGAATGTAAATTGATACAGCCACTATGGAGAACAGTATGGAGGTTCCTTAAAAAACTGAAAATAGAACTACCATACAACCCAGCAATCCCACTACTGGCCATATACCCTGAGAAAACCATAATTCAAAAAGAGTCATGTACCACACTGTTCATTGCAGCTCTATTTACAATAGCCAGGACATGGAAGCAACCTAAGTGTCCGTCGACAGATGAATGGATAAAGAAGATGTGGCACATATATACAATGGAATATTACTCAGAGTCGTAAAAAGAAACGAAATTGAGTTATTTGTAGTGAGGTGGATGGACCTAGAGTCTGTCATACAGAGTGAAGTAAGTCTGAAAGAGAAAAACAAATACAGTATGCTAACACATATATATGGAATCTAAAAAAAAAAAAAGGTTCTGAAGAACCTAATGGGAGGACAGGAATCAAGACGCAGACGTAGAGAATGGACTTGAGGATAAGGGGAGTGGGAAGGGTAAGCTGGGACGAAGTGAGAGAGTGGCATGGACATATATACACTACCAAATGTGAAATAGATAACTTCCTAGTGGGAAGCAGCCGCATAGCCCAGGGAGATCAGCTTGGAGCTTTGTGACCACCTAGAGGGGTGGGGTAGGGAGGGTGGGAGGGAGAAGCAAGAGGGAGGAGATATAGGGATATATGTATATGTATAGCTGATTCACTTTGTTATAAAGCAAAAACTAACCCACCATTGTAAAGCAATTATACTCCAATAAAGATATTAAAAAAAAAAAAAGCAAAAAAAAAAAAATGACTTGTAGGGATTTCCCTGGCCGTCCAGTGGTTAGGACTCCAAACTTCTACTGCAGGGGCACGGGTTTGATCCCTGATCAGGGAACTAAGATCTCACAAGCTGTGTGGCATGGCCAAAAAAATAAATAAATAAATTTTTAAAATAAATAAAATAAAAATGACCTGTAGGCAAGAGCCTAAGCTTCCTGGGAGGAAATTTTCCTTAGGGAAGTTCAGAAAGCAATCCTGGAACCAGCAGCTGGAGAGGACTGACTATAACAGGAAGAGACAGCAGGATACGGAGCAGTGAGAAAGGTCCTGCCTCCTTTGGGAATGAGATTGGTTCAACCACTTTGGGTGCCTGGTAGGATCTACTGAACTGAACATACCTCCTCCAGCCTCTGACCTCCAGCAATTCCACTCCAACCGAAGTGCGAGCACATGGGCACCAAAAGACACAGAGAAAATGGTTCACCACAGCACTATTATTTCCTAAAACTGGAAACTGCTCAAATGCCCATCAATAGTAG
The DNA here is from genome assembly GCF_949987515.2 of Delphinus delphis. Lineage (NCBI taxonomy): Eukaryota > Metazoa > Chordata > Mammalia > Artiodactyla > Delphinidae > Delphinus > Delphinus delphis. The sequence continues at coordinate 8,355,187 of NC_082683.1, forward strand.
AATGGATATAAGGGCCAGTTCATCCAATGGAGTGCTGTCATGTGATGAAAAGGAACAAATCACTGATGTGTACAACAGCACGAATGAATCTCAGCAACATTTTGAGGAGGGTGGTAAGAAGCCACGTATAGAAGAGTCTTTGATTACATTGATAGAAGTTCAAAAAGAGAAAAAAACAGCCCTTGGGGTTGGAAATCTGGAGAGTGGTTACCTACAGGGAGGAAGACAAGAGTAATGAATGAATGAGAAGAAGCCCAAGAAGGGCCACCAAGGAGATGATGATGGTCTGTTTCTTGTCCTGGATGGTATTTACAAAAGTGCTCGCTTTAGAACAATGAATGGGGCCATACACTCGCTGAAGGGAAAACTGAAATCCTTTGAAATGGATCTCCCAAATTCCTAGGTTTCTTTAATAGAAAACCAGGAGTTGTCTAGTGCACTCTATGGGCTTATTTGATTCTATGCACCTTTCATCACCTTTGAGCTACTTTACAACTCTGTAAGTTGTTAAATATCGATAATAATACAAATGATTCTTGTCCAGAAAAATGCATATATTGTGTCCCGTGGGGCTGCAGTTGGTTACTGACTTGTGGATACTGACCAATTTTGTATCTACTAAGCAAATTCATTCCAGCATTCCTGACTGCCTATATGTGTGTCTGCCCTTTAGATTCTCCTTGAACAGACTGTAATGTGTTACTGGTTCTCTTGTTAGTTAATGGGTTAAATAAGATCTCTACATGTGTTTTTGTTTGTTTGTTTGTTTGTTTTTTAATGGCCGCACCATGCAGCACGTGGGATCTTAGTTCCCCAACCAGGGATCGAACCTGTGCCCCCTGCAATGGAAGTGTGGTGTCCTAACCATTGGACCACCAGGGAAGTCTCCACATGTTCATTTTATATTTGTATGAAAGTCACGATTATACCATTTTTAAAAATTCTCATTTAACAAGATCTATAGGTTTTTCTGTCTGTGTGTTAGACTTCAATTTTAAAAGTTAAATGTAAAAAGTTAAATATAAAAGGGCAGGGAGTTCCCTGGTGGAGCAGTGGTTAAGAATCCTCCTGCCAATGCAGGGGACACGGGTTTGAGCCCTGGTCTGGGAAGATCCCACATGCCGCAGAGCAACTAAGCCCATGCGCCACAACTACTGAGCCCATGAGCCACAACTACTGAAGCCCGTGCTCCGCAACAAGAGAAGCTACCACGGTGAGAAGCCCGCACACCGCAAGGAAGAGTAGCCCCTGCTCGCCACAACTAGAGAAAGCCCGCGTGCAGCAACAAAGACCCAACGCAGCCAAATTAATTAAAAAGGGCAGGGAGGGTAGGGTGCTGTGACTCCATCTAGACTGCTGTCATCAAGCCCTGGGATGGGGCAGGCCAACTGCCAAGGCCCACAGGCTCCCCAGAGTGGGTTGGCAAGAATGGCAGGGCAATTCCCTGGCCAGGAATCTAAGCCAAATCTGAAGCCTGAGAGCCAGAGGAACAGGGGGCTGAGGGAGCCTAACTTCATTCACCAAATTCACCAGCAAGAGAGGTCTCCCTTGGAGGAGGCAGGCTCCTCCCCACTCGCTGAACCTGCTGCATCCTCTGGCTCCAGGCAGGGGGGAACGCTATTATTATTTGATTAATTCAGAAAACAAAGACCTGGCTGGGGCAATAGGGCTTGAAGTAAGGTTCTCTAAGGGCAAGTAAATCTGGAACTAGAACAGAGAAATAAACCAAGGAAGGAGAAGGGTTGTCTCTGACATTTGGCCCCATCCTCCCAGGGAAATTCCTGCCTCTGCCTTTACATTAAGGAAAGCTACATGAATCTGACCTTGCAAGAGGCCAGGGGCTGCCGGGGTGGGCGGCCAGCCTTCCTTCCCAACCCACTCCAATACTCCTCCTTGAGCTTCCGACCCACTGAAGATTGACAGACGATTAAGAGAAAGATGCGGGTTTGGGTTTTGCCCCTCACTTCTGCAACCCAGCTGAGGCGGCTCCTGAAAACTCCCGTCGCGGCTTCGGGATGGAATGACATCCTCTCCCAAAGCTGAGCCCCCTCGTTGGGCATTTGTGAGAAGTGGGTGGGTCCTGGGGACCTCACAGGGGACAGAGCCCAGGCCTCCGCCTGGACCACCCTCCTCCACTCACAAAACTTGAAACAGAAGCCCTGCAGCCAACTGCCAACCCCGCCCCGGGAGGGAAGTGACAACAGCCAGCTACTGTTGACATCCAAGCCGGTCCTTGGAGGCCTCCCTTCCCACTCACAGGAGCTTTTCAAAGTGCTTCTGAAAAGTGGGTCTCAGCTGGGGAAGGGAAGCAGCAATCATGCTGTTGATGCAAATGAGATTCTCTCCATATCCTCACCATTCCCTAGTTTGTGACCAGGGGCCCTTCCATTGGAAAACTCCTTGAGATCAAGCACCTCTCGGGCATCGTGAACCCTAACTTGTTTTAAGGACCCGTCTAGGAAAAACAAGGAGTGTTGCGCTTTCTCCTTCACAAGACAGAATGACTCGAATTCCAGGAGCCCCAGGAAGGTGGGAGCAACTGTGGCTGGGCATCACCCCAGAAGGCCAGCCGCTCCCAAAGCACGCCCAGACCTGGTCAAGCCTCACACATTGGGGCCCCTTTTCCCACTGAGATGTGAGGTTTCAGGATTCTGACAAAGAAAAACAAATATCATATAATATCGCTTACATGTGGAATCTAGAAAAATGGTATAGATGAACTTATTTGCAAAGCAGAAATAGAGTCACAGATGTAGAGAACAAACGTATAGATACCAAGGGGGAAGGGGGTGGTGGGATGAACTGGGAAATTGGGATTGACATATGTACACTGTTATGTATAAAATAGATTACTAATGAGAACCTACTGTATAGCACAGGGAACTCTGCTCGGTGCTCTGCGGTGACCTAAATGGGAAGGAAATCCGAAAAAGAGGGGACATACGTATACGTAGGGCTGATTCACTTTGCTGTACAGCAGAAACTGACACAGCAGTATAAAGCAACTATACTCCAATTAAAAAAAAAAGAAAACATATTGCATAAATAACTTTTTTATTTGAAGAGTTTTCAGCCTCTAAGTTACCATGTTTTTAGGTAAAAAATGTATTTCATTTTCAATGCTTTTCCTATTCGTTTCCTTTTCTTTGGGATTATCCCTGTACAAACTTGGTTTTGTAAAAATTGAGTTATTTAAATATATATTTCCTTTAAATTAAATATTTAACAATTCCAAAAAAAATAAAATAAAATCATTTTTTAAAAGAATTCTGACAAAATATTTGGTTTCTGCTCCAAGCCGTGCTCAGCACTCCACCAGCCTCCCCAAGTCCCATAATAACAAGATGAGAAGCCTGGATAAGGGACACCCATCAGACCACCCCTGGGGACTCCTGTGTCCTCAGGCTCAGCAGCTTTCTCCTGCGCTGGACGAATTTACCCGGAAGCAGTTCCAAGCACGTAAAGGAATGGCCAGCCTCTCCCCGTCCCTTCCAGTACAGGTCTCAAGGGTCACTCAGAAAGCACAGGTAGGCATCAGCATTTCCCAACTCCTGCTTTAGCCCTGGGGGTGCCAAGTAAGAGTGGGGATCAGAAAGATGACAATAGGTCGGTTTCCCTGAGAGGTAAGGCCTCAACTTCAGTTTGCAGGAGAAGCCTGTGTAGGGAGGAAAGAAAAGTTTTCCTAGACCTTCTTAGGGTCTCTGGTGGGGGCTCAAAATTAAACTGACGAGACAGATGAACAGGACAAAAGCATACACATTTATTTCATGTAAGTTGTTTTTTTAAATGTTTATTTATTTATTTTTGGCTGTGTTGGGTCTTCCTTGTGGTGTGCAGGCTTCTCATTGCAGTGGCTTCTCTTTGTTGCGGAGTACAGGCTCTAGACGCGCGAGCTTCAGTACTTGTGGCACGTGGGCTCAGTTTTGTGGCTCACGGGCCTAGAGCGCAGGCTCAGTAGTTGTGGCGCGCGGGCTTAGTTGCTCCGTGGCGTGTGGGATCTTCCCCAACAGGGCTTGAACCCGTGTCCCCTGTATTGGCAGAAGGATTCTTAACCCCTGCACCACCAGGGTAGTCCCTATTTCATATAAATTTTACTGAACACGAGAGCCTTCATAAGAAAACGAAGACCCTAAGAAATGGTCCAAACTGAATGTTTCTATGCTAGGTTTGAGGAAGAGTGAGAAGTCGTGGAAAGCAAGGACAAAGAGTGTGAGGTGAGTGTAGTCAACTGGGGGAGACAAAGCAAGGCCTGTTCGCTGAGATTCCTCTCAGTGTTGCTCCGTCTTAGAGAAAAGGATGCTCTCTTCCTCTGGGTACAGGGAGGGCACCTCTCACCTGAGGGTATATGGCCTGCTTCCAAGGAGAGTCACAGAGTCCTTCTGCTTCTGCTGTTTTTCTCCAGCTCCTTCAGCTTAAAATGTCCAGTACACCAACATGCCATATTTGGCGTAACGTGTCCTGAACCTGTCAGCTCTCTCCAGGCCAAGTGAAGGAAAGAAGCTGAGAAGTCAAGTTTAACCTGAGGAACAGCCACGTTCTCTTGACCCGACTTCCCAGAAACCTACCCAGGGGTCCCACCCCCACCCCAGCAGAGTTCAAGTGCAGCTGAGAGCAGTTGCACCAGCTGGCGAAGCTTGGAGGGAGTCTGAGAGGATGAGTGGAGACTTTATGAATAAACCAGCCCAGGTGAGAAAAATCATGACAGAGGAGGGACGTGAACTGACTTGGGGTTCTTGTTTTTTTTTTAATTAATTTATTTATTTATTTATTTTTGGCTATGTTGGGTCTTCGTTGCTGCGCGTGGGCTTTCTCTAGTTGCGGCAGTTGGGGGCTACTCTTCATTGTGGTGCACGGGTTTCTCATTGCGGTGGCTTCTCTTTGTTGCGGAGCACAGGTTCTAGGCACCCGGGTTTCAGTAGTTGCAGCACATGGGCTCAGTAGTTGTGGCTCGTGGGCTCTAGAGCACAGGCTCAGTAGTTGTGGCTCACGGGCTTAGTTGCTCTGCGGCCTGTGGGATTTTCCCGGACCAGGGCTCAAACCCGTGTCCCCTGCATTGGCAGGCGGATTCTCAACCACTGCGCCACCAGGGAAGTCCATTTATATAGTTTTATGATGAAAAACATACCTTTTCCACTATACTTTCTAGTTGGATATTATTGGTGTGGAGATATGATTTTTTGAAGATTATCTTTTATCTAGCAATCTTAGTGCCACGAAGCAAGGCTACAAATAAGAATGGAAAGAAGAACCAGACCGGAAGTTGGGAGACCCATCCTGGACCAAGTTTTTTGTTTTTTGCTTTTTTTTTTTTTTGCTGTACGCGCACTTCTCACTGTTGTGGCCTCTCCTGTTGCGGAGCACAGGCTCCGGACACGCAGGCTCAGCGGCCATGGCTCACGGGCCCAGCCACTCCACGGCATGCAGGATCCTCCTGGACCGGGGCACAAACCCATGTCCCCTGCATCGGCAGGCGGACTCTCAACCACTGCGCCACCAGGGAAGCCCCTGGCCCCAGTTTTATTGCTAACCAGCTCTGGTGAGTCACTTCATTTTCCTGTGTTTGCCTTTACACATATGCTGTTATGGATGGAGTTGTGTCCCCTCAAAATTCATATGTTGAAGTCCTAACCCCCAATACCTCATTATGTGACCTTATTTGGATTTACAGTCTTTATGGAGGTAGCTAAGTTCAAATGAGGTCACTAGGGTGGGCCCTAATCTAACCTGACTAGTATCTTTATAAGATGAAGTTAGGACACAGACACACACAGACAGAAAACCACGTGAAGACACAGGGAGAAGATAGCCATCCGCTAGCCAAGGAGAGAAGCCTCAGAAGAAAGCAACCCTGCTGACACCTTGATCTCAGCCTTCTAGCCTCCAGAATTGTGAGAAAATAAATTTCCATTGTTGAAGCCCCTCACTCAGTGGTACTTTGTTACGGCAGCCCCAGCAGACTAATGCACATGCAAAATGAGGGCTTAGGACTCCAAGGCTCCTAAGAATGCTTGCGAGTAAAAAGTATACAATTTTGATTCCACTGTTCTATTTTATCTATACATATGCCTTTCTTCCCCTGCCAAGAGTTGCCATCACTGAAGGTCAAGGAACTTCAAAATTCTGGCAAGAGCTGGACACACAGTAGCTCTTAATAAATGCTCACTGAATGAAAAAAGGAACAACAGGGCAGAAGTAGTAGGGAATGCCCTTAGTTCTGTGAAGTATAGTGGACATTCATTCAACGAATGTTCATTGAGCACCTATTATGTGCCAGGCCCTGTTCTGGGTGCAGGGATCACAATGGTGAAGAGGAACTGTCTTCCCTGCCTTCCTGGAGGTGACATTCTAGTATTGGGGGAGAGGAACAAGTCATAAGCACATAAAAAAGTTAATTATGTAATAGGGCTTCCCTGGTGGCACAGTGGTTAAGAATCCTCCTGCCAATGCAGGGGACACGGGTTCGAGCCCTGGTCCAGGAAGATCCCACATGCAGCTAAGCCCATGCACCACAACTACTGAGCCTGCACTCTAGAGCACGCAAGCTGCAACTACTGAAGCCCGCGTGCCTAGAGCCCATGCTCCACAACAAGAGAAGCCACCACAGTGAGAAGCCCGCACAGCAGAACGAAGTGCAGCCCCTGCTCAACGCAACTAGAGAAAGCCCGCGCGCAACAACGAAGACCCAACGCAGCCCAAATAAATAAATAAAATTAAAAACTTTATAAAGACAAGAAGTTAATTATGTAATATTGCTAGTCAGCCCCAACTACTTTTTTTTTTTTGGCCTCTCCTGTAGTGGAGGACAGGCTCCAGACGCGCAGGCTCAGCAGCCATGGCTCACGGGCCCAGCCACTCCACGGCATGTGGGATCTTCCTGGGCCAGGGCACGAACCCGTGTCCCCTGCATCGGCAGGCGGACTCTCAACCACTGCGCCACCAGGGAAGCCCCCAACTACTTATTGATGAGCTACTTTGTGCCAGGCAGGATCTGGCCCAGAGGTGAACAGGGTCATCCTCCTCTCTTTCAGCTACAGCCCAAAGCAGCCACTCTACTACAGGGCTGCCATAACAAAGTACCACACACTTGGTGACTTACAAAAACAGAGGTTGATTCTCACAGTTCTGGAGGCCACAAGTCCAAATCAAGTTGTCAGCAAGGCCATGCTCTTTCTGAAGGCTCTAGGGGAGGATACTTCCTTCCTTCTAGTTTCTAGTGGTTGCCAGCATCCTTGGTGTTCCTAGGCTTAGAGACGCATCACTGCAATCTCTGCTGTGATCCTCACCTGGTATTCTCCCTGTATGTCTCTGGCCCAAATTTCCTTCTTCTCATAAGGATACCAGTCACTGGATTAGAACCCATCCTAATCCAGGATGACCTCATTTTACATTGATTACATCTGCCAAGGCTGTATTTCCAAATAAGGTCCCATTCACAAGTACCGGGGGTTTGTACACATCTTTTGGGGGCACACAAGTCAGCTCACAAAAGCCACCATCTTGCTTTGCCCGCTCAGAGTGAGCGAGATTGCAGCAGAACTTAACCGTCAGGAATCTACCTCTCCATTTCATTCTTAGAATCCAATTAACTCTTTTTTTTTTATTGGAGTATAGTTGATTTACAATGTTGTGTTAGTTTCAGGTATACAGCAAAGTGATTCAGTTATACATACACATATATTCATTCTTTTTCAGATTCTTTTCTCTTATAGGTTATCACAGAGTATTGAGCAGAGTTCCCTGTGCTATATACAGTAGGTCCTTGTTGGTTATCCATCTTACATATAGTAGTGTGTATATGTTCATCCTAAGCTCCTGATTTATCCCTGCCCCCCATGTTTCCCCTCGGTAACCATAAGTTTGTTTTCGGTATCTGTAGGAATCCAATTAATTCTGTCAATCATTTTAAGATTCTTTTTTTTTTAACTGAGCTGGAAGAAAATTATCCCAGCTACATAAAAATTAAAAATTTGGGGGTCTGGGGATAACAAGACCTTTTCTTTTTCAGTTGGACTCTCCCTTTACACAGCACTTTATTATGATAATTTTCAAACGTACAGAAAAGTCGGAAGTGTACAACGAACACTTACGTAACCACCGCAGAGATTCTACTTAGATTGTTGACCTATTGCTCCATCTATTTTGGATCATTTCTTTTTGACTCATCGCTCCATTGATCAACTTTTCCTTAATCCCACGTTGCTCTGGACTTATCGTGAGCCACCTGAGAAAACATGGGGTTGGACATCAGGACCCAGTGCGGTACCCGAAGGCTGCTTGTCACCAGAGTCTGTTCATGCATGGATGGGAGGCCCTCACAACGCCCAGCAGAAGCAAACAAGAGCAGAACACACAGCTGGTTAAACCTTCACAGGGATTCTCTGGAGGCCCTGGACTCTTCAGAAGGCCTCACCCAGGAATGCCAAGGCCAGTGTCCCCGAACACAGCTCATTCATCTCACTCAAGAGAACCTACGAGGACCACCCCCGAGCTCTTGTTTATATCTTTTTTTTAACTGAAGTATGGTTGTTTGTTTTTGGCGGGGGTTTTTTGGCCATGCTGCCTGGCATAGGGGATCTTAGTTCCCCGACCAGGGATTGAACCCGTGCCCCGTGCAGTGGAAGCACGGAGTCCTAACCACTGGACCGCCAGGGAAGTCCCTGTTGAAGTATAATTGATTTACAATGTTTCAGGTGTACAGCAAAGTGATTCAATTCCATATTTTTTTTCCAGATTCTTTTCCATGATAGGTTATTACTAGATATTGAATATAGTTCCCTGTGCTATACAGTGGGTTCTTTTTTATTTTATATATAGTATACAGTAGGTCCATTGTGTATCTATTAATCCCAAATTCCCAATCTATCCCTCCCCCCTTTCCCCTTTGGTAGCCACAAGTTTGTTTTCTATGTCTTTGTTTAAACCTGAAAAAGAGAAGAGGAAACAGTAATTGAAAAGCAAATTTCTTCCCTATTTGACAATCCAAAGTCCATTCCTCGTACACACATACCCCTACACACATAGCTACACACACCCCTATTCAAGTCCTTACACATATGCCCTTCACACACACACACACACACTGCTCCTGTGTTGGACATTCTCAGAGAAAGCAGTTTCATTGGGATCTTTTCACTCGTGTTCAAATTTCATTTCTCCATTTGGGAAAAATCACATTTTCAAAATTGCTTTTACTCAATAGATTGGATGCCTTGGGAAATGGCCGAATCACAACCCCCGCACAGTTTCACCACAGTTTTATTTATTAACACCCTCCCTCTCTTGCAAATGAGAAATTGTGAAATCCTTTTTAAACGAAGGGCTCTTACACCTACTAAGCCGGCTTTTCAAAAGCAGAAACCACTGACCCACTCACTAGTTTCCTTTGATACTTAGAGGTCAAATGGTAACGAAATATATTAACTCCAATTGCCAAGATTCCAAAACCTTTTAAGTTCGCCCATCTCAGATCTGGCACCATCATTACCACTTTATAAATGAGGAAACCAACATTTAACCAAATGATTACCAGCCTTGTTAAAAAGCTACTGATTAGTCCGTTACAAAACACACAGGGCGCCCTGGGAACCAGGAAGTGAATGGTCAATGACTGTGATAAGGAAACCCAACTTTCTTCTTTGCTCTATTAGAAGCAGCAATTTAATCCATTATCAGGGGGAGTTCCCTCTCCTCCTGGAACCGAATTCAAATCTTTGATTATCCTTCCCTCCAAAAGGGGAGCCAGTTTTTCTGCTGCTAAGAACTGCCATTCATCAAGTGATTCCAGAATTAGGCATGGTTCTAAGACACAGAGCATCTAATTCAGGGACCTTTACCCAGGGTCCACCCCAAGGGTACATGTATAGAATCTGGAGGGCCCTTCAATTTGGGTGAGGGGAAAATATCACGTCTTTATTCCCACTAACTTCTAAATGGGATTTAGCATTTGTTTCTGTTATGAAAGTAGGGAACAAGCCTCATCATTATCGTGACCCCGTCCTCAGTGGAAATCCCAGGTGTTTTTGTACACTGTGACAGCTGTTACAGATAGCTGCAGAGATCTTTTACAGGTATCACTACTTTTTTTATGATAGTGAATTGATCTGCTGCCATTTAAATCCTAATAAAGCTGTGCTTATTATGTCATACGTCACACATTAGCTTAGCATTTTGATAACTGAATTTTGATATAATACTTTTGTAAAACACCTTTATTATTTTCATTTGTGGTAAAAACCACGTAGTAGTATAAAATTCACCATCTTAACCATTTTTAAGTATACAGTTCAATAGCATTAATTACGTTCACAATATCGTGCAACCATCGCCGCCATCCTTCTCCAGAACTCTTTCTGTCTTACGAAACTGAAACTCTACACCCATGAAACAATAACTCCCATTCTCCTCTCCCTCAGCCTCTGGCAATCGCCATTCTACTTTCTGTCTCTATGAATTTGACTACTCTAGGGGACCTCATATAGGTGGGATCATACAGTATCTGTCCTTTTGTTTTTGTTTTGTTTTTGTTTTGGCCATGCTACATGCCACGCGGGATCTTAGTTTCCCAACCAGGGATGGAACCTGCGGCCCCTGCGTTAGAAGCATGGAGTCTTATCTTAACCACTGGCCTGCCAGGGAAGTCCCAAGTACCTGTCCTTTTGGGGATTTTTTAAAATTTATTTATTTATTTTTGGCTGTGTTGGGTCTTTGTTGCTGCGCCCTGGCTTCCTCTAGCTGTGGCGAGTGGGGGCTACTCTTCATTGCGGTGTGTGGGCTTCTCATTGTGGTGGCTTCTCTTTGCTGCGGAGCACGGGCTCTAGGCACGCGGGCTTCAGTAGTTGCAGCACGCGGGCTCAGTAGTTGCGGCTCACGGGCTCTAGAGCGCAGGCTCAGTGGTTGTGGCACATGGGCTTAGTTGCTCCGCTGCATCTGGGATCTTCCTGGACCAGAGCTCGAACCTGTGTCCCCTGCACTGGCAGCGGATTCTTAACCACTGTGCCACCAGGGAAGCCCTAAGTCCCTGTCCTTTTGTGATTGGCTTATTTCACTTAGCATAACATCCTAAGCATAACATCACGTTGTAGCATGTGTCAGAATTCCCGTCTTTTTTAAGGCCGAATATTCCACTGTATGTATGTACCACATTTTGCTCACTCATTCATCCATCGATGGACACTTGTGTTGGACATAATTATTTCGTTGTTATACCATATATTGTATTACATGCACTTAAAAACGTTATTTTGAGGAGTCCATTGCCTTCACCAACCATCCAAGGGATCCGTGTGTAATACACAAAAGGTGAAGAAGCTCAGTGAGACAGACATTAGGAAATGGGCTCAGAGAAGTTAAAACATTTGCCCAAGGTCACCCAGCAGGGAGTCAAGCCCAGCTCAGTCAGAATCCAAAGCCCACCTGTACGGTATGACTTCCCTTTCACTGCGAATGACTTAGGCTCTGGTTTCAATGGACATTTGGTGTTTTTCCAGAGAGACCCTCCAGGAGCACCGTGAAGGGAACGGAGACAGCTTACATCCCAGCACTGAAGTTCAGGGCATGGCTCACCGTTTGTAGGAGGAAAGTCCAGCACTTTCTCCACTCCCTTTTCTCAGGCAGTGCCCCCTGTGTCTGGGTCTTCACTCAACTCTGTCCGACTCCCTAGTGAGGACCCCAGGACATCTGAGACACAAAGGGACCCCTGGACGTCACCTAAGTTACCTAAACCCTGAGATCTGGGACAGTGGGGAGTGCGCACCCCATTATACCCCCAAGTCTGTGAGCAGACAACTAGAATACCCTCATCCTCACCTAATAGCTGGAAGAGGGCAGTGATTCCCGAACCTTCTCTGAAGTCATATTGACAAACAATCACATGCTTTAACTCCCGATATAAAATTTGGGCCTTGTAATTGCTCTAGTCTAGCAAAATTTCCCCCTGAGAAAACTAAGAACTGAGATTATTCACACTGGTGTCATGGGAGACCCTCTGGAAAATGCTAAACTCTCTGACATCACCGCATAACGATTCTTTTTCCCTTTCTTATGAGCACTGATGGGGTTAGTATTAGGAGCTAATAGCAGAGGTGAAGCGGAGGGAGGGATAAACCGGGAGATTGGGATTGACATATATATACTACTATATATAAAATAGATAACTAATAAAAGGGAACTCTACTCAATTTCCTGTAATGACCTACATAGGAAAAGAATTTTTAAAAGAGTAGATATATGTATATGTATAACTGATTCACTTTGCTGTACAGCAGAAACTAACACAACATCGTAAATCACCTATACTCCAATAAAAATTAATTGAAAAAATAAATGACAGTACCTAAAACTTATTGGCACCTTCTTTGCACCAAACATGTTAATTCTCCAGGAATCATATGCAGCAGGGGCTACTACTGCCCCTCATTTTACAGAAGAGGAAACAGGCCCAGAGTGGTTAGTAATTTGCAAGAAGTCACACAGCTGGTGAGTAGCTTGAACTCTGACCCCAGGTGGTCTGCATGGAGGACATCATGGCCAAGTTCTGTGAGTCCTCTTTCTAGGACACAAGCCTCAAGTTGCAACAAGGGAGGAAGGCCCGTAAATGTCTGTGAATTTCCTTGTGAAAACTTTTTCTTCACCTTGTGTAGAAGATAAACTAGTTTGCTTTCGAGAAGCAAATTAACCATTAGGAGCCCAGATTCTAGAAACACTCAAATTCACTAGACGTCAGAGAAGTGCAAATTAAAACAACATTATGAGAGAGGATTTACACTCATCAGAATAGCAAAAATCAGGGAGGTGGAAATGAGAGAGGAGGGGTGTCTGCAGAACCATGCAGAGAGGCAGGAGGACATAGAGCTAAGAGCCCGGGTGCCACAACCAGTCTGGGGGGGAGTCACACCCACCCAGGCACCTCTGCGCTGATTTCCTTATCTGGAAATGGAGGTGATTTTATCTATTTCATAGAATTGTTGCAAGGATTCCAACAGCTAATGACACCAAGGGCTGGCAAGGGCACCTGTGCCCGTAAGGGCTCCATGAAAACAGCACAGGCAAGCCTGAGCTCCCGGAAGACAAGGCCTTTTCTCTGTTCGTTGGCTGTATCTCCAGTGCCTAGAATAAGTGGGAACTTAGTAAGTGAAGTGCTCAATCAATATTTGTTGAATAAATGAATGCATTTACGAATGATGTGGGGAGAAGGCGATATCTCAACACCACTTGATGGAACGTCAAATAGTGAAAAATTAAAAATCTTGGAAATTGGGACAATACGGAAAGAAGGAAAATTAAGTAGTTTGTCCAGTCCTTGAGCCAGCCATCTCACTTCGATGTATCTCAGAGACTTCCTCCTCTGGTTCACGATGGGTAACAAACCAGGGGACAATCCAGGGACATTCACAGGGAGCAAGCGAGTCGATGTGGGAGAGCCACACGACAGAACACGCTGCAATAGTTAGAAGTGATCATCCAGAGCAGGGCTTGGCAAACCTTCCTGTAAAAGGCCAGATAATAAACACTGTAGGCTTTTCAGACCGTAGGGTCTCGGACGCAGCCTTAGATGGTCTGTAAATGAATGGGCGTGGCTGTCCTAACAGAACCATTTATGGACACTCAAATGTGAATTTCATATAATTCCTACGTGTCCCAAAATATTCTTCTTCTTTTGGGTATTTTCCCCCCAGCCATTTAAAAATCCTAGCTTGTTGGGCTTCCCTGGTGACACAGTGGTTAAGAATCCGCCTGCCAATGCAGGGGACATGGGTTCGAGCCCTGGTCCGGGAAGATCACACATGCTGCGGAGCAACTAAGCCTGAGAGCTGCAACTACTGAGCCTGTGCTCTAGAGCCTGTGGGCCACAACTACTGAGCCCATGTGCCACAACTACTGAAGCCTGCACGCCTAGAGCCCACACTCTGCAACAAGAGAAGTCACCGTGATGAGAAGCCCATGCACCGCAACGAAGACCCAACACAGCCATAAATATAATTAATTAATTAACTAAAAAATTAATTAAAAAATAAATAAATAAAAATCTTAGCTTGCAGGCTGCACAAAAAACTTCAGGGGCCCAGATTTCACTCGGGGGCCATAATTTGCTGTTCTACGTGTATGTCGGCAACATGGATGAATTCCAAAAACACAATCAACAAACCTGGTGATCTTGGGCAGGATAAGGGTTAAAGAAAAATGACCATACATCCTAATTTTCCAGGGACAGACTAGTTTACCCCACATTGTCCCGGTAATTAATAGCCTGTCTTTCACTCTGAAAAATCCCGGACTGGATGATGAATTACATGTCACCTTCCCCAGTTAAACCATCATCCTAGTTATATAAATTACAAACATACGTTCATTTGTGTATCCCCCAACGTGTAGAGCAGGGGTCGGCAATTTTTTCCCCATAAAGGACCGGAAAGTAGATATTTTAGGCCTTGTGCCATGTGATCTGTTGATGCAGCATGAAAACAGTCGGAGATAACACAGCAATGAAGGAGTGAGACTGGGTACCACTAAAACTCACTGATGAACACTGAAATTTGAAGGTCATGTAATTTTCACATATCACAAAATATTATCCTTCTTTGGATTTTTTCCAACCATTTAAATATGTAAAAACACTTTCAGCTTGCGGGTCATATAAAATCTGGCAATGGGCTAGATTTGGCCCAAAGGCTGTAGTTTGTTGACTGCTAGTCTGGAATAACACCTAGCCCCGTGGTAGGTGCTGCAGAAATGTCTGGTTTTTGCTGAGTACACTCACTGTGAAAAACCGTGCCTGTTTTACAAGGACACATGCAGATTTAAGGACAGATAAACACCTGAGTGAGGGTCTAGGAGGGGGATGGGAGGAAATAGGGACTGGGAATAAATAGGGAAAATAATGAAATAAGGGAAACTTCGTCCAGACTGAGGAGGATGGTGGATCATGAACTGAAGAGGGTAATAAACGCTACTCCACTTCTGAGGCCCAAAAAGAAAAAGGAAAAAACAAAGTGAGGGCTCTGGAGCCAGAGAGCCCTACATTTGAAATTCTGAAGCTGCCCACCCTATCTGGTGACCTTGAGCAAGTCTAACCTCTCAAAGGTTCTTTGGAAAATAGAACTAAGTATAGTACCTACTTCCTAGGACTGCTGTGAGGATTGAATGAATCCATACAGGTAAGGGCTTGGCACCGTGTCTGGTCAATGAATGTTATACTGTAGTGGTCATTTTCCATAAAGAATAGAGAGAAAACTTGTGCCCCAGGGGTCCAAATAAGGTGATTGACTAGAGGTGATTAAGAGGACAGGCTCAGGAGCCAAGAACCCCAGCTTTGCCGTTACTGGCTGTGTGACCTTGGCCAAGTCTTGTGTCCTTCCTGTGCCTCAATTTCCTCAGCTGGGCAACGCTAATAATAGTAGTACTTGCCTCGTAGGATTAATGTAAAAATTAAATTACTCAAAACATAGCCTAGGGACCTCCTTAGTGGCACATTCATTAAGAATCCGCCTGCCAATGCAGGGGACATGGGTTTGAGCCCTGGTCCGGGAGGATCCCACGTGCCGCAGCGCAACTAAGCCCGTGAGCCACAACTACTAAGCCTGCGCTCTAGAGCCCACGAGCCACAACTACTGAGCCCACGTGCTGCAACTACTGAAACCCGGGTGCCTAGAGCCTGTGCTCTGCAACAAAGAGAAGCCACTGCAATGAGAAGCCCGTGCACCACAATGAAGAGTAGCCCCCAACTGCCGCAACTAGAGAAGACCCACGCGCAGCAACGAAGACCCAACATAGCCAAAAATAAATAAATAAATTAATTAATTAAAAAAAAAAAAAAGAACCCCAGGTCAGTTGACGTCCCTCCTCCGTCACGATTTTTCTCACCTGGGCTGGTTTATTCATAAAGTCTCCACTCATCCTCTCAGACTCCCTCCAAGCTTCGCCGGCTGGTGCAACTGTTCTCAGCTGCACTTGAACTCTGCTGGGGTGGGGGTGGGACCCCTGGGTAGGTTTCTGGGAAGTCGGGTCAAGAGAACGTGGCTGTTCCTCAGGTTAAACTTGACTTCTCAGCTTCTTTCCTTCACTTGGCCTGGAGAGAGCTGACAGGTTCAGGACACGTTACGCCAAATATGGCATGTTGGTGTATTGGACATTTTAAGCTGAAGGAGCTGGAGAAAAACAGCAGAAGCAGAAGGACTCTGTGACTCTCCTTGGAAGCAGGCCATATACCCTCAGGTGAGAGGTGCCCTCCCTGTACCCAGAGGAAGAGAGCATCCTTTTCTCTAAGACGGAGCAACACTGAGAGGAATCTCAGCGAACAGGCCTTGCTTTGTCTCCCCCAGTTGACTACACTCACCTCACACCCTTTGTCCTTGCTTTCCACGACTTCTCACTCTTCCTCAAACCTAGCATAGAAACATTCAGTTTGGACCATTTCTTAGGGTCTTCATTTTCTTATGAAGGCTCCTGTGTCCGGTAAAATTTATGTGAAATAGGGACTACCCTGGTGGTGCAGGGGTTAAGAATCCTTCTGCCAATGCAGGGGACACGGGTTCGAGCCCTGGTTGGGGAAGATCCCACATTGCCACGGAGCAACTAAGCCCGCGCGCCACAACTACTGAGCCTGTGCTCCTAGACCCCGTGCTCCACAAGAGCAGCCACCGCAATGAAGAGTAGCCCCCGCTCTCCACAACTAGAGAAAGCCCGCATGCAACAATGAAGACCCAACACAGCCAAAAATAAATAAATAAATTTATTTTTTAAAAAAACACACATAGCCTAGCAATTCTGACATATGCTGCAACATGGATGAACCTTGAGAACATTATGCTAAATGGAATAAGCCAGTCATAAAAAGACAAATACCCATGATTCCACTTACACGAGGTATTTAGAGTAGCCAAAATCATACAGACAGAAAGCAGAATGGGGGTTGCTGGGGTGATAGGGAGGGGAGAATGGGAAGTTATTGTTTATAGAGTTTCAGTTTTACAAGATGAAAAAGTTATGGGGCTGGATGGTGGTGATGGCTGCCCATAATGTGAATGAATATATGTAATACCAATCAAGTGTGCACTTAAAAATGGCTAAGATAGTAAACTTTATGTTATGTGTATTTAACACCATAAAAAACATTTGCTTACAAAAAACAATGAAACAAACACACCATAGCCTAGCATATAAGTGCTCAAATATTATACATTAGTATGTTGTCACTCTGGACCCACAATTTCTGCCCCAGGGGAAATTTAAAAAGGAATCAGAACAACAATCCCCTGTGAAATACTCCAAAAGATCCAAGGAGTTGGGCTGTGGGCTTTGAGGAAAGATTGCGTTGAGGAAACATCTAACATGAAAGACAAGATCAAAACAAACAAACAGACAATAATTATTCTGATGAAACAGACATAATGTTGTGCACAAGAAAACATCAAAGAAACTAACATTAATATCCTCAGAGAATTAAATTAAAAATATTACCTCCATGAAACAAGAACAGTTGCTATAATCAAGGAAAAAATCGGAGAATAGGAAAGATCTTTTGGAAAATAAAAACATAGATGCCAAAATAAAAAAAAAAATACAATAGAAAGACTGAAGGTAATGTCGGTGGATAAATTTCACAGAAAGTAGAAAAAAATTTGCAAAACAGAAGAAAAAATATTTTTTAAATGGTGAGTCATTGCAGGAGATTCAGTAGCTAACTAAAGACTTTTAGAAAGTGGGGGAGAACTTGTCATAGTAATAATACAACAAACTTTTCCAGAATTAAAGGAGAAGAATATTCAGAATGAAAAGATCACCATATGCCCAGAACAATGAATGAAAAAAAATCTCCAGGAAGACAAAGTAAGACATCATCTTCAATTTCAGAATACAAGTGGTACGAAGATTATGCAAGACTGTAGAGAAAACGCAGATTACGTGAATGACCAAGAATACAATGGACTTCTCAAAAACAAGAGAAGCCAGAGGGCAGTGGAAAAATATCTTCCAAGGGCTGAGAAAAAAATAACTTTCAACCTGAAATTCTGTCTACAACCAGACTATCAGTCAACTGTGAAAGTGGAATAAAGCCATTTTCAGACATGTAAGGACGTCCCAGGATGACAGCTGATACAAGTCCCAGAAAGCAACCAGGAAAGGGGGTCTGAAACCTCCAAGAAATTTAAAAATGGAAATGATAATTTTCTGATAGATTTGACTATAAGGAAAAACTTAAGAGCTTTCTATACCTTTTGGAGGGTATAGGGAGATGTAGCTGTTCAAAGAGAACAGAACAAATGAAAAAACAAGGGGGGAGGGAAATAAAAAAATACAAAGGAATTAATAACTCCAAGAAAAACAAAAAGTTGCACAAGAAGAGATACACCTTGGTTCAGCATTGAATAAAATTTATGTAGTCATAATAATGAAAACATTGAATGTGTATTTAACCAAAATTTGTGATATAAGTATATTAAGAGGATGGAGGAAATGATAATGGAGTGTGTGAGTTAAAAATCCTCACTGATCATAGAGGAAATCAACAGATAATTTCTAAAACAGGTGAATCAAAATATTGCAGAATAGCTTTATTATTTAAAAAATACGTAAGTAAATCCATAAGAAGCAACTAAAAGAATGGTTGGTTACCTCTGAAAGGGATAGGAGGGTTTTGGGGAGAGCATGGGATGGCAGTCTTTTGCTATTGGTGTTTTTACACTGATTGGATTTTTACAAAAATAATTTTAAAAATCTAAGACCTAGGCTAAATAGGGGAGGCAGATCTTAATTCTGGAATGTTCTAAGACACTTCAATGAAAAGGAAAGTAAGTCATGATGAAATAAAAATGGCTTGCCTTGGTATTATATTATTTTACCTTTCAAAAATGCTTCTGACAACCAAGGCAGCAATGAGTACACCTAATGACCAGATTCTAGTTTCTAAATGTCTTTCCTGACTAAAATGAACCAGGGCTCTTTAGAGGAATGGCTGATTCCAGGGCTGGCACAGGGAAAGTATACGGTGAGACTGGAACACTTTCTTGTGCCAGAAAGCAAGAACGTACTCAAAGACTGAAGGGAACACATCAAAAGAACACAAAGGCAGTTTAAAGGGTTTCCCCAGGCCATAATTAGGACAATTTGATCATTAAAAACACTAATGACTGTAATTATTGCAAAACATTGAATAAATAAATTCCAAGAGTTCATAGTGACTAAAAAAAACAGGAAAAAATTAAAATTAATTTGTTACCATTTGAGATGACTATTAGGTCAACCTACTCTGAAACTTGATAAAAAGTTAAGCATTTAGGGGGAACTGCAGTTCATCTCCAGTTAATGAAGGAAAATTCTTCTTTACAAAGGAATGTCGAAGAAATGATATATTTAAAATTTTGTCTTTTTGCAACCCCCAGTGAAGTAAATGAAACAGGCAGGGATCGTTAGTGGATGCTAAAACCATTAAGTAAAAGGTTGTAGGGAAATGGCATATTTCCTTGTGCCCAAGTATCCAGAGATTACTTGCAAACTGCAAAGAGGGAAAATATACTTTTTCTGTGGAGGGATCCAGTGGTCACAATATTAACCGAAAGACCAGATTTAGCATTGCTGAAAGTGAGACAACCAGTCATTGTGTTCCCGATGGAGTGCAATGGGATGTACACGTCTTTACCCACAAAGTGTTCTGGCCATTGTCTAACCTGAATGTGACCATGAGTTTAGACCTAACTTCCACTGTGCAGGAAAATAGAGGAGAGAGGAATGAGCTAAATAATGCCATGAGGAGCCAGTCAGATGAATCCAGAATGTAGAGTTGACCCTTGAACAACACAGGGGTTGGGAGTGCCGACCCTCCAGAAAGTCGAAAATCCGAGTATAATTTATAATCTGTACCCGTGGTTCCTCTGTATTCGTGGTTCCCCTGTATCTGTGGTTCCCCAGCCTCGGATTCAACCAACCAAGGATCATGTAGAAGTGTAATATTTATTACTGAAAAAAAATCCATGTATAAGTGGACCCATGCAGTTCAAACCTGTGTTGTTCAAGGGTCAGCTGTACACATTCCACAAACTATCTGGCCAGATCTCTTTAAAAAGTCAGTGCCTTAGGTGGGGAGATTATTTTAGATTTAAAAAGACTAAAGGATATAATAACCAAATGTAATGTGTTCATTGGATCCTGGCTCAATAAACCAAATGTAAAAGACACTGTGTTGTGAAAATTTTGAATACGGACTAGATATCAGATAATATTATGAAATAACTGTTAATTTTCTCTGGTGTAAAAGTGGAATTATGGTTATGTATGAGAATGTCTTTGTTCTTTTTTTATCTTTTACTATTTATTTATTTATTTAGGCTGCACCGGGTCTTAGTTGCGACATGTAGACTCTTAGTTGTGGCGTGTGGACTTCTTAGTTGCAAACTCTTAGTTACATCATGCATGTGGGATCTAGTTTCCCTACCAGGGATCGAACTCAGGTCCCCTGCATTGGGAGTGTGGAGTCTTACCCACTGGACCACCAGGGAAGTCCCAAGGATGACCTTGTTCTTGGGAGATACAGGTTGAAGTATTTCCTGACTGCAGCTTAGTTTGAAATGGTCCAGCAAAAGTAGAGAGTTAGCCATATACACAGATAGATGAAGCAAATAGGGCAAAAGAGTCACAGTTGTTGCATCTAAGTTGTGGCCATGCTGTTGTTCTTGAATTGGACTGTCGCTTCAATTTTTCCATACTTTGACATTTTTCAGAATAAAAAGTTTAAAAACTGTTGAAGAAATAATGGGGGAAAAAAAAGAAATAATGGAGCTAGAATATCATAATTTTGCAACCATTTGAGTGGTAACTAATTAGGCAAGAGTCATCGATGGATCCTAAAGCCAGTAGGTGAAAATTTGAAAACAAACAGGACATTTGGGGTCATCTCAGTGTATCTACCCATAGGTTTGGTTTTTTTTCCACACGGCTTGCAGGATCTTAGTTCCCCAACCAGAGACTGAACCTGGGCCCTCAGCAGTGAAAGCGCAGAGTCCTAACCGCTGGACCACCAGGGAATTCCCTCCCATAGATTTATTAGTTCCAAAAGGGGGAAAATGGTATTTTTACAGTGGAGAATAGCAGTACAAGAAGGGCACAACGCTGCTTCTGTGGTATTCTTGCCAAAATTTTATATTATATTAATGTTAAAATTCCTGAATTTGATAATAGCACAGTACTGGGTTATACATATTATTATTATTTTATATATCTCTAGAGAGAGAGGGAGTGATAAAGCAAATGAGACAAAATTTTATCAGTTGGTGAATCTGGACAAAGGGTACACAGGAGTTCTGTCTACTATTCTTGCAACTCTGTCATGTTTTAAATTATTTCAGAGTAAAAAATTTTTAGGAAGGGCTTCCCTGGTGGCGCAGTGGTTGGGAGTCCACCTGCCGATGCAGGGGACACGGGTTCGTGCCCCGGTCCGGGAAGATTCCACATAACGCAGAGCGGCTAGGCCCGTGAGTCATGGCCGCTGAGCCTGCGCGTCCGCAGCCAGTGCTCCACAACGGGAGAGGCCACAACAGTGAGACATCCGCGTACCACAAAAAAAAAAAAAAAAAAAAAAAATTTTTAGGAAAACCTAAGTTAGACCTAGACTAGTTGGGGAGGCAGCTCCTAAAAATGTAGGGGTTAACAGAAAATTAAAATCTTTTTTTTAACTTTTTTTTTTTTTTTTGGTTGCGCCGGGTCTTAGTTGCAGCCTGCGGGCTCCTTAGTTGAGGCACATGAACTCTTAGTAGAGGCATGCATGTGGGATTGAACCCAGGCCCCCTGCATTGGGAGCTCAGAGTCTTAACCATTGCACCACCAGGGAAGTCCCAAAAATTTAAATCTTGATAAAATAAAGTTACTTTTATTTAAATACCTTTATTACCTTGGCATTTCTTTTAGCTTTCAGGAATACTTGACTTCATGGAGCTGGCAGAACTGGGACTCCAAGGGAGGGGGTGGAATGTGAGAAGGCATGCATGCCCAAGTGACTGGGTTGCAAACTGAAGTCTGTTCCCACTCTGGTTCTCTGGCCAGTAGCCTTTCTTTCCAGTTGAGACTCCTCATTCGTATATGGAAGCCAGTTCCCCAAAGAGCTGTTGGGGAACCCATCAGACCCTCAGCATCTGCCCAGCACTGGCACCCACATGCTTTATATCTCTTGGGATTGTTTTCCAATTATTCTGTCACCACCCTCACCTGGATTAGACCACTCCGTCCAGGCCACGACTGGCTCCCAGTTTTCTTGCGTGTCTTTACAGTATGGTTTTAACACAGCGCTGAATAAGGCATAAAAGCTCAATATATCATTTCTGATCCATTATTTTCAGAAAGCAATTAATAAGCAGATACTTTTTGGCCTTCTAACAATCTTTGGGCTTAATGTGTAAGGGATATGAACAAACAAGCAAACAAACCAAGATAATTTATAAAGCAGATTTCAAACAAGTAGCAGTTTTGTGTTTTTTTTGAAGTATAGTCGATTTACAATGTTGTGTTAGTCTCAGGTGTAAACAAGTACAAGTTTTGACGACCAGTACTATCAAGCTGAAACCCAGAGATGAATTCCACCAGGAGTGGGAGAACTCCAGGGTCCAGCCTCCCTCTGGCCTTATCAATACTCTTCCTGAAGGAGTTATTTACCTTCTTCAAGACTGTGTTTGCTGGTCTTCCCAAGTGGCCTGAAAACTTCTGGGAGAAGGGACAGACTTTGTGGTTTTGTCCCTGTGTGACCTCTCTCCAGTTTCTGCACACTCAGCTCTGCCCACTTGCTGCAGGCATCCCAGGCCCCACGGAGTCGCCCACACTAAATGCCTCAGCCTCAATCTTGTCAGAGAGAATGGTCCAGGGAGGTGGACAGAGCACAGCTTCAGGATCTGACAAACCCTGGACAGTAATTTATGGACAGTGTGACATGCTCAGGCAATTTACACAGCCTCTGAGCCTCAGTTCCTTCTTCTGCAAAATGGGGGTAGTGGGAATTCCCTGGCAGTCCAGTGGTTAGGACTCCACGCTTCCACTGCAGGGGGCACGGGTTCAATCCCTGCTCTGGGAGTAGTAAAACTGACGTCTCCCCCAAAATGAATGGGTAGACTGTGATGACAGGCCTCTGTACTTCATCCAGTGTTTAGAAACCTTAGTGACTGTCAGGGGCCATCTGTCCAGCTTCATCCCCTGTGTGTTGAGCTACCCCTGGGGGTGGGTAGGGGTAGCTCATTCTGACTGCCTCCACTCCCTCCTTTCTATCTCCCCAAGTTGGTTCAGGTATAATCTGCTCAATATGAACAGCAGGTATCAGAGATGGATGTGCAGGACTCAATATTTATTCCCTAAGAGGCTATAAGAAGCAGGAGGCACCAACTCCAGAGCCAGACTGCCTGGGTTCAAATCCCAGCTCCACCATCTACAGCCCTGTGAGCTTGGGCAAGGTTACTTAACCTCTGTGCCTCAGTTTCCTCATCTATAAAACAGGAATGATAACAATGACACCTACCCTATAGGGTTCTTCTGAGGATTAAATGAGTTAATGCATAAGTATAGAGTGCTTTGCTAGTACTGCATTTCATTGAATCTGATACCCTGGTACACTAGGAAATTAAGATTGTTGCCAATTAAACTAGGACATATCATCAGTGGAACTGGAACTGAAATCACATATTGATTTCAGAAATGTGAAACATAACATGTGTCAAAATAGATGAAGTACACTATTATTATTAGCATACTTAGCTGGAATACATTAGCATTAGAGTTAGGGGTCAAATCCCAGATTCACCATTTACTACCTGGGTGACCTTATTTATGCAAGATCCTGAGCCTCTCTGTGCCTCAGTTTCCTCCTCACCTGTATGTGCGGATAACATCAATAGCACCTACCATACATGACTGTTGGGGTAATTAAATATGTGAGGACTTAGGAAGTACCTGGTACACAGTAGGCACTATGATTGGTATTGTTTAGAACAACGTTATTCTCTCCAGGTGTGGAGGTTGGCTGGGGAGAGAAGGGAGGACGAACCTGACTGGCTTTTTAGATAAAAAGGTCTTGGCCTCCGTTGCCCTCCCCAGTCTCAAAACGGTCAGGAGGGCCCGGGTGCCCCGCCCCAACCCGGCGCCCCGCCCCCGCCTCGCCCCGCCCGGCCCGGCCCCTGAGCTAGTCTCGCGCACTTTAAAAGTGCGCGAGCTCGGGCCGAGACCCAGGGCCGGCGGTTGGTCGGGCGAAGCCATCTATTATGCTACGTGGGGGGAGCTAAAAGCCTACGCCTCCACATTTTTTTCCATTTTTAGCTTTTCAGGCCCAGGTTCGGTCCCCTTTAGCCTTCAAGTCCGCCCCCTATACTCAGACTACGAGAAGGGCGTTCTGACTCTCTGGGGAAAGGGTCGTTGTGTCTCTGTGCGGCGGCCTCCCCCTCTGGACGGGGAACCGGTGGGAGAGGACGACGGCCGGAGGGGGGAGGAGGCGGCCCTAGCGCCATTTTGTGGGAGCGAAGTGGTCGCTGGGCTGCTGTTGGATTCGTCGCTGCTTCACTTTCTCTGTCGGGCTTCCTAGCAGCGGCCTAGCGGGTGAGTCGCGGACGCTTCTCACTGAGGACGCCCTGTGTGCTTCGGCTCCCGCAGTGGGGCGGCCCCCGCCCCGGGAAAGGAGCCGTGGGGCCGGGCCTGCTTCATTCTGCCCGAGCGGGCTCGCGTGGGAGCGACGTTAGGGCCAGGCGCGGGGTGGCAGCCGGCGCCGAAGCAGGGACGCCGGGCCCGCGGAACCGTGCAGCCCGAGGCAGAGGTTTGGCCTGGCTTCCGAGCCCGGGCACTGCTTTGTACCTTCGTACTTTGCGCCAGGACAGCGTTTAGGCCTGGTGCCCCAGCGGTCCCACCCCGGCCGCGCTTAAAAACTCCTCCCACGGTTGTCACGCACTGGCTTCTGGGAGGTGGCGGTCCGCGTCGCGAAGGACCTGTCGCCGCTGTCATTGCGGCTCAAGTTTGGAGAGTCCCCACATTTGGAACAGGGAGGCACTTTTCCCTTGTTCTCTTCATCTCGTTCACTGCTTCTATTTAGTTCTCAAAAGACTTAGTTTCTGCATCGCTTACTTAGGGAAATCCACTTTGACGTTCCCCTCACACACATCTCAACCAGTTTAGTTTCTTCCCAGTCCCCAAGACTACTTTCCAGTAGCATAATCACGATTGTAATAAAATAATTACTTGTTTGCTTTCTTTCTCCTGCTTATCTCCCCCTTTGCAACCAGCATGCCAGCTGGGACTGTGGTTTCACACAGTGAATAGTTGCAGCACCTGATGGATAGTAGGCACTCATCAAATAACGAATGAATGAACTAGCAAGGCATTGCATTTTAATAGGAATAGCTGTCCTTGCCTGTACCTCCTCATTTTTCAGGGATAACCAACACCTATAAAAATCCAAACACCGAGAATTTTTCTGGCAGTCAGAACAATGACATGGTAGTGGTGGTATTAGTCAGCTGGGATAATTACTTTGACACAATTACTTTGACACAAGTGTTGGTCATTCGTATCTCTTTTCCATTTAAGCAAGACAAGCAAAGATGTCCGAATATATTCGGGTAACCGAAGATGAGAATGACGAGCCCATTGAAATACCATCAGAAGACGATGGGACAGTGCTGCTGTCCACAGTTACAGCCCAGTTTCCAGGGGCATGTGGGCTTCGCTACAGGAATCCAGTGTCTCAATGTATGAGAGGTGTCCGTCTGGTAGAAGGAATTCTGCACGCCCCTGATGCTGGCTGGGGGAACCTGGTGTATGTTGTCAACTATCCCAAAGGTTTGTTGTCATTTGGTTTTGCAGTGATGCTAAAGTATAAAGTATAGGTTTGTGTCTCGTTCTAAGTCATAGGTCATGGTCTCTTCATGGTGAACCGTCTCCTGTAGCCCAAGTATTTCTTTAAACGTTACCGTCAGACAAGTTTGAAAGACCACTAGTTTACATTAGTGAAAATTGGAAATTACAGGACATTTTTTAAAGACTGTGTGTTTAAACAATTATCTGGACTAACGTTGCTGAGCTAATGTGAAATTTAAGGAATTAAGAATGCTTTGCAGTTGCACCAGTCTGTTGTAAACAGATTTTTCTGAAGTGCCTCAGTATTTTGGTTTGGTCTTTGTCCTTGCAGGCTTACATCACTCATCCAGCTAATCTTTTTTTTTTCCTCCTTAAATGAACATCAGTCGCAGTAGCCCAAATCTTGAATTAGTGCAGTCGTAATTATAATTTTGGGTTCTGGTTTTATTCTCACTGCCCCTTATCAATGATGTTTTTAATCTAAAAGGAAGCATGAAGATGTAGAAGTGAGCAAAGGAAATGAGTACGTTTTAGCAGTAGGAGTGTGCTAGTTGGTACATCTGTTACTTTTTTTTTTTTTTTTTTTTTGCGGTACGCGGGCCTCTCACTGCTGTGGCCTCCCCCGTTGCGGAGCACAGGCCCAGCCGCCATGACTCATGGGCCCAGCCACTCCGCGGCATGTGGGATCTTCCGGGACCGGGGCACAAGCTCGTGTCCCCTGCATCGGCAGGCGGACTCTCAACCACTGCGCCACCAGGGAAGCCCGTGTCTGTTACTTTTATTGTAACGTAATATTGCAACAAAGTCATATTATTTGGTCAGTATTTAAGACGTTGCATCAAGATATTTTTTTATATATCAAGAAAATTCTTAATAGCATCAACTTGATTTTTTTTTTTTAGTATGTAGTTTCTTGATCCATTGGCTGTAGATTAATATTTACCCAAACTTAAAATGTCATTTATATAGTAATGTGTCGATGTAGGTTCATGCTTGTGACAAACATACCACCCTGGTGGGGGATATTGATGCTGGGAGGACTCTGCAGGTGTGGGGAGCGGGGGTATATGGGAAGTTTCTACCTTCCTCAGTTTTGCTGTGAACCTGACAGTACTCCAAAAAATGGTCTGTATGTCAGAATGTCATTTAGTTCCTCTTCCAAATGATGATTTTTTAAAATAACCTTAGGTTTCCTTTTTTTTTTTAATATTTATTTATTTTTGGCTGCATTGGGTCTTTGTTGCTGCGCGCGAGCTTTCTCTGGTTATGGTGAGCGGGGGCTACTCTTCGTTGCGGTGCGCGGACTTCTCATTGTGTTGGCTTCTCGTGGAGCACGGGCTGGAGGCGCATGGGCTTTAGTAGTTGTGGCTCGCAGGCTCTAGAGCACAGGCTCAGTAGTTGTGGTGCATGGGCTTAGTTGCTCTACGGCATGTGGGATCTTCCTGGACCAGGGCTTGAACCCATGTCCCCTGCATTGGCAGGCAGATTCTTAACCACTGCGCCACCAGGGAAGTCCAGGTTTCTTTTTTATTACAAAAGTAACGTGAGTTCATTGCTGAAAGTTTAGAAACGAAACAGAAAGAAAATTGAAATCACCCTTAGATCCACAGCTGGAGATAAAAGTTGCTAATTTTTTAGTAGTCTTCAAGTTATAGGCCTTAAAATAATCACACAGATATATTTAATAGGCACAAAGATAGTATCACAGTTATTCAACCTGTTTTTTTTCCTTCCTTAATGTGTTTTAAAGTGAAAGTGAAGTAACTTGTTTTGATACACCTTTTTAGAGGGGAGAACATAACAATTGTAATCTTGAGACGTTATGGAACCAGAGGTTGGAATCCCTAGATTGGCTCCAGAAAAGCACCTTAGCCACTTATTCAATTCTTATTCTGTCTGTGAGAGCTAACATCACTCTTTGGCAAAAGTTTCCAGCGTCTTAACTGTTCTGAGAATGTGTTTGCTTCTCATTTCTAGAAGAAGAGGGTGTGTGTTTTACGAAGTGTTTAATGAAAGTTCTGAAAGGTTTCTGCTCATTTTGTTTAGATAACAAAAGGAAAATGGATGAAACAGATGCTTCATCAGCAGTGAAAGTGAAAAGAGCAGTCCAGAAAACATCTGATTTAATAGTGTTGGGCCTCCCATGGAAAACAACTGAACAGGATCTAAAAGAGTATTTTAGTACCTTTGGAGAAGTTCTTATGGTTCAGGTAAACTTTGATTTCATTCAACAGTTTTTCAGTGAATGAGCACCCAGAATTCTTGTTGTTTTAGTGACGCTGCCTTTCATGTTCAACAGATGATATATTTTTTTAATAAGTTTTCTTGCTTTTTTTTTCTCCAAAGAAATTTATTTATTTTTGGCTGCATTGGGTCTTCTTTGCTGCATGTGGGCTTTCTCTAGTTGCGGCGAGCAGGGCCTACTCTTCGTTGCGGGGCGCAGGCTTCTCACTGCGGTAGCTTCTCTTGTTGCGGAGCATGGGCTCTGGGCGCACTGGCTTCAGTAGTTGTGGCACACGGGCTCAGTAGTTGTGGCTCACGGGCTCTAGAATGCAGGCTCAGTAGTTGTGGCACACGGGCTTAGTTGCTCTGCGGCATGTGGGATGTTCCTGGAGCAGGTCTCGAACCCATGTCCCCTGCATTGGCAGGCGGATTCTTAACCACTGCGCCACCAGGGAAGTCCCGATGATACTTTTAACATTTGTTATGTGTATACGTAAGGGGCGCTGAAAAGAAATATGGTTTATACTATTTCCCTTCACGTATGTACTCTGAGTTGGTTATGTGTGTGTGTGGTTTTAGTAAATTTAAATGATTTTTTTCTAGGTCAAGAAAGATATTAAAACTGGTCATTCAAAAGGGTTTGGCTTTGTTCGTTTTACGGAATATGAAACCCAGGTGAAAGTAATGTCACAGCGACATATGATAGATGGACGATGGTGTGACTGTAAACTTCCAAATTCTAAGGTACTTTGCTCTTTTTTTTTCTCTGCTTTGGCCATTTTTGCTGACAGACTTACTTAGAAGACACTGTAAAATAAAACGTTACAGTTGGAAAATGTAGTGGCAGCGTGTGTTCTTGAAATCTTTTGCCTTGTTAAAGTCTCAGGACCTTAATGCATGCTGAATATTTTATATGTTTGTTTGAAATATTTAGTTCATTGCTCCTCCAAACTAAAACGTTTTTCGTTTTGTTCTTCCTTTTCTCTTGTTATTTTTAGTGATTTAACAATTTCTTACATAGTTACATGTTAATACAGACAATTAGAATATGTTAATCTTTTTAAAAAGCCTAACTTATTCCAAGCAAGCAAGACTTGCTTATTTGGAACATTATCATCTTTGCCAAGACATTTCTTAATCATCAACTTTCCTTAATCCAAATATACTTTCATCAAAGTATAAGACACTGATGAAAGAAATTAAAGATGATACACACAGATGGAGAGATATACCATGTTCTTGGATTGGAACAGTCAACACTGTGAAAATGACTATACTACCCAAGGCAATCTACAGATTCAATGCAATCCCTATCAAACTGCCAGTGGCATGTTTCACAGAACTAGAACAAAAAAGTTTACAATTTGAATGGAAATACAAAAGACCCCAAATAACCAAAGCAATCCTGAGAAAGAAAAACGGAGCTGGAGGAGTCAGGCTCCCGGACTTCAGACTATACTACAAAGCTACAGTAATCAAGACAGTGTGGTACTGGCACAAAAACAGAAATATAGATCAGTGGAACAGGATAGAAGGCCCAGAGTTAAACCCACGCACCTGTGGTCACCTTATCTTTGACAAAGGAGGCAAGAATATACAGTGGAGAAAAGACAGCCTCTTCAGTGAGTGGTGCTGGGAAAACTGGACAGCTACATGTAAAAGAACTAAATTAGAACACTCCCTAATACCATACACAAAAATAAACTCAGAATGGATTAAAGACCTAAATGTAAGGCAAGAAACTATAAAACTCTTAGAGGAAAACATAGGGAGAACGCTCTGTGACATAAATCACAGCAAGATCCTTTTTGACCCACCTCCTAGAGAAATGGAAATAAAAACAAAAATGAACAAATGGGACCTAATGAAACTTAAAAGCTTTTGCACAGCAAAGGAAACCATAAACAAGATGAAAAGACAACCCTCAGATGGGAGAAAATATTTTCAAATGAAGCAACTGACAAAGGATTAATCTCCAAAATTTACAAGCAGCTCATGCAGCTCAATATCAAAAAAACAACCCAATCCAAAAATGGGCAGAAGACCTAAATAGACACATCTCCGAAGAAGATGTACAGATTGCCAACAAACACACGAAAGGATGCTCAACATCCCTAATTGTTAGAGAAATGCAAATCAAAACTACAATGAGGTATCATCACCTCACATCAGTCAGAGTGGCCATCATCAAAAAATCTACAAACAATAAATGCTGGAGAGGGTGTGTAGAAAAGGGAATCCTCTTGCACTGTTGGTGGGAATGTAAATTGATACAGCCACTGTGGAGAACAGTATAGAGGTTCCTTAAAAAACTAAAAATAAAACTACCATACCACCCAGCAATCCCACTACTGGGCATATACCCCGAGAAAACCATAATTCAAAAAGAGTCATGTACCACAATGTTCATCGCATTTACAATAGCCAGGACATGGAAGCAACCTAAGTGTCCATCAACAGATGAATGGATAAAGAAGATGTGGCACATATATACATTGGAATATTACTCAGCCATAAAAAGAAACGAAATTGAGTTATTTGTAGTGAGGTGGATGGACCTAGAGTCTGTCATACAGAGAGAAGTAAGTCAGAAAGAGAAAAACAAATAACCGTATGCTAACACATATATATGGAATCTAAAAAAGGTTCTGAAGAACCCAGGGGCAGGACAAGAATAAAGACGTAGACGTAGAGGATGGACTTGAGGACATGGGGAGGAGGAAGGGTAAGCTGGGACGAAGTGAGAGAGTGGCATGGACGTATATAAGGTAAAATAGATAGCTAGTGGGAAGCAGCCGCATAGCACAGGGAGATCAGCTTGGTGCTTTGTGACTACCTAGAGGAGGGGGATAGGGAGAGTGGGAGGGAGATGCAAGAGGGAGGAGATATGGGGATATATGTATATGTATAGCTGATTCACTTTGTTATAAAGCGGAAACTAACACATCATTGTAAAGCAATTATAGTCCAGTAAAGGTGATAAAACATATATATATACTTTCATCAACTTTAAAACTTTATTCTTCATTGAAGTCTTACAAGAAGTGCTAATGCAAAAAATAAGAATGTACCTACTTTTTAATGACTCATCTAATATAAAAGGCAGATAGGTTGTATTACATCTTCTACCATAATGCTGTTTTCATTGCTCATAAAATATTTCTGATGGTTTTCTTCCTTTCAATTTGACCAGCAAAGCCCAGATGAGCCTTTGAGAAGCAGAAAGGTGTTTGTTGGGCGTTGTACGGAAGACATGACTGCTGATGAGTTGCGGCAGTTTTTTTGCCAGTACGGAGAAGTGGTAGATGTCTTCATTCCCAAACCGTTCAGGGCTTTTGCCTTTGTTACGTTTGCAGATGATCAGGTATTTTCTCTCAATAATTTTGTCCCAGCTAATTAGGTAATTTCTGTGGAACTTTGCCCTTCCAGCTAATTGCCACCCTTAGCTAAGCTCTCTGACCTTGTACGCTGTGGGGTATATGGGCCTAAACATTTGTGGTAAACCCCTTAGATATTTTTTTAGTATGTGAGGTTTAAGTGGGGATGTTACGTGTCCTTTGAAAAAGAACTAAAAAATCCCTGCTGCCATTACTAAAGCTAAAGGCTATTTTATGGTTTTAAATGAAATAAGTGTTCATTGCTTATTTTTTCTCCAGTTTAGATGATGGCTTGAAATCTAAGTTTTATTGCTACTTTGATGTGTGAGTCAGTGGTTTAATCTCCTTTATTTGCATCCCTTATTTTTTTGTAGGTTGCCCAGTCTCTTTGTGGAGAGGACTTGATCATTAAAGGAATCAGCGTACATATATCCAATGCTGAACCTAAACACAATAGCAATAGACAGTTAGAAAGAAGTGGAAGATTTGGTGGTAATCCAGGTGGCTTTGGGAATCAGGGTGGATTTGGAAACAGTAGAGGGGGTGGAGCTGGTTTGGGAAACAATCAAGGTAGTAATATGGGCGGAGGGATGAACTTTGGTGCTTTTAGCATTAATCCAGCAATGATGGCTGCAGCCCAGGCAGCTCTGCAGAGCAGCTGGGGTATGATGGGCATGTTAGCCAGTCAGCAGAACCAGTCGGGCCCATCAGGTAATAACCAAAGCCAAGGCAACATGCAGAGGGAGCCAAATCAGGCTTTTGGTTCTGGAAATAACTCTTATAGTGGTTCTAATTCAGGTGCAGCAATTGGTTGGGGATCAGCATCAAATGCAGGGTCAGGCAGTGGTTTTAATGGAGGCTTTGGCTCAAGCATGGATTCTAAATCTTCTGGCTGGGGAATGTAGACATTGGGTTATCGTTAGTTGGTATAAACTGGTGGGAATTCAGATTTTTCTAAACTCATGGTAAGTATATTGTAAAATACGTATGTACTAAGAATTTTCAAAATTGGTTTGTTCAGTGTGGAGTATATTCAGCAGTATTTTTGACATTTTTCTTTAGAAAAAGAGGAAGCTAAAGGAATTTTATAAGTTTTGTTACATAAAGGGTTGAAATATTGAGTGTTTGAAAGTGAACTGCTGTTTGCCTGATTGGTAAACCAACACACTACAATTGATATCAAAAGGTTTCTCCTGTAATATTTTATCCCTGGACTTGTCAAGTGAATTCTTTGCATGTTCAAAATGGAAACCATTGGTTAGAACTACATTCTTTTTTCCTTGTTTTAATTTGAACCCCACCATATGGATTTTTTCCTTAGGAAAATCTCCTTTTTGGAGATCATGGTGTCACAGTGTTTGGTTCTTTTGTTTTTTGTTTTTGTTTTTTAACACTTGTCTCCCTTCATATACAAAAGTACAATATGAAGCCTTCATTTAATCTCTGCAGTTCATCTCATTTCAAATGTTTATGGAAGAAGCACTTCATTGAAAGTAGTGCTGTAAATATTCTGCCATAGGAATACTTCCGTCTTCATGCTTTCTCATTCAAGAATTCGTCACGCTGCACAGGCTGTGTCTTTGACGGTGGGTGTCCCATTTTTATCCGCTACTCTTTATTTCATGGAGTCGTATCAACGCTATGAACGCAAGGCTGTGATATGGAACCAGAAGGCTGTTTGAACTTTTGAAACCTTGTGTGGGATTGATGGTGGTGCCGAGGCATGAAAGGCTAGTATGAGCGAGAAAAGGAGAGAGCGCGTGCAGAGACTTGGTGGTGCATAATGGATATTTTTTAACTTGGAGAGATGTGTCTCTCAATCCCTGTGGCTTTGGTGAGAGAGTGTGCAGAGAGCAATGATAGCAAATAACGTACGAATGTTTTTTGCATTCAAAGGACATCCACATCTGTTGGAAGACTTTAAGTGAGTTTTGTTCTTAGATAACCCACGTTAGCTGAATGTGTTAAGTGAAACGATACTTGTATTTCCCCTACCCCTTTGTCAACTGCTGTGAATGCTGTATGGTGTGTGTTCTCTTCTGTTATTGATCTGTAAGTGTGGTAATGTGAACTGAAGCTGATGGGTTGAGAACATGGACTGAGCTTGTGGTGTGCTTTGCAGGAGTACTTGGAAGCAGAGTTCACCAGTGAGCTCGGGGTGTCTCAAAATAGGGTGGAAGTTCTAATGTCTGTTAGCTACCCATAAGAATGCTGTTTGCTGCAGTTCTGTGTCCTGTGCTTGGATGCTTTTTATAAGAGTTGTCAATGTTGGAAATTCTTAAATAAAACTGATTTAAATAATATGTGTCTTTGTTTTGCAGCCCTGAATGCAAAGAATTCATAGCAGTTAATTCCCCTTTTTTGACCCTTTTGAGATGGAACTTTCATAAAGTTTCTTGGCAGTAGTTTATTTTGCTTCAAATAAACTTATTTGAAAAGTTGTCTCAAGTCAAATGGATTCATCACCTGTCATGCATTGACACCTGATACCCAGACT
This sequence comes from Delphinus delphis, assembly GCF_949987515.2. Lineage (NCBI taxonomy): Eukaryota > Metazoa > Chordata > Mammalia > Artiodactyla > Delphinidae > Delphinus > Delphinus delphis. Next base: position 8,389,090 of record NC_082683.1, read on the forward strand.
TAATTGCTATTTGTTCTTGCATTGTCCAAAGTGAAAAGTTTTTTTTTTCTTTTTAAATCTAGTTTTTAATAAGTCTGGGTGACCGCACCTAAAATGGTAAGCAGTACCCTCCAGCTTTTTCTTAGTGCCTCTGGGCATTTGGGTGATGTTCTATTTACATGGCCTGTTATAAATCTCCATTGGGAAATCATGCCTTCTAAAAATACTCTTATTTGGCGGAGTGGGCAAAACAATGGTCATTATTTTAAAATGCTTTGTAGCAAAGCCTATCAATTGAAGGGACTGTCAGCACCTTTCTAGTTGGGGATTTGAAAAGTGGAATTAATTGCAATAGGGATAAAGTAGAAGAAACCACAAATTATCTTGTGCCTGAAATCCATTAAGAAGCCTGATAGCTTTAGGAACTAGCAGGGTGGGTTGTCTGTCTGTGGAAGTGTTAAGTGAAATGGGCTGTGTCTTCCAAAGGTGGGGAAATAGAGTAATGTTGAATAAAATCGCTTATAAAACTCAGATTAGACTCTCACGATGCATTGTTAAGTATGTAAAAGCAATAATATATTCTCCGTTGTACTTAAAATGTAACTAACTTCTATGAGAGTTGAGCTCCTTTTCTAATGGAAGAATGTAAGTTTTTGTGCTGATAATTTACTTGATGCCCTTATCTAATTAGATTATGATAAACAGGTTTGTCATTTTGCAAGTTACATGTTTTAAACTTAAAAATGAAGTCGTCCTTTAGACTTACGGTCGCCACATTGTTTTATTCAGTTTCATCTGTAAAAGGATCTTGCGTTGTTTTAATTTTTTTTTTTTCTGCATCTAAATTGCATGATTTCCAAATCCTGTACCATCTGAATTTTGCATTTTAGCACTTGCACTGTTACTCAGCAGCAGTAACATGGTAACACTTAAAATGGTATTCGGGGACCTCCAAAGACTAAACTGACAAGCCTTCAAGGAGCCCAGGGGTAAGTTATCTTTGTCAATGGCATGGTTTTGATCCCTTATTTACACTTGTGTAAATCTAGTTACCAGTCTTAGAAGGCTTTCATTGTTGACTAGCCTTCTGTTAACATGTTTATGGTACTGCATAGCTATGGGTATTTAATTCTACCCTAAAGAAAAAAAAAATGAAGTTTAGAAGTAAACTATTTGGCAGAGATTTGTTTTTAAAGTCTACTTGATCATCTAAATGCATTCATTCTAAAAAATTTCTTGAACCAGTTGAATAAAAATTTTTGTTGCCACCACAGTTTAGTGTCTGGAGTCTTACTGGAAAAACAGTTTCTTTTTTTTTTAATGTGACAAAGATGCTGGAAAGTTACCTTTAAAAAGTGAGTCTCAAGAAGTTGCACTTCATATGCACAAGAGAAGTTAGTCAAAACTCACAATGAATTTCTACATATAATGGTAACTGTTTGGCTAGAATGAAAAAGTTTGTTAAATGTTAAGTATTAAAGCTTTTTAGGGAAGAATGGCCAACTAAATGAAATGAGATTTTTAAGGTTAAGTCAGAGCTTAAATGCTGTCCTTAGGAAAAAGATGTTGAGTACTTAGTAATTCAGAAGATGTATGTGATAATTAGAATAATTTTTTGTTGTTGAATACTAGGAGAGAAACTCTTAACTGTGTATTTAAGTTCTGTACTTAGCTGTTGTACGATCTGTAATCTATTTTTAAATGTGCCCGAGTATTCCACATTCGTGGTAAGAAGGAAAAAACTACAGATTGATTTATCAATAATACCGCCACTTATTTTTAATGTTGTATTTCATCTTATGGAAATGCCACATTTGATTCAACTGTCTTCTGAATTTGAAAATAAAATATTTAGGTTACTTCCAAGTGCTAGGAACATCCTCACAGCTAAATTAAAATCTTAGCATTGGAATTACCAGGTCAAAGACTATGCATGCTTTTAAGACTTGTGAAATAGATTTGCCAAATTGTCCTTCAGAAAATTCATCGCCTTCGACAGTGTGAACTGGTGCCGTGCCATGCTCTTCTTTTCTGCCAGTTTGAGAAGTGAAAAATTATAGCATCGCTTTTAACATGGAAATCAGTCTATACCTAGGCCAAAGTATTGATATTTCCAATTTATCTACCCAAGAAAAACATGATTCAAAGTAATTCCTGAACCAATACTGCTGTAATATGTAACGCTCTCAGAGAACAACAAGAACAAGTACAAAAACTGGAGAAAAACAGTTAAAGAACATGAACAGGCAATTTCCAGAAATGCAAATGGCCAGTGCAAAAAGACACTGGACTTTTATAAGTAAGTCCAGATTTAACCAGTGAGTTTCTGTTGGATTGGCAACGGTGAATATCACTACAATGGTTTATGTCCCCTTCAATCAGAGAGTAAGTGGTGGAAAAGTGGCAAGTGGAGAAGTGCCTGAAAGGCACATCTCACCTGTAGTTTGGTTTGGTTTTGAGGTGGAACAGCAACTGTCGTGTTAATGTTTCTCAGGTCAGTTTGCTGCTGAGGTCTTTTACAGGTATTTTTTAGAACAAAGAATCATGTACTCACTGGAGACACACAAGTTAAAAACTATTAATTATGTTCTTGATCCAGGGAATATAGTTAATGACTTTTGTGTAGACCCCATACTGATCTGCTTCCCCACAATGGATGGAACCCCAGGACACTATTCCTCCCACAAACCATTTCTGTGTCTCATTATGTAGAAACACTAATGCCCCCCCACTGTCGCCTTTACAGCTGTCCTTGCCCCCACTTTCTAAACCAGCACAAAGCATGTTGTCAGTTACCCTTCCCCCCGGATAGGACTTCTTTGCATATGCCGCAGTACAGTTTTGATGGTCAACAACTGGTATGTCAACAAACATTAGATTTCTGGCAAGAAAACCCCTTTGGGTTAATCCCCATCCAGATGCAGTTCCAATATCATTGGTTCTCATGAAGCATTCAGCTTCTTTTCTTGGCAAACAAATAGGCATGATGTTTCTATTTAATACAACTTTGTTCTTCAATTTAATCAATGCTATGTCATTATCGTAACCAGCATTATGAGTGTAACGTTCATGTATAAAAATGGCCTCGGCCCAGGCTTGTGTATAATGAGGTGACAGTCTCTTCAGGGCACCCATTCTAATGTCTAGGGAGGAGGTGTCTCCTCTTTGCTCATATACAGCATGAGCAGCTGTTAGGATCCAGTTGTCATATAGAAGTGCACCTGCTGCTACAGTTTTACCTAATAACAGGGCTTGCCAAGGAAAATCGCCAAGCTTTGCATTTTGTCCTCCATATATACGACCTTCTGTGGTACGGGTGGATATTCCACAAACTGGGGGAAAAAAGATGTATAGAGCCTTTATAGAAACCCGATGGTGTTTTTTCTCCAATTATTACCACTCTGGAGTTGTGTATATGTAATGTCAACCAAAAATTGCATCACATAATTTGGTGGGTGTCCACCTATACAGGCAAGTGAGACTGCTTAAAACACTGTTCAAAGACCTGATAAAACCATTTGGTATTTTTTAGCTCTGCAGAAAATGAGGTGAGTGAAAATTAACTTTTAGAAACTGATTTGTTTTGGTAAAATAATTTGGCCTCGCAATTGGGAAAATATTTAATAGGGCGAACAGGAATTGTCTGAGCTGACGTGCGTAGGAAGTGAAAAATAACCTTTTCATTGCTTCTGTTTTCCTACTTGTAAAATGGGGTATTTACCATGTAGTTCTGGGAAAGCAGAAACTAAGGTCACTATCATAGGATTTGCAGAATTACTTTCACCTTTGTACATTAAAATGTTTTTTAAAAATTAGAATGTTGCAGTTGTAGCCAGGAACCTTCAGGTTCAGAAATTATTTTGGGTCTAGTTGTTTCTTCCAAACACTAAACTTTATTATGTATTGCTAACTAAATATGCTCATAAATGTAGCAAATATGTTTCCTGTTGTGGCAGAATACTCTTATTAAAGCTTACAAACATTGTTGTCAGCTAAGATGCAGGTTTTTAAAAAAGACTAATTTAAGCCAAATAGCACAGGGGTGATGAGTATATTATTACCTTTCTGATTTTTTTTTTAAGCACTCAACTATATCTTCAGAGCAGATTCTGGTAAAACTTTTTTTTAAGTACTGTTAAAAGGCAAATTGCATTAATGTTTAAAAACTAGATGTCATTGAAAACAATTGCTTAGGGAAATAATGAGGTTATTAGCTTTGGGTTTTAATAGCATTTTTAAAGAGAAGAAATCATGTTTATAAATGTATAAATGGTTCAAGATAATTTTAAAAATCATTTAATTTTTTATGCTTGCCTAGTTGTAAGGTCAAAAATAATCAAATGACTGATACAGTCAGCACCAACAACCTCTCCATATGGAAGGGGTAATGAGAACATACTATTTGGAAATAATAAGCTGGTCTAAGAGCCAAGTGCTGAAGTTACATTTCTGCCTACACAGCTGAAGCACTACTTACTGTCTGCTACCCAGTTCTACTTTCCATCAGTTATGAATCTCGTGTATAAATGTATCCATTACCAGGCTCACAGACGGGGGGTGATTTTTCTCCTTTGGAGCTCGTCCAGAATCCATCAGCCTCACACACATATTTACCTGCAAATCATTGAAAGAGCAAAAATGTTTAACTGCATGTGCAAAGGTGGTTGTCATTTGCTTGAATACCCCCTCGAAAATGCAGATTCCTGAGCATCAGTGGGAAACAGGCGTCTGAATAACCATTTTACATGATTTCATAAATAGGAGGTCTCTGCATTACCATGTATGCTTGCAAAGTGGAAACCTTTTAGATGTGTAACTTGAATATGTATCAAGATCTTAAGTGCTTAATGATAAGGTTTTGACTTGTTAAATTAAACCATTTGGAATATATTGTGTGTTTGTAGTAGTCATTTACTAGATAAGATCTGTTTTCAGATTCTTGCAAATTGACATTAAAGTCACTTCAGCTATAATATTTCACTTCGCAGGTGGAAGAAGTGCCTTTTAATCTTTTGTCTAGCCTTAGCCAGAAATGTTGGCTAAGTCTATTCTCAGATCATGAGGGCTTAGGTTCCAAATATCACCCACCCCCAACTTTGAACAATTTGCTTACCATCATCTGTTCTCATTGTGTAGAACTCATTACAGCGATATTTAACCACAGCTTTGTATATGGTCACCTCGGCACCCGTTATATAGTCCACTTGGCCACTGGGTAGGTCATCAGGAGGGCCACAGTCAACAACTAATGAACACGGGAGAGGGAAAGTCAGTTTGTACTTTGAATCCTAACATTAAAACGATGTGGAGACTGATAGTGGTTGTGCTGTGTGTTGTTATAACTTGAAGTCATATTCAAGATGGACATCATTTCATCTCTGAAAATGGAGAGAATCGCCTTAGTGTGATTTGAAAGCAGCACTCTCATCTCTGTTCCTAACTAAATGGCTAGGTTGAAGTGAAGGCCCTAGGCAAGGAGTTGTATGATGCCTTCCCTAAAGGAAGGGAATTTGAAACTACTTGGACTTCTTAGCACTCACGAGAGAAAACAGCACAGGCTGCATATGCCTATGCAGTCTGGTTTGATGTTAAATGGTACAATCTGGTTAGCCTAAAAGATAGAACAAAGAAGACCGAAGAACTTGTTCTTATGATCCTTTCCCTAAGTTGACCTTTTTAGAAGACCTGGAAGTCATAATACCTTGAGTTTGGGTTAGAATTCACAACTGTTGGGACATTACTAATGTGACATAACCAATTTGTGAGACAAAGTGATACCAGTCTAAAAGTCATAGTTTTGTACACAGACATCTAAAAATTGTTGATGTACTTCTGTGGATTTTAAAAGGTAAATCGTTTTTAGCAACTTAATAGCAGTGTGTCTGGCTTTGTGTCAAGAGCGTTGTCTACGTTGCCTTAATTCTCCACAGATGAGATGCCCGTAACTACCCAGTGAAAAGTGGCAGAATCAGGGCTCTAACCCATACCTTAGTCCAACAGTCCTTCGGTGCCAGCTCTTTACTGGTTTTTAAACTAAAAGAATTGGTAGTAAAGAATTGGTAGTCTCACGGGAATATAAATTTTGAAATAAAAATACTCCCCTAGGAATTTCGTAGAAACCCTTGCAAAAAAATATGTGAAAGTAGGGACTTCCCTGCTGGTGCAGTGGTTAGGAGTCCACCTGCCAATGCAGGGGACGCGGGTTCGAGCCCTGGTCCGGGAGGATCCCACATGCCACGGAGCAAGTAGGCCCGTGTGGCACAACTACTGGGCCTGCGCTCTGGAGAACGCGAGCCACAACTACTGAGGCCTGCACGCCTGGAGCCTGTGCTTTGCAACGGGAGAGGCCACTGCAGTGAGGGGACAGCGTGCCGTGGCGGAGAGTAGCCCCCGCTCAGTGCAACTAGAGGAAGCCTGTGCACAACAACGAAGACCCAATGCAGCCAAAAACTAAATAAATTTATTTTTAAAAAATATGTGAAAGTATACGTACAGAGGTGTTAACTATGGCAGCGTATGTAATAGTAAACTGGAAACAATAGAAATCACATGAAACAAAAAGCATAGGTCCTCTGATGGAATACTATGCAGTCATTAAAAAGAAGGAGCAGCTCTATGAGTGCTTGGATTGTTGTGGAACGATAACCCAACAATGTTGGGGGGAAGAGTACATTGCAGTCAGATTTAGTTCAAAAGTAAGTGAGATATGTTAGTATAAATAGTATAGGAAATAAAGAGTAAGAAGGAATGGATCCCAGTGTCTTACAGGTAGTTTGAGGATTTGGGCAAGAGAGGCTTTCACTGTATATTTTTGTGAATTTATATGGTTTTTCCATTTAACACGTATCATAATTTTAAAAATATTAAAAATAAGGTACGTGATTCTTAGTTCACAAAATGGTAGTGAACACCATTATCCCAGTTTGATGCGTATATGCCCCTACAAACAGTAGCCTGTACATGTTTACATGTGTGATATATGTAATTGGAGGGCTATGCACCAAAATAACGAGAGTGACTATACTCTGATACGGCGGGATTATGAGTATTATAGTGTTTGTAATTTTCTCTATTTCCCATCTTTTATGAGTATTTTATACTTAGAAAAATATTTTTAAATACCATACTTTTCTGAAGCAAATACTTTTTCTAGTAGCTTGGTCCTGTTTTAACCTCTTAAAAGTGCTCTGAGAGACTGAGGATGAGAAGCAAATTTGGAATTCAGGCCCTGATAAATCATTCTTTAAAAATACCAGAAGCAGCAGTAGTAGCAGAAGCAGCTACAGGCGTTGTGGTCACACATACGTACTGCTGCACTCCGGCATCGGTTGGTCCCAAGATCCATCTGTCTGACAGACTGCAACAAATGATTTCAGGGGCCAATAACCCTAAAGAGGAATTGAGAAAATATTAACTTCCTTGTTTATATCAGGAAACCACTCCCCAAAGCTCTGCTCCCACGATAGTTCTTCTTCGAGTGTTTCAAGAGATGCTCCCAAGGGGGTGATGCACCCACATGACTGGACACGCAGCCCAACTGCCTTGATACATGTGTGTACTTGTTGGTGATGTCACCTATGTGTGTGTATCAGTTTTAAAGATGTTGACCTCTGCAGCAGTTTATATTTTCTGCTTTCCACTTAATCCAAGAATACGTCAGATTTCTCACAAGTTCCTGCTGGTGTTCCACCATTTCTTTATGTAAAGTGCCAAAGGGTGACAGTCAAAAGTTTGGGGAAGATCAGCCTGATCAGACGTGGATGTGTCTGGATTTTTCTAGCCTGCGGCTATTAACTGGAGGAAAGTTATTTAAAATATCAGTATTTCCAGAAGCTTCGCATGTGTGTCCTCAATCACTTTCCATTGCTAATATTTAGCGGGACATTTTTGACTTATTTAAATATTTTTCTAAAATCAGACTTTAAAATGAAAGCAGGTGGCTTTGACTGAAGCTTTATGCTTCGAAGGAGAGCAGGATGACTTCTTTTTTCCTCAGAAACTGAACAGGCTTGGGTCCAAGTTGCTGTGGAAAGAGCCCGCCGAGAAGTTTACAAGCTGAGCAAAGTGTCTCACTTTTTTGAGGGTCGGGGGCGGTTGTCCCTCCACAGGACTGGTTGCATAACCAGCTATCTTTTCAGTGTTATTGCTTTTTACCACTGGGATTCAGTGACATTTTGAAGAACATAAAGAGGGCATGTGAATCTCTAACCTGTGCCCCTAAAGAAACACACTAAGCATTTTTTGAAATTATCCTCCTTCTCCCTTAACAGTGGTCACTGTTTATAACTTTGCAGAATATACTGTTTCCAAGGGCCATTTAATTTTTTTGTGGGCCCAGGAGTTGTTTCATGTAAAGGTCATTTGACCAGGAGGAGCTTGATTTAATGCAAGGTGATAACACAGAGCACATGACAAACATTTCAGCTGCTTTACCAAGAGCTGCTGTAATGTGTGTGAACAGAGAAAAGGTGTTCATTTTAATCGCCAGCTTTCAAAAAAAAAAAAGAAAAAGAAAAAGCTTTTTTAAAAAGCAGAGTTATGGGTTTCCCTGGTGGCGCAGTGGTTGAGAATCTGCCTGCCAGTGCAGGGGACACGGGTTCGAGCCCTGGTCCGGGAAGATCCCACATGCCGCGGAGCAACTGGGCCCGTGGGCCACAGCTACTGAGCCTGTGCTCCAGGGCCCACGAGCCATAACTACTGAATCCCGCGCACCTGGTGCCCGTGCTGTACAGCAAGAGAAGCCACCGAAACAACAAAGAGTAGCGCCCCCCTCGCCGCAACTAGAGAAAACCCATGCACAGCAACAAAGACCCAACGCAGCCAAAAATAATAAATTTAAAAAAAATTTTAAAAAGCGGAGTTCCTAAGAATAGAAAATTCTCTGTAGCCGTTTCTCTTAGCAAATGTATCATTTCTTTGAATTTTATTGTTTAATCATAGGCAAAGTAAACCACCATGCTGACAACAGCTGTTTCCCCATTTTCCTTTCACATATTTGCTGATATAAATATGTATTCATTCAAAAACCATCATGATTGTGGTGCACTTAAACAGCTTTGTATTAACTTACTTGCAGAAGTTCGTAGCCCGACTCGCAGAAGACAAAGAAGCGGTCTTTCATGATGTATGTGGCCTGCACAGGGGAGATGTGGCCGTTAGGTGGTGCCGTCGGGTCAGGGCAGGGCTGAGCTGCGCAAGGAAACCAGATGTCCGGGGTTTAGCTGGCTCTATAGCAGCAAGTCTGAATTTAGCAATTAGAAGTTCTTGGTTTATAAATGAAACAACGTGTAAAGAGAGCTTGCCACAGTGGGGTGGAGTTCTTAAGATTTAAAACCAAAGGCAAGATTAAACTCTTCGCTGCTTATCGTACAAATTAGGATTTGTCTCCTGGCCTGGGCTTCAGCCAAAGTGATGAAAAGAAAGCCGGGAACGTGGTAAGGGAGCATGGTCACGGCAAAGGGAGCATCTGCTCCACGCCAGGGGCCTCACACACACTGCTGAAAACCGGGGGAGTGTAACTTGGGGGGGAAAGAGCTGGACAGCATGGGTTAAAATCACAGGAAATCCTCAGTTTCCTCATCTGTAAGCTGAGAGTGATAAGAACGTTTGCTCAGCTTCTAAGGCTGTTGCGAGGACCAAATGTGAAGCACAGAGGAAATCGCTTTGCTAATAAGGGCTGGGCAACAGGGGGTTGCAGCCAGCGAACCCTCACAGCAGCCCCTGTGGCTCAGAGAGGCACCGGGGCTCAGGGCCAGACTGGCACTCAGGAAGCCTCATACATCCCTCGTGAGCACGTGCCCACAGGGCTCACGGCTGGCTTCCACTTTGGCCCCCAAACCCTGGCCTGTTGTCACCCCAAGCCTTCAGCCAGTGCCCCATGGCTGCCCATCACCCAAGGCCACCCCTCAGCCCATGCAGGTCCTTTGCCCAGTCCCCTGCTTCCTCCAGCAGCTGACCCCTGTGTCCTGCAGCGACTCTCAGTCCCAGGCAGGCCCCAGAGTCTCCCCTCTTGGAACCAATCTCCAGGGATGTTCCAGGTGGCCCTGTCGGGGCCAGGGCTTCCCGAGGCCACCTCATACCCAGGCCAGGGCCCTGCTGGCATTTCCCTTCACACACACCTCCAGGCTCTGTCCTGGCCCCTTCTCACCCACCAGCCTGGCAAACCTGACTCTTCCCTCTGACTCACTCTGAAACCAGTGCTTCAGTTTTAGAAGTTTTATTACTTCGACCCACAGGAAAACAAAAGGCTTTTAAAATATGAACAAGAAGCAAATGAAATGTTCCCAAAGTGCTGGTCTCTCCCCTACTGACCCGTCTCCCACCCTTTCCCACAGAGCTGGCCCAAAGGTTAATATCTTTCCTAATTCAATCTCATTTTTAAAATTACTCAACACCTCCTCCATGCTCACTCGGTGTCCTCTGCGTTAGCCCACTAATCCCCACCTTTCCAAGGAGCTTTGTCCTTCATTGGATAATTGCGACATTAAGTCTCAGAAAAGTTATGTTAAGAGGTTCAATGTCACATGGCCAGGAAACAGGATGCATTACAGCCGGGACGCCAACCCGGGCAGTCTGACACCCAGCCTGCGCTCTGAGCACGGCTTGGGGCCTTGGGTGTTTTGCTTTGGCGCTTCTCCAGCTCAGCTACTCTGTCTTTCCAAAAACATCCTGAAAGACCTGTTGGCTGAGAGTGGTGAGAGGGACAGACAGGTCCAAAGGTCAGTGCCCGAAGGTGGGGGGCTTGGACTCGTGCCTCAGGAGGTGGCACCACGAACTACCGTCTACGTCTGAGGGTCTGTCACGAGGAAGAGGTGGTGGAGGAGGGTCTGAGAGGCAGAGTGCAGACTCCCTGTCCAAACCCTCCATGTCAGGCGGGAGTCCCCATCTCTGCCTACCCCATCACACCCTCTTACAGCTCACACCAAGAAAGTCGGAGCCTCTGGGCTTTTGCACATACACTTCCCTTGCACTTGGAACACCCTTCCACCTTCCTCCAATACCTACTTGTCCTTTCAATCCAATCTCGTATGTTTCGTGTCCCAGGCCCCTTTTGTTAGCACCCGGCCCCTGCCTGGGCCAGGTCCCTCCTCTGGACTCTCACTGTGTCTGGTGCTCGGCTGTGCTTGTCACAGGGCTGTGGTCATGGTGCTGTGACTAGACTGGACTGACAGCAGAGGTATTACGTATTCCCCACACAGGGCCCAGTGCACATCCATAAGATGGATGGATGGATGGAAGGAGGGAAGGATGGACAGATGGATGTGTGTGAGGGGTGGCATGAACATGACTTGGCATAAGGATTATAGCTGTCCCGCGATGTCTGCGGGGCATTGGTTCCAGGAGCCCCGTGGATACCAAAATCTGCGGTTGCTCAAGTCCCTTATACAAAATGGCAGAGGGAACGCCCTGGCGGTCCAGTGGTTAGGACTCAGCGCTTTCACTGCCGAGGGCATGGGTTCAATCCCTGGTCGGAAAACTAACATCATCCCACAAGCTTCTCGGCCAAAAGAAAAAAAAAGGCAGCGTGTCAGCCATCTGTATCCATGGGCTCTACATCCACCGGTGTGGGAAGCCAACTGTATTTTGAGCTGATTATCTTATGAAACAGCAGACACAGGAGAGACTCTGAAAACAGAGTAGAAAGCACCCTTTTCTAAGGGAAATTTACGTTTACAGAGGAAATCTCCATTTGTAAGAGTGTCTCAGAACTCTGTACCAGGAGTAGGAGGACTCAATCACTAGAAACTCTTAAAGGAAAAGACAGAAATTTTTTTTTTACTAAAATTAAATTTCAAAAGCAATAAAAAGAAGACAGTCTTTAATCTGCATAACGAATCTTACTCTTGCTTACCATGCTTTTCCTGGTCACCTCCTCACAACTGGACTCCCCTGTACCCTTTCTCTCTTTTATCTTTAGCTGAAGATGTTTAAGCCTGAATTCTAAGCCACCTCTGAGACTCATTTTCCCCTGGGTTATCTCCCACGTATGCACGAGATCTACATGTTCATAAACTTGTGTCTTTTTCTCTCGTTAATGTCTCTTGTTCCCAGCCAAGAATTTGGAAGGGCAGAGGGAAAATTATTATTTCCTCCCCTACAGATGGAAGGAAGGATGGTTGGATGGAGGGGTGAATGGAAGAGGGGAGGGTGAGAGGTAGGGAAGGAGAGGAGGATGGCTGTTTGGATGGGTAAATGGGTAGAAGGAGGGATGGTTGGATGGAGGGGTGAGTGGAAGAGGGGAGGGGGAGAGGTAGGGCAGGAGAGGAGGATGGCTGTTTGGATGGGTAGATGGGTAGAAGGAGGGATGGTTGGATGGAGGGGTGGGTGGGTGGGTGGATGAATGGGGGGGCGACACTTCTCATAGGGGACCCCTGCCTCGCAGACGACCCCACTCAAACCTGGCCTGTCTTCTGATGGAGTTCAGGACACACTACCTCAAAATGCGGCACCTTGGCATGTTGACGATTTTAAGCTGGGAGTTTGAGAAAATGGCAGAAGCAGGAAGGTCACTCTGATTCCCCGCCCTTCGCCCTTCTTCCCTGAAGCAGGTCATAAGACCCTCACGTGAGAGGTGTCTGCCCTACACCCAGAGGGAAGCCTTATCACCAAAGACAAAAGGATGCCAAGAACAATCCTAACAGGCCTAAGTTCCCCCACCCCGTTTTCCACCCTTGCTTCATATTCCTCAGCCTATCATACACCTCAGCAAACCTAGCCCAAAAGTGCACAGGTCCAGCTGTCTCTCTGAGTCTTTATTTCCTTACAAAGTCTCCTGTGCCACATAAAATTTACATGACATAAACATGTATGCTTTTTTTTCCTGTTAACCTGTCAGGTTGCTTTTCAGACCCAGCCAGGAACACTAAGAGGGTTAAGGAAAACTTTTCCCTCCCCCACCTTCCCAGGCCCGGCCAGGAAGCGTTCCATCCTGTGTGGCTCCTTGATGTTTCTGGAAGAGCTCCCTGCCAAATCGGAGCCCCACCTGCGCTCACCTGTGCTGTTGTAGTGGATCTTCCAGCCCATGTGGTTCCCCGACTCATCGGTGGCAAAGGTGATGGTCACAGTGTTGCTCTTAGTTTCAATCCTGCGGGGCAACGTCTTCCCACAAAATGGGCCATATTCCTCCTTGTCTGTTTGAATCTGAAAGTGGAGAGGCCCCTGTCATCTCAGGACCTGCCGGGCCAGGGGGAGGCAGCGGCCAGGGGAACCAGACCTTCAGGGAGTCGTAGGGGCACTGGGTCTCAGGGTGCATCTCCACGTCAAAGGACTCCACGAAGTCCAGGGTGACACGGAACCCCTCCTCCAGGCGGATGCTGTAGGTGCAGCTGGAGAGTTTGGGGTACGGCTGAGGGTATCCAGGGCTGCTGAGCACCCCAGACCGGGCGGTGAAGACCTGGCCTGAGCACAGGGCTGGGGAGAGGGGAGAGGACAGGCGGGGTGAGCCAGGCGCAGGCGGCGTGGCTCAGGCCACCTGTCCACTGTCACATGCCAGCCCCAGAGGCATCTCCTGAGACTGAACGCCCCACCCAGTGGCTGAAGGGACAATTTAGGGAGGGGTCTCTCTGGCTTCCAGGATTTAGCTGAAACAAGTGACCCTTGGAAGTACATTCTCCAGGGGCCCCACTCACAACCCCAGGGAGGATGGAGGCCCTAAGCTGAGGCTCCTGGTGTGGGGAACCCTGGGCCAGAGTCACAGTTCCAGGGGTGCGGGGAGTGAGCCATGTCAGGGTCTGCCTGGGGGAAAGGGGCACCAGAAGTGAAGGGGACTTTCCTGTTCACAGGAATTTGGTGTGGGGAGGTGGCAGGAGAGGAGTCTCCCCTGGGCCCCCTCCAGGAACACTCAGGAAGGCCTCCCCTTGCCCACCTTCCCTGGGTCTAGGCTCTGCCCTGGGGGGCAATTGAGGGCAGTTCAAGTCCACACTGATCATAAGTGAGTCTGGTACCCACTTTCCCCAATGAAACAGCTGATTCTGCCTTTGCAAAGAGAATGTCTGTTGGCATCACTCGTAGGAGGGTTCTACCCCCCCATCCCCCAGGTGGCAGAGGTGGGGACACAGGCATTCCAGGAAGTGAGGAGTCCCAGCACTGCCTTTCTTCTTCCACGTGGCTGCTCCCCATGGGACAGAGGGAGTCACCCCCGGATGTGGGGGACCAACCAGACTGCCCATCAGTGAATCGATACCTCCTTGGGCCTCGGGGTCAGACTCCCCCTCCCCAGCACACCCAGGACCTGAGGTATCCTCTGAACAGGAGGTGGACCCCAGGATGCTTTGAGCTCAGTCCTTGGATTCCTGGTGGGGGAGTAGCTAGAGCTCGGTTCCCCTGTGTGAGCCCCCTGCCCCTCTCTGGGCCTCGGTGCCCCATCATCAAAATGAGGGTGAGGACAGAGCAAGCCCCTCTGGCAAAGGAGCCTGTGGCCCCATAGAGGCGGCTCCCACCAACTAGGGCCCGTCGGGCTGAGGTGAGGGTGGGAAGGAAGGGGGTCCAGAGTGCACACTGCTGCCCTCCCCTCACCCTTCCCCCCCAGAGACACGCAGCAGGTGGAGGTGGAGCCGAGTTTATTGTTAGGTCCGTGGGCGGGGTCAATGGGGGCTGCAGGCTGCAGCGGTCTTGCCCGAGCCAGACCGGAGCCGGAGGGCAGGCTAGAGGCTCTGCTCTGGAAGAGAGAACAGAGACGGGGAGAGACACGGGGGAGGGCACTGAGCAGGGGAGCGGGCTCAGCACCAAGGGTGGGGGCTGCTCGCTCCCAGAGCGCCAGCTGGTTTTCTGTCCAGGCCCCCGTCAGGGGCGCAGAGGGGAGTCCGGGCCGTGGAGGCCGAAGGGGTTGGCCTGCTGGGGGCTGAACCGGCAGCTTTGAGCTGAAGTTTCATGGAGGGAAGCTTGTGTGAGGCAGGCCTAGGGCCCCCACTCCTTCATCCTGAAGCCCCCCAAGGAGGATGAGTCCTGATTGGCCAGGTACACAGTGAGGGCCGACCACATGCTCACCAAGTGAATGAGCTGAGGAGGAGTGAGAGTGAGCCAAGGACACGGTGGAGGCAGGTGAGGAGCTGGAGAACGTGGATGGATGAATGCTTAGGTGGGGGGATGGGTGGATGGATGGGTGGGGGGATGAGTGGGGGGATGGGTGGGGGATGGGTGGGGATGGGTGGGGGATGGGTGGATGGGGGTGGGTGGGTGGGTGGATGGGTGGGTGGATGGATGGATGGCTGGGTGGGTAGTGGGTGGGTGGATGGGTGGGGTGGGTGGATGGGTGGGAGGGTGGGTGGGTGGGGGGATGGGTGGGGGGATGGGGATGGGGGGATGGATGGATGGGGGTATGGGTGGGTGGATGGATGGGTGGATGGGTGGGTGGGTGGGTGGATGGATGGATGGGTGGGTGGATGGATGGATGGATGGGTGGGAGGGTGGGTGGGTGGATGGGTGGGAGGGTGGCTGGGTGGGTGGGTGGATGGATGGGTAGATGGATGGATGGGTAGATGGATGGATGGTGAGAGGGGACAGAAGATCTGAAAAGGAGCCGTCACCCAGGAGAAGTGTCTAGTGGACCAAGGCCAGTGGGCCCTCCAGTCGCCTGGGCAGAGCAGCTATGGCCTTGAGAAGCCAGCTGTGTCTTGGGGCAGGGTGGGGGCAGGCTGGGCACAGGGTCCCCCTCCAGCTGCAGCTCACCTGAGCAGGTGTGCTTGTTCCTGTGGAGAACATAGCCCATACGGCAGGAGCAGTAGAAGCCACCCAGGTGATTGTGGCAGTGGTGCTCGCAGGTGGGGGCCTCTCCTGGGGGCACCTGGCACTCGTCGATGTCTGGGGGAGGGGCCGGCAGGCAGTCAGCGGGGAAGGAGAGGGGACATCGCTGAGGCCTAGGCTCGGGTTTAGGGCCCCTCCAGTAACATGGCCTGACCTGAGAGGAGCCTTCTCTTGTCTGCAGGTGTCTCATGCCCAGCTGAGCGCTAGAGGCCCAGGGTCACTGCGACCTCGCTGCAGCACTTGGAGGGAGACCTAAATACCATCTTTTTTAAGCCAATGACGGTTTAATGGTCCTGCTCGTGGTGACTAGGCTAGTGAAAGGAGCGACCGGCACGGGAACCCAGTGGGTGGGCCTCTATATGGGTTTCACCAAATTCTTGCAGCAGTCTCAGGATGAGCACAGAGAGGTTGAGCCACTTGCCCGAGGCCAACAGCAAGTCCCTGCAGGAGCCAGAATCTGAAAGCAAGTGCCAGACTCGAAGCCCAGAGGCAGACGCCGCGCTCAGCCCAGTGGCACCCGTCCCACCTGTGAACGGGCTCACTTGGTCCTTGCATCACGGGGCCCACGAGGACGTCCTGGCTCAGCACCTGGCACTGAATGGGGCTCAGCCTAGAGCAGAGGTCCTGGCTGTTGCTGATATTTGCACTGCGATGATGATGTCAGACCAGGTGGGGACGCCCTCCTGCTGGTCTGGCAGGAGTCCAGCCTCAGGGAGGCGGGCGGAAGGGAGGGCTGGTCTGGCCCAAGACAGTCCCCCCGCACCAACCGGCCTTCTCTCAGCTCACCCTCTGCTGAGTAGAAGGCCTCGAAGCCCGCGAACGGCTTCTCGTTGGAGTAGTCGGAGCGGAAGGTGACGTCGAGGCTGGAGCCCGGCGAGTAGAAGGTGGTGTTGCCGGGCGCCCGCTCCGTGTCCGTGCTCTCTGACCCGCACAGCGTGGCCAGCACCGTGGTCCCGGCGCTCAGCTGTGGGTTTGCGGGTCACGGGGGGAAGGCGAGACCCCGGGCCTGCCAGCCCTCCCGCCCGCGCTCCGATGCCAGCCCCCGCCCCCGGGGGTCCCCGTGCCCCAGCCCGTCCTGCCGGCACCTTGACGAAGTCGTACTCGCAGAGGTAGGAGGGCTCCAGCTGGAAGTGAGTGAAGTAGAGGCGCAGGCGGTAGCCGGGGGGCGCCGTCAGGGTCCAGCGCTGCTCATGGTTGTTGGCATACGTGCCTGGGAAGCCAGGAGATGCCAGGCGCCCGAACACGGGCTTGGGCCACTGCGGGCCCGAGGACGTGGTGGCTGCCGAGCCCCACAGCAGACCCAGGGTGACCAGCAGCCTGAAGACAGCGCAGGGGAGGGGCGGTGAGGCCCAGTCTCACCCCTCACCCACGCTGGGGAGACCCTGGGGGCTTCCACCCACCTCATGGTGCACTCGGCCAGGCCCGGTCTGGAGCCCCGGGGCGCCTCACCTTTGATCTGTTTGTCCAATGCCGGCCCTGCCCCCAGCCGCCCTGCCCCTGGCATTCTGGGAACAGACCCCATGACTCCTGCCTGCCCAGACTTCCGGGCAGGCAGGACAGGATGCTCCAGGAGCCAGGGGGCTGAACCTGGATGACAGCCAGCTCCGGGGACAAATCCTGGCTCTGTCCCTCACCCTGAACCTCTGTGGTTCCCCCGCCGTGTGTGACTTCCGAGGTCACCCAGGGTCTCTGTGACAATGACCTCGGCAGCGATGGCTTCTAGGCGGAGATGGGGGAGGCACACACACACCTACCTTTGCTTCCTGAAACGCTACGATAAGAGAGAAGAGAAAAGTCTTAAAAACACGAGCCCACGACGATGGGGAATGTGGGAAAGGAGGCGGCATCAACATTTAGGAAGCTGGGGAAACAGATGGACAGGTGGAAACAGCTCTCCAGGAAGCAACTCTAAGTTGGCGGTGGAATCAGGAATTGGCGGCACCAGGTCCTTCTGGACGCATGTAAGAATCTTGCCAATCCCTATTTCCCATCCCCCGACCTCAGCAGAAACGTGGAGACTTATCCTTGGAGGGAGTATATGGAGAGTCCCAGGCCCAGCTGAGCATGGGAGGGGCAGACAGAAAACAGGGGCACTAAGCAGACAGACCAGCCTTCCTCTGACTCAACGCCTAGAACCTGGCAGCCACCAGGCTTCTCTCTTTTTCCTGGGAAGTGTTGATGAGTTCAGGAGGAAAGACCTAAAGACACGGACTTAAGGTTCCACACGCAAATGGCTCAGCCGCCTCACCCACAGTGAAAGTCAGCTGACAAGCCCCCATCATGGGCTCAGAGCTTCCAATTAGCTTTTTAGTCCCCAGTCTGACACATGAGCAGAACATTCAAGGGTTACTGAGGAAAACCTCACACGTGAGGGAGAAAGACCAAAAAAATCAACCAACCAACAACAAAACAGTAAGAAGCAGTGAGAAGAAAATGTCCAAAACTAAAATGAAGCAATAATTAATATCTTCAAAGCAAAAAGAGAGGCCAGAACAAGAAGCAAGAATCGTATGCTATTTAACAAGAGCATTCAGAGAACAAAAAACAGCTTGGGGAAATAAAAATATGGCAGAAACAAAAAACTCAACAAGATGTTTGGAAGATAAGATTGAGGAAATCTTCCAGAAAAATAGAGTCAAAAAGAAATGAAAAAGCAGTAAAGTCCTATACAGTATGTCAAAGACTAAATAACAGGAATTCTAGAAAAAGACAACAAAGAAAACAGAGGAGAGGAAATTATAAACAAAATAATGCAAGGAAATTTCCCAGAACTGAAAAGAAGGCGAGTTCACCGATTGAAAATGTCCTCCAAGTGCCCAGAACGACAGATGAAAATAGAACTTTACACCTGATATTTGCAAAACATCAGAGAGAAAAATTATGTTCTACAAACTTTGAGAGACAGAGAGAGAGGGGAGGAGAGCGAAAACAGAGCAGATCACTTACAAAGGATCATGAAAAGAATGATTTTGGAGCTATCGAAATAACACTGGAAACTAGAAGCCAGCATCCGGTGAGTCCCATATTGGGGTATTCACGCCCTCAGGTGTAGTCCCCTCCCACACTGAGTAGGGCTTATGGATAGGGCATGACTGGAATGACAGTGTGTGATGTGTGGCTAGGCATACAAGACATCGCAGCGTCCACCTGGCTCTCTCTCTGATCACTCGCTCTGGGGGAAGCCAGCCACCATGTGTGAGGACACTCAGTGTCCCTGTGGAGAGGTCCACATGGGGAGGAACTGAGCCCTCCTAACATCTGTCAGCATAATCTGCTAGTCATGTGACTGAGTCATCTTGGAAGCTGACCCTCCAGCTCTAGCGACAGCTTTACTGCAACTTCATGAATGACTGTAAACCGAACCAACCAGCTAAGTCACTCCCAAATTCCTGACCCACAGAAAAGACATGTTTATTGTTATTGTTTCAATCTGCTACATTTTGGGCTAATTTTAAACACAGGAATAGATGATAACACTGGAAAACAGCAAATCTCAAAATGTTGAAGGAAGATAATTTCCCACATATTTCTATACTCAACCAAATTCTGTACCCATCAATTAAGCATGAAGATGGAAACAAGAGATTCATGCATGTCAGGTTATTGAAAACTTTCATCCCTTGTCCCCTTTCTCAGAAGGCTCCTCTAGGATATGCTTCACCAAAACGAGGGAGTAAACCAAGAAACAGGAAGATATGGGGTCCAAGAGACAAGAGTCCCGACAGGGTATCCCACTTGGGGTAGTCAGGAGGCTTGGAACAGATTCTTCAGGAGGATGAAAATGATAGGACACCGGTACTGTCCAAAGATCCTCCAAAAAAATTTTTTTCCAGTAATTATTTTTCCTGAATGAAAGTGTTATTATACATTATGGTACAACTCATAATAAAGAAATGCACGGGATGTATATTAGTTTCTTATTACTGAACATTCCAATAAATATAATCATGAATTATAATTATAATGAGGCTACGTAAAATACTTAGAATCTCACAATAAGGAAAAAAAAACAACAACTGATTAGCACATTGACCAGAACCTCAGGAAGTGTTTTGAATCCAAACGTCTTAAGAGCTTTAGCGATTTGGTAAAAGTTTGGGGCTAAATTAGTGATACGTTTATTGAAAATGAAGCGAATGCAAAAACCCTCCAGGAAAAACAAGCTGTGCCAGAGATAAAAAGTTACCGTTTTCTCTGAGTCTCAGCTGAGAACGGCATTTGCCTAACTTGTAACGGTGCAAACACTGATTGCGGAGCCAACCGAGGTTATCGTTGAATGCTTGAGAGTGTGGTGGGGCAGGGAAGCAAAGAGCTAAATCCTCACGTTCCCCAGTGGAAAAGCAACAATTATGACTGAAACTGACAAATCGAGAAGCAGTAATACAAGCATATTGTTCAGAGGCATGAGCAAAATGCTCAGCTGAAAGAGGTAAACGTGGCTGCCTCCAGGGAGAAGAGCAGGTACAGCAGGGCTGCTCTTTCTCTCCTAACAATCCGCATGGGAACTACTTGTACCCTTAAACCGGGGGCGGGCGGGGGGGGGAAGCAGGGCTAATTTTTTTTTTAACTTTATTTTTTTATACAGCAGGTTCTTATTAGTTATCCATTTCATACCTATTAGTGTATATATGTCAATCCCAATCTCCCAACTCATCCCCCCCCCCCAGCCACTTTCCCCCCTTGGTGTACATACGTTTGTTCTCTATACCTGTGGGCAGGGCTGATTTTAAGAGCTGAATTTCAGAACTCTAGATAGGACTGATTTTACTCTCCGTGCCACAGACTGGGCCTGTTCACGGCCCTCTTCCAGATTTCTGGAACTTTGGAGGACTCAGGTCACACCCCCACCGAACGCCTGCTTTTGCTTCTGCTTCTGCTTCTGTGGATCAGTCTGTGTTCAAATCACATCCACCCAGCTGTGGGGTTCAGTCCTCAACGCCCACCCTTTCCAGGTGGGCACATGCACGCAGATGCCACTAAAAGTTGGGGAAGTGGAGGGACTGACACTGCAGACACCTTCTAGTCCAGGTCAGGCATTCTTGCAGCTACTTCTGCAACCTGGGCCCTCTCTTCTTCCTCTGCCCTGAGAAGAAATCCTGATTTCCACCAGCTCAGTGAGAACGACGTGACACGTGCTCCTTAATGAAGCCCTGTAACAGCTGAGGACCACTGCTCTCATTTTACAGACAGGGTGACCGAGTCAGGAGTTGTACGTAGCTCAAGTCACAGAGTTAGTGTGACTCAGGTCCAGTGCCCCCAGCGCTGGGACCGCCCCCCTTCCCTGCCCACCTTCATTCCCTGGGTCATCCTCACGATGGACCTTCCTGGAGCCTGGTCAGTAAGATGAGCCACGGGGAGGAGGGCCACTGAGAGTGGAGGTCCAGGCAGCTGCCCCTGCTGGGAGCCCCAGGGTGCTCCGGCTGAGCTGCAGAGGCCCACGGAGCGGAGTGGCTCCTGGGAGACCAGCTGCCTGGTAAGGCCTCGGGCATGTCACCTCATCTTGTGTGGATTTAACAGTATCTTCCTTCCTGCCTTCCTTGTCAAGCTGGTGACAGGACAGCGCTCCATAGCTGGCCATCACCAGTCCTCCCTTGCCTGGTACTTTCTTGCAGCCCAGCCGAGTCCTGACTCCGCCGGGCCTCCGCGGGAGGGGGAAGACCGGGGGGTTGGAATGGGGAGGTTAGCTTGGGATCAGACTTGCTGACCAGGGATGAACCCCAAAACATGCTCACAGACCAGGGGCTTCGTGAGGGTGGAGCACGGGAAGCCCAGAGGGGGTGGGTGACTGGCCTGAGGCCACTCGAGGAGTTGGTGGCACAGCTGGACCCCTGTTCCCACCCCTATTATGACTGCAGTCTTAGCTCCTGCCGAGTGGGGCCTCCAAGGTGGGTGCCCAGGGTAGGAGCGGGGTTGGGAGTATCCTTGAACCACCGCCAGGGTTCCCACACCCACGCTGGCCCCCAACCTGCCAGCCCCAGTCTCCCAGGTTAACACATTCCCTGACCACGTCCCTGCCGAGGGCAGGTGTGGGGCGGGGGAGGTGATGCCGGCTTTTGCAAGGAGCAGGGGCCAATCCCCCGAGTTAGGAGGGGGCTGGAGGCCCCCTCCCCCAGCCTGCATCCTGTTGTGGTGGCTCCTGTCCCACCACCAGACCCTCAGTCCCCGCAGTCAGCAGGACCGAGGCGCCTGCCGGTTCAGCACCTTGGAGAGGGGACAGTCACATGCCCACAGAGTCCTTGTGTAGCCGCCCACACCTGCTTTCTCAACCTCTCAACACTTGGGGGAAGCTTCTAGGAACTTACCAGAGGGCAGGCTCGCGAGGGGGGCAGGCAGGATCTGAACCCAGGTCTGTAACCTGAGCCGAGTCAAGGCCCCTGACTTGCAGGCCCAGGGAACCGGACCCCAGTCATGCTCCTCAAAGCTGCCTCTGGGGTCACGTCCGCACCCACCCCAGGATGGGACCTGGCCCAGAGTCTTCTGAGGACCCTGCCGGGCAGCCCCAAGACAAAGCAAAGCCCTTGACTTTGACAACCCCCAGCCCGGGCCCCATGGGCCTATCACCACCAGCCTTGTGCAGGGCTTGGTGAAGGAATGCCTAAAGCTTCTCGGGACAGACTTGGGTCCAGTTAGATGACTGCCGCATCCCTGGGCACCACGGGGCTCAAGGGGCCGGTCCACGGTTACACAAGGAGGCAGGCCTGCCTACTCCCACGGCAGACAATCGAAGGCCAGACAGCGGGGCCAGCTCAGGGCCTGGCACACGGGGGAACCCATTAACGGCTGATGCAGCCCCTGCCTGGGCCAGTTTGAAGTCCAGGGACACACAATTCAGCATTTTGTTATAAATACACGTGTTTGGTGAGTGAGGGGCGACAGAAGGTGGGCGGTTGCTGTACACAGCTGGTATAGGCTTGGAGGCTGAACTCCACACACAGGAAGACAGTCTGCCCAGCAGGGCCGGCCGGGCAGCGTTCTGGGGCCTGTAACACTCGGTTGGTGGGCGAGCCAGCGGGGGTCTTGTCCAGGGCTGGTGCGGCCCAGGCGCCCCGGAGGCTCCCTGGCCAAGGTCCTGGGCAGCGTGGGCAGCGGCACGTGGGCTCAGTGCACATCATTCAGAGCCTGGTGGGACACGAGGCCTAGTCAGGAGGGTGCTGGACTGTGAGGGGGTCAAAGGGGCCCTTCAGGGAGCCCTGGGTTTCCCTGCCCCGCAGGTAGCTCACCTTCCGGGCAAACTCGGGCAGGACGAAGGCTGCCTGGTGCACGTCGGAGTTGTAGTATTTCAGCTGCATCTCTTCCACCTGCTTCTGCGTCAGCTGTTGCACGGGCTCCCGGAAGTTGGTGCTCTGGGGACAAGGGGGGGTCTCAGGGGAGCGCTTTCCGTGCCCACCTGCCCCGCTCCCGCCCCCAGGACAGCCCACAGCTCACTGGGTTTTTGCTGCACAGCATGAAGCCGATCTGGCCACTGGGGTAGGTGGGGATGGTGCAGTAGGCGTAGTCCACTACGGGGAAGAGCGACTTGCAGAAGTGCCGCATCTCCTTGATGAGGTCCAGGTGCAGCCACTGGCACTCGCCTGGGGGCCGGTCAGGCAGCATCAGCACCGGGCAGGCGGGGCCCCCCCCGCCACGCTCCCACCCCAGCCAGCCCCTTCCCACGGGGTGGCCCGCTCACCCTGGCAGCAGAGGATGCCGTCCTCTTTGAGGGCGGTCTTCATGAGCTGGTAGTAGGACTCCTTGAACAGACTCTCAGCAGGGCCTGAGGGGAGCAGGGGATAAGGGACAAGGAACGCTCCGGCTGAGACTGCCTGAGCCTGGCTCTGGAGGCGGCAAGGGCCGCTGTCACCTGACCACACAGACCCTCACAGCTGCCCAGGGGCAGAGCTGAGAACTGAAGCCAGGTCTGTGGAGTTCAGAAACCAACTACGAAGAGGGTGCTTTTGAGAGGGGCAGGGATCCAGTACCCCAGCATGAGGGGGCTCCACATTTTAATCCCATTCCTGGGGGGATGCTCATAGGCATCGCATCAGGGGAATCTCCACCCTGAGCCTTGGTTTAAGGCTAGATACCCGCACAGCCTGATGCTGGCCTGTCGAGCAGAGAGGAGGCTGAAGAGGAAACTGGGGCCTCAGTGGCCCAAGCCCAGAGCCCCACTCTCTTCCAGGTCCTCAACCAACTTGTGAACTTTGTGCAGTCGCCCAGTCCCCCTATTCTGCTGAGCCATGTTTGAGTGGGGAGGTGACAACTCAGAAGGGAAAAGAGCTGCACTAATTCTGGGGCCCCCTGTGTCCTCTACTCCGCAACTCAGACGTGGGACACAGAGCGGGAGGCTGGCCTTCCCTCTGGTGCCTGCCAGAGGCCCCAGGCCATCCATTGCTTACCCATGGGGTCTGAGGAGTCAGTGATGATGACGTCGAAGGCGTCCTGGTTCTGTTTCATGAACTCAAAACCGTCACCCACGTGTAGGGTCAGCTTTGAGCTAGAGTAGCCAATGGCCATGCCCGGCAGGAACTTCTTAGAGACTTGAATGACATCCTGGGGAGGAGACAGGAGGGAACAGGTTGGGCCACGGGGGTTGGGGGCCCTGGAGGCAGACAGAGTTGAGTGGGACCCCCTCTCAGAGCCCGGTCACCTTGGACGAGCCACTCCCTTTGTGGAACCCCAGTTTCCACATCTGTAAAACAGAGAGCAGTCTGGTACCTCCCCATAACTTCTCGGAGGGCTAGCTCCCGCCTGCAGCTCGGCCCACACCTCCACCACCCCTACTCCCTCTCCCCAGACACAGCCACTGCAGCTGAGTGGCTATCTTGCTATTTCAGAGGGTTAGAATTCCAGCCTCCACCGGGAGAGCCTTTCCCTGTCTCCACGTGGCCAGCTGCTTCTCATTCAGACCTCAGCATCAACCCACACCCTAGGGACCCACCTCACATTCCTTTATCAGATAACCCTTTGATACCGCCTCCTAACTAGAATATCAGCTCCAAGGAGGCAGGGACTGAACCCGGAACCTAGATGCTCACTGAAGCACACTGCTGTAAAGGGCAGATGCGCTAGTGGTTGGAGTCCCCTGGGACTTCTATGACGCATCAGCTCTTAGGCTTACTAAGAACTAGCATCAGTGGCACACCTACTCTGTGCCAGGTGCTTTACTATCTGCTTTTCCTACTGAATCCTCCAATGTGTTCTTGAGACCAAGAAACAAGGCCGAGAAAGGTTAAGCCACTTGCCCAAGGGTAAACAGCCAATTCAGGGAGCACTGGGACTTGAATCCAAACCCCGCCCGGCTCTGCGCACTCACCTCGTCAATCTCGCACTGGACCACCGACTCCACGGAGGAATGCTTGACCACCTCCCGCAGGACACCCCCATCCCCGCCCCCGATGATCAGCACCTGCCAGGGGAAGAGTCAGCCAGGAGCGGGGCCCTGGGCACCAGCCCCACCAAACAGGCTCCAGCAGGACTCAGTGGCTGGCCTCCCTGCCCCCCAAACTGCACTGAGCAGACAGAACCACCTGGAACAATTTCTCCGCTCCTCTGTTCCACAAGCCTCATTACTTCACTTTCTACTCCTAGAAAAGCTCTCCTGCCCTAGGAACCTGGCACGATGTGTCCCCCATTCCTGGAAACTCCCTCCAGCACGGCTCCTTCTCAAGCTCCAGGCCTCAGCAGGCTGTCAGCCCCCAGTCCTTGTAAAATGGGTGGCTCTCCCCATGAGCCCCCTCGTCCTTGCTAGCACTTTCTCTGACAGCTGTTTGGGAAGCACCTGAGCTGAGCACTGAGCGCAGCTGGGGCCCCCAGCACTGTTCTGTGGGACCTATCACTGGCCTCAGGGCTGGATGTGGGTGGGATGGGAGTACCTTGCGTGGGTTGGGGTGGCTGTAGAGAGGCAGGTTGGCGATCATCTCCTGGTAGGAGAACTCGTCCCTCTCTGTGCACTGGATGACACCGTCCAACACCAGCACGTTACCGTAGCTCTTACTGCGGGTGGGAGTGACAGTCAGGAATCTGGGTTCCCCGGGAAAGGGGCAACGTGCCCCGACTCGCCCTGGGTGAGAAGAATCTCCCCCAACCTGCAGAGGGGCTCCAGGGGTGAGTCCTAAGGGGTGACACGTGGCGAGGATCGGCGGGCAGGCCCGCTAGGTGGAGGCTGGACTCGGGGTCCCGGCTCTGACGTGTCCGGGACTGACACGTGGAGCTCGGCGCGTCGGGTCGGCGCAGACTCCGGCTCCCTCCCCGCCGAAGAGGACCGCCCGCAACGCCGGCCCCCCAGCCCAGCGAGACGGGATGCAGGGTGGGGAGGGGACTGAGGGAAGAGACGGGCCTAGTTACGAGAACTTCTGACAGTTCTGCAGGGACAGGAGCGGGCAGAGACGGCCGGGGGCATCCGGAGGTAAAGGGCGCAAGATAGGGGTCCGGCAGGAAGAGAGGCGGGCTGGGCCGAGACCGGGGCAGGAGTCCCGGCGGGCTGCGTGGGGTTGGGCAGCTGGCAGCCGGCGGTCTGGGCTGAGAGCCGTCGCCGGGGCTCCGGGGAGCGGGGCCGGGCGGGCGGGGGTACCTGCGAAAGACGAGGATATCCTGGTACTGCGAGCGTCGATGGTGTAGCAGCTGCTCCACCTGCAGAGACAGGGCCTGGCCGGGCCACAGGCTGCACGTCTCGCGGAACCAGCCCTCACGGATGGCAGCGGGGCCGGAGGCAGCGGGGCCGTCAAGGCCGGGCTCCATGGCGGCGGGCGGGCGGGCGGCGCGGGGCGCGGGCCCGGGACTGCAGGCCGCGCGGAGCCGCAGCACAACGGGACCAACTCCTCCCCGCCGCCCGCGCCGCAACCTAACCCTGCCGGCGGGGCGGGGCCTGTTGCCAGGGGCGGGCCCCAAGCCCTCCAGTGGCGGCGCGAGCGCTCGGCGGCCCGGCGGTCCCGCCCCGCCGGCACTCCGAGCGCGCTCATTGGCTGCCTCGCTGGAGCGCGGCGCCCGGTGGCTGCGGCCGGCTGTCAGTCGGCGGCAGCAGGGTAGTGCGGCCTGCTTCCCGGGGCCACGTGGGGCCGGGGTTGGGGAGGCACCGACGGGCGCGGGGAGGGAGCGAGGGGTACCCGACTCCGGATGGGAAACCTGAGCTGACATCTCGGGCTCGGCGCGGAGTGTCCGAGCGCCGGGACGTGCGGACCGCCGGCTTGAACCCTCGGGCTGGAGACTCCGGAGTGGGCGGCTACATTGTCCGGCGAAGAGTTACGTTGTTGGCGCTGGAGCGACGGAGTAGAATGTATCTCTCACCGCGTCCCTGAATTTGACTCCCTGTTGGACTTCAACAGTGTGTGTGGTTTGTCGGGGGCACAACGAGGGTTTTATTTACTTCAGAAGGACCATCACAGCCCCACGACTTAAGCTCGATTTAGCCATTTCCCCTTAGATTCCGTGAGCCATGAGCGTATGGCTGCTGAATGAGAAAGAGTTCTTAACGAGTTTCTAAATTTACCAGCAGTGTCCCGAAAGAGGCCAACATATGCATATTCAGCACCAGAAAAGACTGGCCCACAGTTTTTTGTTTTGGGTTTTTTTTTTGCCAAACTAGGCCTCGCTCCTTGAAGGGTGGGTGGGTGGGGAATGTGCTTTCTGTTTTTATGAAAATGTCAAGGAACTTCTCTGAATCACATTAAGCATGCTAATTACCAAATATTAAATGCTAATTGCTCTACATGCGTCGTTCTTCTAATGCCGGGGAAGGGAGATGAAATTGGTGTAAGCTACTGGTGACATTATGACAGGGATGTTTTTTGAGTCATGTTTTGCAACCTCTGCTTGGAGTTGGGAGGCCTGTGTCCTTAACCGCAGGTGAAAAACACACTGGTGTTTATCAGTTAGTGCAAGCCTCAAGCCTTACAGCAATGAGCCTTGGTTGGGTTAAACTCCTTTTAAAGGGGAAGTGAGCCAAGGCAGTAAAAGAATTGCTAGGAGCTGGCTCCCACGGAACTGTTACCCGACCCAGGGTCAGGATCACACAGCAGATGAGATCATCAGCCAATCCATCAGCTGCTACAGGCTTGATTGGGTTCAGCCGTGTACTTGGCTCATGGTGTTGACATCACAGCCTGCACATCAAGACGTCTATGCCTCTGAGCTGTGACAGCCTGCTCACTTCGGTGTACCCTGAGCCAGACTGTAAGCTCCATGAGACTAGGGACGGTGCCTGTAGCTGGCAGCACTGAGTAACAGGCTGAGTGGACGTGGGAGGCCAGGATGTGGGTCCAGGCACCCAGTGGAGTCAGCTGCCTTGGCTTTCTTCCAGGCACTGCACAGCTGAGCCCAGATGGGGGCCCTGGCATTCCTGGGGCACTGTGTGGGGTGGGGGTGGGGCAGTGGAAGATCAAGTCTATCCCATCCCTCCCCCAAGTTGAACAGAGCCGCTCCAGCATGTGCATCCTGAAGCGAGGACAATAAACGACACCCTCGGCCCCTCCTGTAGAGGAGGTAAAGCTGTGGTCTCGGCTTCAAGTGCCAACAGCAAACAGGACCTCTAGGCTGGTATGTATAGCAGTAGCTCAGACCCTCCAAGTTCAAAGAAAACGGCCCTGAATACATTTCAAGCAAAAAATTCCCCACATGTACAGGACATAGAACCCAGAAATGTCACCCAACTTCAGATCACAAGGAGGAAGAACTGTGGTTTTGCCATTAGTAGCCATTGTTATACAGCCCAGTTAAATCTACAACTGATAGGGAAAATCAGGATGGAAAAAACCAAGGTATCATATGAAACGTTTCTCCAAATTCAGACCAGTATGCATTTACAATTCAGTTGTAAAGCCTTACTCTCCAGTGGGTCAACTGTCCCAACCTCCTAAAGGGTAGTTTATACGAGGACAAGAGGTGGGTGAACAGCCACCGTCCAAGGCAATGGGGCTGCCACAGAGCAGGAATGCGTTTCTGTCATTGATTAGCACCTGGAGTCATTTTTTTTTAAGCATCGTGTTCAGCCAGCTGTGGTTATGAGTGGGAATTTGGCCAGTACGTGGTGTTACTTGGTTGAAAATGCTTATGGCAAGCTTCCTAAGGACCACAAACAGCAGTGTACCTCCTGGAGCAAAGAGCCCTTCTACTCATAAATTCTCTACCTCCAACCCCACCCGGCCCTGCCAGATCATCTTCCCAGAGCACAGGTCCCGTCACAGCCTCCACGGTTCAGAATCGCTGAGGGTTCAGAATCACTGAGCAGTTCCCGACTGACATGCGCCCCTCCATACACTGGCACATCCTCCCTGGTCCTTGGGGATCCGAACAATCTCCCCATGACTTGATGCTTCAGGGAAACGGAACTACAGCTCTTCTCCAAACCCCCAAGGCTCTTGGCCCTATCCCATGGCTCAGTGGTCCTGGACTCTGGGGTTCCATGGGCCAAATTTCAAACACACATTTGGGCACTGACATCGGTTGCCAAGTTTTTCTTTTGCAAGACGAGACACTTAAAAAAGACCTCTACTCCTACGGTCTATGGTCTCCATCTTATTAAAAAACAAAACCAGAGACAAAACGAGCAAGGATATACAGGACAAGGAATCATTTTACCTCTGTGAGAAACTTAATACATTGTCTCTGTTATTCATTTCACCTCTGACCAGTGGTAAGCCCACTAAACGCGGTCTGGGGCCCACTGCCTTGCTTATAGCACGTGGTCCTCAAACTTAAGCACGCATAAAAGAACCATCTGGAGAGTTCAGACCAGGTGTCCGGGCCCAACCCTCCATCCTGATAGGGCTGGTCTGGGGTGGAGCCTGGGGATCTGCTTTTCTAACCAGCTTCCAGCCGGTCTCTATCAGAGGCCCACTCTGTAGCACTGGCTACAAGGTTCTCTGCACTTCTTCCCTTCGTCTTCCAAGTGCGACCCAGATGTACCTTTCAGGAAGCCTCCTCAGGCTGTCCTGAGTAGAATACAATTTCTTGCTTAAACACATTCCCATCTATCTTTTTTTGGCCGTGACACATGGCTTGTGGGATCTGTTCTCCAGTCAGGGATTGAACCCAGGCCACGGCAGTGAAAGCCCAGAATCCTAACCACTGGGCCACCAGGGAACCGCCCCCCCCCCCCCCCCCGCCCCCGCATCTGTCTATTTTTCTTAGCTGAGACTCTGGCATTTTTTGGCAGACAGCTCACTGTGTATCAATGTCCATTCTTTCCAAATTCTGACTATACAATGATAGTAACCAGGATTTTCAGCTGGGCACTGAAATAACGACTTTCCTAGTATCCTTTGCTGTGGTCATGGGGCTAAGTTCTGGCCAATGGGAAGTGGACGTTGGCTGATCTCCCCTCCTTCCAGTTAAACAGAATGAGGAGATAGTGGTGGCACTGGGGCAGTTACCAGGCCCACGAGGTGGCAGCCCTGTGTTTGACTTGAGGACGGTAGAGCAACAAGACAGCAGCCGGAGTCAGGACCAGCAGTCGCCGCACCAGCTCTGGGCTGACTGTTATTTACAGAAGAGACAGAGGAGAAACATCTTTTTGCGCAAGCCACCGATCGTTTGGCTTTTCTGTCGGCTTCAACCGCTCCAGCCCTACCTTGTACAGACCCTGGCTGTCCTGGGGGCACTGCTCTGTGGCACAGCCATGTCTGGCCTGGCAGCCCTGTAGGGCTCACACGCAGTCAGCCCTCTCAGTAACTCGTGGGAAAAACTTCCAAGAAAATAGGTTCCTTGCTTAAATATTTGTAAAATATTTTTTTACGAACCGTTATTTGTAAAAAAAAAACCCCCAAATAATGGTATCATTCTGTGCTTTCTTTATTTGATAGCCCATCTCAGGATTAAAATCAAATAGAATTCTGAAGAAATAATCAGACTGGGGTCACAAATTTATACAAGAAGTTCAGTGTTGCCTTAAAAATATTACAAAGATAGAAATCTAAATGTTTAATAATTAAAATGTTTAATAATTCTAAAATGAATTTTAGAATGAGAAAAGTCTCATAATATAAACTTTAAAGGTGAAAAACTATAGGGGCTTCCCTGGTGGCGCAGTGGAGAAGACTCTGTGCTCCCAATGCAGGAGGC
Organism: Delphinus delphis; assembly: GCF_949987515.2. Classification (NCBI taxonomy): domain Eukaryota; kingdom Metazoa; phylum Chordata; class Mammalia; order Artiodactyla; family Delphinidae; genus Delphinus; species Delphinus delphis. The sequence continues at coordinate 8,419,843 of NC_082683.1, forward strand.
CCGGGTTTGATCCCTGGTCAGGGAACTAGATCCCGCATGCATGCCACAGCTAAGGAGCCCTCCTGCTGCAACTAAGACCCGGCACAACCAAATAAATAAATAATAAATAAATAAATATTTTAAAAAAAGGTGAAAGACTATAGAAATATAAAGCCGTTTGTAAGTTACAGATATACATGGTGGACTTCCCTGGTAGCACAGTGGTTAAGAATCCGCCTGCCAATGCAGGGGACACAGGTTCCAGCCCTGGTCCGGGAAGATCCCACATGCCGCGGAGCAGCTAAGCCCGTGCACCACAACTACTGAGCCTGTGCTCTAGAGCCCACACGCCACAACTACTGAGCCCACGCACCACAACTACTGAGCCTGCACGCCACAACTACTGAAGTCTGCGTGCCTAGAGCCCATGATCTGCAACAAGAGAAGCCACCGCAATGAGAAGCCCGTGAACCACAAAGAAGAGTAGCTCCCGCTTGCTGCAGCTAGAGAAAGCCCGCGCACAGCAATGAAGACCCAACACAGCCAAAAGCAAATGCATTTATTAAAGAAGAAAAGATATACATGGTAAAAAGCCTTTCTATCAAAATGTTAAAGGTTATCGCTGTGTGGTAGAATTAAAGATGATTTAATTTTTCTCTTGGCATTTATCTATGTCTTCCTCATTTCCTACAATAAACATGTTATTACTTTTAATTATTATTATTTTTTTGCGGTACGCGGGCCTCTCACTGTTGTGGCCTCTCCCGTTGCGGAGCACAGGTTCCGGACATGCAGGCTCAGCAGCCATGGCTCACGGGCCCAGCCGCTCCGCAGCACGTGGGATCTTCCCGGACCGGGGCACGAACCCGTGTCCCCTGCATCGGCAGGCGGACTCTCAACCACTGCGCCACCAGGGAAGCCCTGTTATTACTTTTATAATTGGGAAAAAAAGTGTAAAAACAAAAGAGAGAGAGAAAGAAGCAGAGAAGAGACCAGGCCCTCGTGAAGCCCCGCTGGTTCTAGGCACCCACCGGTCCCTCCCGAATGTCCTTTCCACCATTTGGCTTCATTCATGTGATCCGAAGGTGTGTGAACAAGTGAGAACTCTCGGGATGGACAGTCGGGTGAGCGCTGTGCTCCAGGCCTCCCTTTCCGGAGTCACAGGACAGCCTCCTGCATTCCCCCCTGGAGGTAGTTCTGGATTTCTCCAGAAACCACACCCCAAGGGCACACTTACCCGAGGCCACTGACGATGGCGATCTGGACAAGATGAGATCTGCTCTCTCCTGCCAGAGCCGTGGTGGCCGCAAAAGAAAAGTCAGGAACCAGCTTTCTTCCAGTAAGAATTATTTTTAATGGTTTAAAAATGAGTCTGTACAAAACCAGCACCACCATTTGGTGCTTCCAGTCCATGGGAGGGTCCCAAGGGTCTCTTCCAACACTATCTCTTTGGCCAATTGTGCCTGAAACCTCTGTAGAGACAGCACGAAAACAAGAGAGTTACTTCTTCCAGTGTGGCTGAACGTCAGCTCTCAGCCAGTTTATAAAACGTTGTGAACCTTAATCATGCAGAACGGAGGGAAAATGGACTGTCTGGGGGTTGCGAGGACTGAGCAGGGCAGCAATGTGCCCCAAAACTCCAGCAGACAAGAGCGGGGCCGGAACGGCCGAGCTGACGGAGATCTACAGGCAGGTCCCTCGGTTACGGCCACAGCCTGGGGGCGAGTCCTCTGACCTCAGGGTCTGCCTCAAGGATCAGGGTTTCACACCTCTAACTAAAATATTCCTGAACAATGACAACCCACATTTGCTTACGGACTGTTTTTCTCATTCCTCAGAAACAAGCTGATCTAGGCAAACTTCAGACCTATTTGCTCCGAGGTGCCCCTGGGAAACCGTATGGTACCGGGAGACCACTGAGGGTGACTGGAGCCCGGGGAGGCCGTGGCTGTGACTGGCATCCAGCGATCACCTCTCCTGTCCCAGCTAGTTTTCCAAATGACAAAGGGCGGGATCGGGTTGGGAGAGGCCGTCTGAAAGTCTTTCCACCTAAGGCCTCCGAGCTGCTCACCGGGTTTCCCGGGCCACGCCGGCCATCTGGCACGTACCTGTCTGACTTTCCAGTTGGAAAAGACATGCTTTTGTTTCCCATCGGCTGTTTAATTTTTTTGGCTGCAGTGCATTTCTGAAAAGAAGCCATTGAAGCTGAGTGACAACCATGACTGCAAGACGCACAGGAAAACACCCCTGAGCTCAGATGGCCCATCAAGGACTCCAGCGCCACTGGTGTGACTTTGGTTTTCTTGCAACTGGACATTTCTGGGTGTTTCTGAAGGCGAGGCCATACAGATGAGCTACTGAAGAAACGGGAGGGCTCCACGTGGGCCTCGCCCCGTCCCCCATGCCAGACGTCCAGCCACCCTCTGCTCTGACTGGAAGCAACGCCCACGGTGGGGTTGGGGGACAAAGGCAGGCCTGTGCCAGCAGCCACAGGGAGGGTTTCGGCCTGTGGCTGTAATTCCCATGGCAGCAAACAGAGTAACACCCTTCAAAACCACACACCCACTTCTATAGACTCTTTAAAACATTTTTTTCTTGCTAGAATAGTTGACGGGTATTGTCTGTACTTGGGAAGAAATGAGGTGAGGGAAAAGATATGCAAAAAGGATTCCTAGATGGACCTGTCTTCCAAGCAGTGGAAGAGGTCAACAAACACGCACCTGGAGCATGCTGGGGTTCTCAGTCTATTACTTACCTTGCCAGACGGTGGCTGCTTATTTGGGTCAAACTGGGAAGAAAGTGTGGATTTGCTGTCTCCTAAAAGGTAAGAGAAGAGACGCCGGTGATCGTGTGAGTGAGTGAATACACACAACAGACTTACTACCAGGCCGGGGGCACAACATTCAGGCAGTGTGGGCTGTCAGTCCACTACCCCTTTACCGAGAGAAACTTCTGGCTGATGTAACTTCACAGATCATGTTCCCAGTAGCTAACGGCAGCCTGGAGACAAGGCTCATTTCTCACAGGTCTATTCTTAGGTCAGGGGCAGGTGGCTAAAGCACTGGCCACTTTACATCAAGGAAATCTATCTGGTTTCTGTGCAGGATGAAGCCACTGTCAGTAAACTGGGACCAGAGGTGACATTCCTGCAGAAAAGACTGCTGTGTTGCCAAGGAGGCTGCTCTGCAGTCAGGAATGCCAGCCTCAGCCCCTTCAAGGTAGACAGGCTCTCACCGGCTCAGGAAGCACAGAGCTTCATCTCCTGGACATCAGGTTTTCTCAACAAACCAAATCGTGTGTGTGTGTGTGTGTGTGTGAAAACACAAGCTCTTGTGAAGAAGGATGAAGCCACGATTAGAACAGACACCATTGTGCTGAACCACCAGAGCGGCTCCTACAAGTCAGTCCCAGGGGCTGAGGGAGGTGGGTTTCTGTCCGGTCACCACTGTGTCCTTGTCTTGCCCTCACAACTCCTGCTTCGTGCCAGGTGTCAGGCAGAGCTGAAGCTCCGCCGAAGGCCCGCTGTTTCTTTACCCCATGTGACACGGCAGGTAGTCCTTGCAGGGCACCAGTTCTGGCCTCACCAGCAAAAGCCTTGAAATCCGACTTGCTGTAGTCATATGGGGTAAAATCTTTTTCTGGTGGATCTGGGTCTTTTAGCTTCTTGGAAATTTTGAGTCGTTTCTTGTCTTGTTTCTGTTCTGTCGTCCCCGGGTCACTTGTTGTTCGTTCCCTCTTCTTGGCAGCGTTCTCTAGCTGTGGATTGAACAGACCCGTAAGAGAGCAGCACGCCCCGCGTGCCCTGCAGAGAGCACAGCACGAGGGACCCGCCGCCTCCTGGGCTGTAACGACTGATTCAGTGATGGGGAGAGGAGCACCGGCGGGCAGTCTGGGCAGGACTACCGCCAGGTGGACCGAGACGAGCTCCCAGAGGGAGAATGACATCGGGCCACTTCGAAAGGCCGGGGCTGAGCATTCCAGAATGTTTGGGTGCCGGGGAGTGACACAGCTCCCAGGAGGAGTGGGACACAGCGCAGGCTTGAAGCCCTGTCTACTTCTACAGGCGAGGGGCACGTTTATCCCAAATGCGGAGGGAGGAACGTCGAAGAGGGATGACAGCGTCAACTTTCTCAAGGGGCACGAGGCAGCACCACTTGACAAGCCAGCATGAACTGGGAAGAGCAAGCATTCAATCCAAGCTGAGGGCAAGCCCTCCTGATGCTTGAGAACAATCCTGACCAGAACCAGAAAACGCAGAAAAGCCAGCACGTACGGCGGCCTGCTGGCGGACGGACACGGCCTGCTCCGCTGCGGCTCCGCACTCCTCCTTGGCCTGGTCCCGGGCAGCTGCAAGAGAGAGAACCGTCTCTGTGCAGCCTCCGCCCTCCTCTGCCCACAGCGGTCGCCCCAGCTGCGCGCGCCCTCCCTGCCCCTCAGCCCCCTTTGCTGGTCCCACCCCACCTCCCCAAATCCCCACAGGGTGGCTGCCGTGGGGCTCGGGCCCAGATGCTCTTCTCATCACCCGCCGTCTCAGTCCACACCCACACCTGCCCCTCATGCACTGGCCTACGGGACACCTCTGAGGGTGCTGCGTCGGGATCTCAACTGTAACACGTGAAGGACCAGAACCAAAACCTCGTCCGCCTCAAACTGGCTCCCTCTTCAGCCTCACTGTCGACGGCAGCCCCACCTCCTCAGGCACTCAGGACGAAACCTCTCGAGTCCACGGACCACCCTTGAGTCCTCACCCCACGCTGTCGGCTTCACTACGGGCCACACCCAGGCTCTGACTTCTCACCACCTGCTCTGTCCCCAGCTCGTCCACGCCAGCGTCCCCTTGCACCTGCATTCCGGCCCTGCCTACTGACCGGACTCCCTGCCCTGCCCTCTGCGCGGCTTCCAGGGGGAGGCCTCCACAGCCTAATTCAGCGCATGTCCCTCTTCTGCTCAGAACCCTGCAAGGCTCCCAACTCACTTGGAATTGAAGTCCTGACAACGGATTCCTGCTCTCTGCCCTCCCCTCCTTCCCGCCTTCCTCATCCCCGGGGCCTCCTGCCCACGCTGAGCAGCACAGCGAGCTGTGGCCTTGGCCTCGCTGGGCCTCCGGTCCCCTCCCCCCGATCGCTGCAGGTCTCTGCTCAATGCCACGTTCACTGACTGCCGTAGGGAGGAAGCCCGGCGCCCCCTCAGGCCCATCCCCCAGCACCTCCTACCTCGCTCTCTGAGCAAGTACCCGCTGCCCTGACAGCTCACACATCTACCGGCTGACCGTCCGCCATCCCTCAGCAGGGCGGAGGCTGCTTTGCTGTATCTGGTACGTCGCTGAACGATTAAATCGACAGAACGACGTGCAAGGGCTGTTCTCTAACGAATGCGCTGAGTCTCTGAGGAAGCAGACGCTGCGCTACCTGTGTGCTCAGCTGCCTTCTTCTTGGCGGTTTCTTTACATTCTTTTTGTACCTGTACCTGGCTTGCCAGCTTCCAACGGTTGCTGATCTATAATGAAAACAAACAAAACAAAAAAACTCCAGAACTCGGCCACCTAGGAATGCTTTATTTTTTTAATGAGGTGATGCAGAGCATGCTAACCTAGCAGCTATATACATTCTAGGTTATAAGTTCCATATCTAATGACACACAAAATAAAACCTCAGGCTGGCTTTATTTATAAGCTACTTATTAAGAAGGACAAAGTACAGCTGTGCCCCAGGCACGGGGCGGGATGCTCACATACCCACCCTCTCATTCAGTCCCTTCTGCGATCCCGGGACAGCGGCATTAACATCACCCCTGCGTTACGGACAGGAAGCAGTCTCGGAGAAGCTACAATAACTTGGCCAAGGGGCGTGGTTAATAAATGGCGGAGATGGGATTCAAGGCGGGACTCCTGCAAGTCTGACGTGCTTCTTTATGACACCACCTGTACCTGCGGCCTTAGAACGCATCTAGGTGGCAGGAACCAGCAAGCACGGTGAGGGACGGATGGCTGCTGAGTGTGCCACAGCCAGTGGGGGAAACCCTGCCTGACTCCCCGTCCAACAGCAGCAGGCTAACCAGCAGTGACAGGGTGGAGGCCCGTCAGGGTGTCGGCCTGATTCTCTTGCCTAAAGAAAGAGTGGTGCTGGGAGCAGAGGGAGGCAGGCCACCTATCTGACCAGAGCGCTACTTTCTGCAGGGAGGAAGAGGGCTTTTAACAGACAATTCACATGCGGGCTCCCAGGAACATCTCACGGGGACCCAGGGAAGATGTGCTCTCATTCTTACTCATGATGCTGCTGAAGACAAACCACACGATACACGACAGAGTGCTTTAAAATGCAAGCCGCCACCTTTACGGACCTCATAATATTCATATATCAAAACGCATCCAGCTGTACATTTCATATCTCTGTACTTTACACCAAGTAAATTAAACTTCAATTTAAAAAAACAAAAACCAAAGATCTGTTTCTTAAAAAGTCCCCCAGTGCTTTCGAAAATCTGATTAAAGTCTGGCTGCTCTCTCTGGAAACAATGCTTATATATGAAGTGCTTCTTGCATTCACTTTCAGGGAGGTTCACAGATGGGCTTGTTTAAAACAGAAACCTGGTTTAAGAAATTAAGAAGTCCCCTTTTCTTAGAAAGTCACTCTTAGAAAGGGTGACAAATCCACTTACTTCATAGATTTTCGAAGATGGATCGAACTTTGCTGTCTGAGAGACGTGAGCCCGGGATTCTAGTGAAGGCAGAAACTGGAGAGATGGAGACGCAGTCACGTTAACCGCTGAGAAACGGAATCCGGACCCAGAGGTCGGTGGCGCTGAGATGGGAGTTTTCTTGCTGGTTCCATCTTAGGAGGCCTCAGTGCAAAGCATCAGCCTGGCCGCGGCTGCCTGGCCCTCAAGTGGGGTCTTCTTTTTGGCTTTGTCTCAAAAGACCTGACCCCAGGTCTCAACCCACCGCCGGGGACGACTTCACAGTTTTGAGGCTTCCAGTCTCTGAACACTCTCAGCTTCTTTTCCAGGCAAAAGGCACCTACAGCTACAGAAAGCTCTGCCTCTTCTGTCAGCCCTTAACATACACAACCATTACTTACCATCCGAAATGGATTTTCAAAGGACTCCATTATGTTCTGGGCTTTTTTCTGTGCAACTGTTAATGGACCCTTTCCATTTTCTTCAGCACTAGGTTCCTGCAGGGACAGAAAATGATCACTCATGTAATCATTCTGTGACATTAAGATACAAGCAAGAGGAATAACAGTAACAGTAATGATACTAACAGTTAATATTCATTCATTCATTCACGCCATGCTGCATACGGGGATTTTAGTTCCCCAATGAGGGATCAAACCCGTGGCCCCTGCAGTGGAAGCACGGAGCCCTAACTACTGGACCACCAGGGAATAACTTAAATTTATTTTTTTATTTAAAACTTTTTTGGGACTTCCCTGGCAGTCCAGTGGTTAGGACTTGGTGCTTTCACTGCAGTGGCCCAGGTTCAATTCCTGGTTGGGGAACTAAGAGTAAGCTGCAAAAAAAACAAAAACAAAACAAAGCAAAAAAAATAAAAACAGACAAAAAACAGAAACAACCCCTGAACCCAAAGAAAAACCCCCAAAACAATTTTAATTTAAATTTTTAAAATTTAAGTATAGTTGATTGACAATATTAACGACTATTTTTTTTAAAGTCTCCCCTATGCATAAGGCACTGTAATAACCTGTAATAGCACACAGGAGGGTGTTTAATACATATCTATTGAATCAATGAATTCTCACCATGTCCTTACAACCTATGAGCTATGTGGCATTATTCTCACCATCTTACAGATGAGGAAAGTGAGGCTGGGAGAAGTTAAGAAAGTCTTCCAGAGCCTTGCAGCTAATAGGTGCAGAACAAGGATTTAAACCCAGGTCTGGCTGGCTCTAAAATGTGGGGTTGTAACCTGAAATTACCTGAAATTTAAAATCATACACCTTTATAGGTAACCAATGAAATTATGCAACAGAATGTTGCTTCCACCTGGGTTCATCAGCATGTGCTATCCTTTGGCTTTTTCTGTAGTTAGGCTCCCTGCCACACAGGGCACGAGGGGCTCCAGCATCCTTTAGGCCAGGCACAGCACTTACACGTCCACACAGCCGCAAGTTCACGCTCACATCTTTAGTTGCCTAATCACTTTGTGGCTCAATGAATTCTGCGGTCAACTAAAGCTCCTAGACTTCTTTTCACATGAAGCAAGACTAAATGTATGTAATTAAGTGAAAAGGAAAGTTTACTCCCGGGTGGTACATCTTGCAGGCGGTACTTCACCTCCCTGGCTTTGGCCCAGCATCCGAGTGTGGTGGAATAGCTGTGAACGGTGATCCCGTAACCTACTGGATCAGCAGCTTCTTAACCATCTGAACATCTGCTAAGCTTGACACTTGTCTTTTTCCATATAGACAGTATTCTTGCTTCTCTTTCTCAGTTCCTTCTTTCTAGAAATTATGGTTTTTCCTTTCTACCACATCTATTGCTTGCTGTATTCAGAATTTTATCTGTGCGTTTTCCTTTTGTCCCTGGTCATTTCAGTATCTGTCCATCCTGACCAACAAATGCACCTTGGTCTTCCTTGTGCAAAGAACCTGCAGCTCAAGTCACTGGCGGAAAGGAGAAGCGTGCTGGGTGGGATAGACCGGGATAAGCTCTGTCGCATCCCAGCCCGATTCCAGGAACACGGCTGGGCTCAGGCGGGCCACACTGGGACTCCACACTGGATGGAGTCACTACCTACCAGGACTCAGCCTCTCTCTGGGATGGGGAACAAGCTCCTACCCACTTCCTGGTGCCTGATTTCCTGCAGCTCACTTCCTCTAACGAGCCAGACTGGAGAAATGCTCTCTAAATCTTCTCTTTTTCATCCAGAGCACATATAGGTGGTGCTGGCAGCTGTCAGGAAGGTATACACAGCACACACTCTTCATCGGAGACATCACTCCACCCCTTCTGGGAATCAGGGTGAACTGTCCCTTGACCGTGGATGTTCGGGAAAAGTCCCTGCTTATGCGCCCCTGGAGCCCACACCACTTCCCTGGGGGGCCATCGGTGAGTATCAAGATGTCAACCCTCCCTTGAGGATCTCCTCACGCAGAGTGCACAGAGAATCCTCTGCCACCTCCCACAGACCTCCTCGTCAGGGCAGCAAACACCACCTGGCTGATGGCCTCCGTGCCCACTCCCACCACTGCTGGCTTCTACTTCTGGTGTTCGGCTCAGAGGTGGCCACGACACTCCAGGCAGACGGCCTGTGTGATAAACCCAGTACGTCCCCCCGGCCTGTCTCCCCTCCCCGAAGATGTTACTCACGTTAAATAACGTGATGACAGCGGTAGCGATAAGGCATCCGGAGCCCGGCAGGGCCTCCTCTTCTTCTCGGGCAGTGGGGAGGCCCTCCTGCTTCTGCACCGGCACAGGCCCTACAGGGAGGGAAGTCAGCACGGTCGAAGCCTGTGGGATGGCACACCAGGCAGCCCCAGCTGTCCAGGATATTCCAGAGGGCTTTTCATTACCATTGGTTGCAATGAGAGGACAGCCGTCTGACGGGGCGTGGGAGCAGTCGTGGGGGCCGAAGAGAGCATTCTCCAATCTCTGCAACAAAAAGAAAGCACCAGGCTGACACGAACAACCTGCAAGCGGGGGCAGCCTTCTGCCCGAGGTGTCAGGCCCTGGTGTCTGTCAGGGAGGTTGGGTCCGCGCTGGCTTTGACTGATGTCTCCCCCAAAGAAGCAACAATAAACACATCCCGGTACCTCAGGGTTGGGTGGTGGCCCGTCCTTCCTCACTCCAGCTGCAACTTCAGACTGAAAAGTAAAAACAAAGAGAATTTGAGAAAAGTTCCCTGAATTTGATGATACACACATTTTTTCCCCCTCAGCGCAGAAGGGTCCGTTCACTAGACGGTGTTTTTCTCAAGAGCCCAGAGATTTTCTCTCATCCCTTCATCCCTTCCAGTGCCTGGCACTATAATTACTTAGTGCTCAATAATTATTTGTTGGATGAAAGAATAAAACCTTTTATCGTAACAAGGCACAATGTGGAAGGACTCCAAAGAGCTTGATAAAGATTCTTCTCTTGTCACCAGCGTTTCTCTCTTTACTTGGAAAAAGTATAGAGCCAAGAAAGAAATTTTAACATGAAGACAGTAAATATGTTTATCCTCAGATTCTCTTCTTTTTCACCTTTTCAAAGGGGCTGATTTTAAGTCTTCTGGAATCAATAATCTTTCAAAAGATTGTAAACATGATTTACCACATGCTGACACTACTTAGACAAAACATGAAAAACTGTCCCAATAAAACACAAATCAAAACATGCAGGGCTTCCTTGGTGGCGCAGTGGTTAAGAGTCCGCCTGCTGATGCAGGGGACGAGGGTTCGTGCCCCGGTCCGGGAAGATCCCACATGCTGCGGAGTGGCTGGGCCCGTGAGCCATGCCACTGAGCCTGCGCGTCCAGAGCCTGTGCTCCGCAACGGGAGAGGCCACAGCAATGAGAGGCACGTGTACCGCAAAAACAAAAAAACAAAAACAAAAACAAACAAAAAAAACATGCAAATTTACCTGACATCTTGCATTATCTACACAAAAGCAGAGGCGTGCTGGTGTGTGCGTGCCCATGCGTCGCACACAGACGTAGATGTATGGATCTGGATTATGGGCCGGGGACCCTGCTTTCATCTAAATTTTCCTAAACTTTAGCATCTCCTTCACAGTTAGCTCTTTCTGAATTCCCCTCTTCTATCCAAGGTTCTCATGTTTCCCATCACCTTGGCTTTATATGTGGAGTGAACTGTCCTTGACTCCACCTCCGTTATTTTCAAATCCACTTGCCAGTCGGGGAATACCTCTAAAGCACTTAGCATCGTGCTCCAAAAGAAATGGCAGGGAAGGGCTTCCCTGGTGGCACAGTGGTGGAGAGTCCGCCTGCCAATGCAGGGGACACGGGTTCGTGCCCCGGTCTGGGAAGATCCCACATGCCGCGGAGTGGCTAGGCCCGTGAGCCATGGCCGCTGAGCCTGTGTGTCCATAGCCTGTGCTCCGCAACAGGACAGGCCACAACAGTGAGAGGCCCGTGTACCGCAAAAAAAAAAAAAAAAAAAAAAAGAAATGGCAGGGAATTCCCTGGCGGTCCCGTGGTTAGGACTCGGCGCTCTTACTGCTGAGGGCCCAGGTTTGATCCCCGGTCTGGGAGCTAAGATCCCACAAGCCACACGGTACAGCCAAAAAAATGAAAAAAAGAGATGGCAGCTGTTGTCTCCATCTGTTATTAAGTCCCATCGATCTTTTCTTCTGAAGATACTTCTTGTACCCGTCCTTTGCTTTCCATTTCTGTGACCAACACACTCATCAGGGCACTATCACTTCACTCTGGACCACTGCCCGTTTTCCAAAACGAGCTCCCTGTGCTGAGATCCCCACTCCATTTTATCCCACCGGGTTAACTGCCTCTGAACAACAGCTAACCAGCCCATTAGACATCATTAGACATCACTGACTCGTTGGATGATCAAAGATAAGGTCATGAAAAAAAGGATGAGTTTTAGCTTTTGATTATCATAAAGATACACCCACTGGATTTCCTAAAACCTATTATGTCTTCAGGATTTTTTTAGAATGGAGACCAGCTCACGTCCATAGGACACCATAAGGAGTAAGACACTGGCAGACAGGGTTGAGAACCTGCTGAGTTGGGAACGTTTAGCAGAAAAGCTTTCTTACCTTGAGCAGGGGCATCTCTCGCGCCTGCTGAATTAAAAGATGCATTTCATTGATCTGCTGCCGTACAAGAGGTGGCACAGGGTTACAGCAGGCTATGATGCCCTGAGGTTCCCTGAAGGCAAGCGAGAACACACTCAACTCATCGCCTAGGAACACAGCCCTCAAAGGCTCCAGGAAAGGACAATAACCAGATAAAGCCAGAGCACGGAAAGCTCAGGTGGACACCAAGGAAACACCGTCACGTCCGGGCAGCCCAGCCAGCTGCTCCTAGACGTGCTCCCTGCTGCACTGAGCCTTGAGCAGAAAGCCTCTTACAGCTGCCTCCTGCTAACCGGGAGAGCTGGAAAGAAGGGCCGCAGCTCTGCTGTACTGCGATTCTGCAAGGAGGTGATAGAAGATTATGAACTTTGATTCTCTGCTTATACTTCAATTAACATCATAAAACGTCTAAAATCATAAGATAGCTTAATTTGGAAGAAGGTACAGACATTTTCCTTCCTTGTAAGTGGACGCTATAGGCTCAGAGACTTACATGGGACTCAGTATAAGGCATATCCAATGAAACAGTTCCAGTTCAGAAGTTTTACTGCCTAAATGGCAGCCCAAGGGCAGACACTGCATTCCTTGGTGCTAACTTCCTTGAGCACTAATCTTCTCTGAGTAAACAGCCTTGAGGCAATAACAATCAGGGAAGCTGGACTGTGAAGGACAACTCTTCTCTACTGAGAAAGTCCGCGAGCATATTAATCAGGTCTCACTCACTTGGGCAGTTCCTCAGCTATCTTTAGCATCATATGGTTTGGAAGGACATATCTGGAATAAAACACACAACAGGATCACATTAAATTCAGCCAACAAGTTCCACTATATGCTATAACCCTGGGAAAACAACCAACTTTCATGGCAAAAAGGGAAAAAAGTCCATTATTTCCTTGTTACCAGACCTGGCAAGATTAAAAGAATCTCTAGTCTCTTACCCATAACTTTCATCTTCCCTGCGAGCAGTTTTATCCCTCCAGGCAAACAGCAGCTGAAAGGCCGTTAGTTGCTGTGTGTTGAGATGTTTCTTTTGCTTTCTATACAGTTCCAGGTAAGATTCATCCGTGAAGATAGGTTTGATGAATTTCTGCAAAATATTATCGAATATTCAAGATCAGTGGGAATCAATACTGTGCCCTGGGCTCTTCAAGACACTGGGCTCTTTTCATGAATGCAAAGAGCAAAGCAAAGAACAGGTGGGACCTGAGCGGAACCCAGGTGTCGGGCTTTACCTTGAGGCAGATGTCACGGCTCCGCTGCCACTCCACCTGCAGCTGCGTGGGCTGCTCGTTGCCACGCTCCCACAGCTCCAGCCTCATCTTATCATAGATGTAAAGCAGGTAATGAGTGTCGTCTCGGGCATAGTTGAGCATTTCCTCAGGCAGAGGTCTAGAGTTGCAACAGAGAACATTGTTTCACACCTTTCCCCCTGGGCGGCAATTCAACTTGTCTACGCTGCTGGAGCTAAGACATTTTTGGTTCCTTCTGATATCAAAGATTCTCTCCCGGCCAATACTACAGTTCTACCAGCATCTCCTGCATCTTCATATGACAAGCCACTCTTTTCACAGCTGGGTAGAAAGGGCAGCAGGGCAAGGATGTGGTTAAAAATAAGGGCCCTGCTGTCCTGAGTTTGAATCTTAGCCCAGTGTATGGCACGTGGCATGGGTTAAATAACAGGTAATGGTTTTTAGATTTTATCATTTTCATCTTACATTTGGACTTCACTAGATTCTCTTTAGAAATTCTGGCATGAGAAGTGGAGAAAAGCTTGGTGCTTCTCCATACAACAGCTGCAACCTCAGAGAGGAAGCCGGCCATCTGAAAATGACCAAGGTGAGCAAGAATCCCACAAAGTATGGCCAAGACTCTGTTACAGCCTTTGACTATAGTAAACACTGACTATAAGGCTAAGTCAGCGCTGCACCTTAGAATCCTCTCACACCTATGGGAGACCATCTCACACATACACAAGCATCCCTATCCGGGAGATGTGAGTTACAAACAAGAGACTGGCGTTGACAAATGCTGACATGGTGCGGCTCTTTCAACTACTATTTCCACGAAGCATAACACACTGTTTATCTAAGATAGTAATTCCCAGCTTTTTCAAATAGGAAGCATTTTTTTAACCAATCCATTTAAAAATTTTTAAATTCCTCACATTACAGAACTAAACTGAAATTTACTAACATTCCCCTCTATGTAACATAATCAGCCCAACATAAACTTCATTGTTATTCTAAAACTTCCAGTTGTCCTTATGCAACGAAAACAACTGGAGAAAAGCCCAACGACATTCAACTGAAGATTCAAATGGTGTTACAGCCTGCACAAAGGTCTCCAGGAGTGGGAGTTAATGAACGCCGAGGCCTTCTTCTGCCATCCCCATTTCCTGGTCAAGAACAAACTAACCGTATTCTCCAATCGGCCAGCTGATACTGCTTGTTTGATTCCACGTTGCAGTAGAGCTTCAGCAGATGGTCGAGGGAGTGCCTGCCCAGGTTAAGAAGGCGTGCTGCCTGATGGGTATCAAACATGTTCACCACGTACAACCCGAAGTCCTTCTGTAGCCATTCTATGTCTGAATCGGCACCGTGGAAGACCTGAAAACAAAACCACAGTCAGGCAGTACAGTGGCACAAGGCCACTTATGCTCTGAAATGAACTCTGCCCCTAGGTTATTAGAACACTGGAACTAGAAGACAGGATAAAGATTAAGATGGGTTCAGTTTTAAATGCCTCTTTTAATTTGGGCCACAGCCTTCTACACTCCTAATTGCATACTTGTAACTGCTAACAGCTGATAATTCTAAGAAACCTGCTTTGCTAACTTCAAGGATAGTCATTAAGTCCAAACAATCTTGAGAGCATGGGCTCACTGCAATACTCATCAAAGTGATTTAACATTTTTCTGGGTGGTAACGAGCTAAGCCTTAGCTCTTCTAACAGGGGTTTAGAAACAAAAGCAGTTTGGCATGTGGTACCCTAGTGTGAAGCTACTGTTATTTCTCTCAACTTTATTGGGTCTACGTTGAAATGATGAAAACAGTAAACTGAAAAGCACCTAAATCTTGCACTCACGTGCGTGAGTGGGACTGACCTTAACAATAGCTGGGTCTGTGAGGCTCTCATTGAGAATGTACATGTCACTGCGAAGCTCCAGGGTGTCAACGATGAAGTCTTCTGTCCGGGTGGAAATCTGCATCAGGCAGGTGAGCCCTAGGAAGCTCCGGTAAGAGTGGTGCTAAAACACACAGAAAGAAGGGAGAACAGGAGAAAAAGATTTTACCAGGCTTACCTTTACCGATTTTGAAGTCAGTTATAAAGCAGAGTAATATAATTAATTTTTACCAAAAAGTAGATTTAAATTAGTATTAATTCCGTATTTCTTGAGTAGGTCAACTCACAGGAAACGAAAAATTTCATTCCAGGTCATTAACAAGTTACCTCCAAGTCTACAGCAAATTCTTGACACTTCAGGAGCTTTTCATTGAGTTCCACTAGTTCATCCAGCGAGGACACGAAGTGGCAGGGTGTCTCTCCTACAGGTCTGTATAACTGCATCACAGAAGTACGGGTAGAAAGAGCAGACTGTTAAGAATCATCTTTCATGAAAGTACCAAAATTAAGAGTTCACGAAATAATCCAAAGTCATAACCTTCTACTTTAAAAATATTTAAGGAAAGCCAAAATTACATCCAGTAATCTATGTATTTGATTCTTCCTGGGCTACTTGGGTACCATCCATCAGCTAAGGTTGGGCACTTACCTGAGGCTCTGGCTTTTGAAGGACTGAGTCTGGTGGAGTGAAGTGATCTAGTTCGTACTGATAAGGATGTGCAAACCTGAATCAATAAAACAAAAAGAAAAATCTTTTTGATTAATTCCATGATTCAAGGAAGAACAACTGCTTTAATCCAATTCGTAAAAACAAACAAGAAAAGACCATTGTGAAAATATTTTTAAAAGCATCATTGTTTCAACAACGATTCAAGTGCATCAAAAAAAAAAATTGGGTGAAACTTGTTCACCCTTAAAGTATGATAATTCAAAATCGATGCATTTATACAGATTTGAGCACTAATTTGCCAAACACTGTACGGCTGCTGTTGTGGATGATACAGAAAGGTGAGATATGTAACTCCTTGTGGTTTGGAATAATGAATCTGTGAGGTGAGAGAGAGTGGTCAATACCTCAGTTGGTCATATACCAAATGATGTATTTTTTTCAGTTCCTCTATCAGATACTTGCATAAAAATCCTAAGTCTCTCAGTTCCTTGAGGGCAGGGCTGCCTTTCATTACCTTTATTTCTCTAGCACTCAGCTAGTGGCCTCACAGTGCAGAGCTGGGGCTGAGGCACAAACGCTCAGACACTCTGGCTGCGTGTGAGAAAAAGACCAACACTGACGAAGTTTTCATCACCGTTTTTCTTTGAACTGAAATCAAAGTCCTCTTGTCTGTTTTAAGCAAAGTTTTTCCAAGATGCTTATCCTGCCAGTGAGAAATGTCTTTTCTGTACTGAATTTATTGGTGAGCATTACCTTCTTGTTTGCGTCCACACCTAACAAGAAAGGCAGAGTGGTACAAAGGAAGGACAATTTTAAGAAAACTTGGGCTTAAAGTTCTAGTTCTGTGGGAAGTTAGCATCCCTAATTTTGTTTTCTCATCTGTCCAATGGGGACGAGAGCAACTGGCAGCTCTCAGGACTGCGTGAGGGCTACGTGAGACGGTGCTTGTGCGAGGCCCTCTGCGAACACAAGCAGGAGGTTTAATTGATAAGATGCACGTCAGGATAAGGACTCCTCAGATTCTGTTCTCATTCACACGTTACAGAAGTGACACAGAGTGAAAATGCGGCACGAGGATGAGGGCCACGGCAGGACGTTCAGACAGGCAAACACTTACATGTCCTGCTCCACCTGCTGGGTTCTCTGCTGGTGGATGAAATCTGCCAGGGCAGGGGGGACATCCAAGTCCTCTGGTCGGTCCTGTGGGCGCTCCCGCCTTTCTTTAGAGAGTGCTGGAGACCCAAGCAGGGACAAAGACACATTCACATCTTGTCTAGTTATGGAGGGTTAACTGGCTCCCTCTGAATTTGAAGAAAGGAAGGTGGGAGGGATACCTTTTCCCCTTGATTCGTTTTTGTTGGGCAGAGCTGGCACTACTTACCCTGAGGGAGGGGTTTCTGAGCATTGGGCTTGATGAAGATTTTAGGAAGGAACGGCGTGTTGGAATTGTCAACCTTCTCTCGGAATTTAAGCTGAGGCCGGACGATGTTTTTTGCATGAAGCAGCCGGAATGTTTCACATTTTGTTTTTTTGCTATATTCTCCTGCCTATGATCAACAAATATAAATACTTTATAACACAGCAACTTGATGAATTAGAATAAATTCCAATTTATGCCTTCCAAAGACCACTCATTTAAGAATGTATGTGTGTGTGAGACTGGGGGGTTAGACAAGAGGGTGTAATTAGGTTGTGTCTATTTATGAGAACAACTTAGGCAGTGGCCAGTTCTGTGTCCAATAAGTTAAAACAGAAATGCAAATCAGAATGGGCAAGGGCCCTACTGCAAAGCTGACACTGAAAGCTCTAGTTCACCTGAAAAGCAGCCCTCACCTTCCGGTTCCAGCTGGACACTATGGTTTTAGGGACCTGCAATCCTGCAGGGAGGACAGGTTGTTGATTCTTATTCACACCTGATGCTTCATCCAGTAAAATGCCCTAAGAGTAAAAGAGACATTAATTTAGTGTCTTCCTTTCAGGGTTAACAGAGCTAATTACCTAAAATTTTTACGAAATACATTCAGAGAATTATGTGCGAGAGTACACACTTATAAGGGTGGATCACTGTAGCAGAGGTGATTAGAGAGTCATCAATCGCAAATAAATGAAGCATTATTTGCTCAATGACAGGGCTGTTATCCGGCACTCCCTACCCTTGATCAAGTCTCTTTACAGTTCTGAATTGGGCTGAAAATTCAAAAGTGATTCAACAGTATGATGTGGCCCACTAAAATAATTAAAAAGACCCTAGACTGTATTAAACATAGAGGTACGGTATTTAGAGTGAGAATGAAGCGTGTCCTGATCTACTTTATAAAGATGTGGAATCTCAGTTTGGGCACCATTAACAGAGGTGCACCCAGCTGATAAATGCCAGGACTTGAAATCATAAAGTATGAGAAACCACTGAAAGACCTGTGGGCATTTAGACCATGGAAGAGATGACTTCAAGGGACAGGAGAGCATGATTTAAATATCTGCAGGACTGTCACATGGCTGAGAGTTAGATGTGTTTTGGACAATCTGTGTGTATTTCTGTAAAGAATGTTATGCTGTAGTATTAGGTGTAAGTAGACAGTCAGCTAGATCAAATGATTCACATCTCCCTCCAATTACGCAAGTCAGGGTGTTTAGCAGACTGTGGATAATAGTAAAAATAGACTAAATTTTGGTTGGGATCTGTATCCAGAGGCCTCTTCTCTTGCAACAAAATGGGATTCGCAAATCTGGAAGGTAGATTACTAATACGGCACTTTAAAAACAGCCCTCCCCCGAGGCAGCGATACCCTGAAGTGATATATCTGAAGACAACTGTGTTATTTTTCGGAAGAAGAAGCCAACTAGCAGAGGGAGGGAATGTCATTACAGGCCAGAAATGCTAAACTTCCTTTCTTTTCATTTCCTGAGGTGCTTGGGTTTCTTTTCATATTTAATAATACGAAAGCTCTTCATTTGTTAGTAACCTTAAGAGTAATGTGAAATACTCACCACTCTTTCCAGAATAACATCATTGGCATCAACTAGCAAATCAAACTTGTCCTCCAGCTCAGTCACTTTATTCTGATCCTTAATGTTGCTTCGACATCCATGGTACTGCATTACCCTACTCATGCTAGAAAGGACAGGAAAACCAAAATCAGCTTGTATACTTTTATTCATTTGTTTACAATCTAGGAGAAAGCTCCCAAGGCTTGGCTTAGACTATTCCCAATACTTTTTGATCAAACTAATAAAACCTGCACCCTTCAGCAAAAAACATTGCTAGTTGTATGGCACTGGGCAATTCACTGAATCTCACTAAGACTTATTTTTCTCATCTATTATTTGAGGGGGTGGAAGAAACTATCCCAAAGCTTCCTTTAAATTCTAAAAAAAAAATACGTAACACTATGTAAATAATATACTCTGCATTCATTGTTTTCACATGAAATCTAAAACAGATTCTCTAATTCTGTCATGCAACAGTTAAACAAAATCAACGTTTGTGTAATGCCTGTCCTAATACACTTATTAGAAAGCTATTACTAAAAAAGAAAATAGATTAAAAAGAAAAAGAAAGCTAATACTTGTGACTTTCCAAGTTGTGTGAGAGAATCTTGGATCTAGGTTTTCAAGTCCCATATTAATTAAAAAAGATTCATTGTCTATAGCTGCAATAGTCAATATATATATTTTAAAAGTAAAACTCAAAATTTACCAAGTAACATTTCCCTAATTAACATTTCCCACTGTCTCATTTTTACATTTTATAGCTCTAAAGCACAGAAAATTATGGTAAGAAAAAAACAAATTTCAGGAAAAATCATCTACTTCTTTATAGTCTTTTCTTTCAACGTGAGAAACCAATATACAGTACTTACCACTGAAGCAACCTGTCTCCCTGTGTTTCACAAAATGCCTGGAAGCCAGGAAAACTTCGGTAAAAATCATACTCATCACCAAACTGCGGTAGGCCCCCAGATGCCTTGGTGACTGCCACCACTGCCCCAAGAGCAAACTGTCAAAAACCAGAAAAACAAGCATGTTTTAGACACGGATCACCATTCATTCAGCAACTCATTTTTTTTCAAGATCTACTATATATAATGAATTGTGTTAGATGATGAAGACCTTCATGCGTCCAACAAATATTCATTTACTGCCGATTTTACACCAAGCCCTTATGATACAACAGTGAACATGAAACCAAGTTTTGGAGCTTACATTCTTGGGGGAGTAGGGAGAGAAAGAACAAATACATATATAATATGACTAATATTCAAAACAGCCTGGGTTTGAGTCTTGGCTCTGCTACCTATTGACTGTGACCTTGGGCAAGTTATTTTATTTATTTGAACCTTAGTTTCTGCCTTTGAAAATAAGCGTAAGGGGGACTTCCCTGGTGGCGCAGTGGTTAAGCATCTGCCTGCCGATGCAGGGGACACGGGTTCCCGATGCAGGGGACACGGGTTCAAGCCCTGGTCCGGGAAGATCCCACATGCCGCGGAGCAACTAAGCCTGTGTGCCACAACTACTGAGCCTGCGCTCTAGAGCCCACAAGCCACAACTACTGAGCCCGCGTGCCACAACTACTGAAGTCTGTGTGCCTAGAGCCCATGCTCCGCAACAAGAGAGGCCACTGCAGTGAGAAGCCCGTGCACCACAACAAAGAGTAGCCCCCGCTCACTGCAACTAGAGAAAGCCTGTGTGCAGCAACGAAGACCCAAGGCAGCCAAAAAAGTAAATAAATAAATAGATGTAATCTCTCATTATTAAAAGAAGAAAAAAAAAAAAGGGCTTCCCTGGTAGCGCAGCGGCTGAGAGTCCACCTGCCAATGCAGGGGACATGGGTTCGTGCCCTGGTCTGGGAAGATCCCACATGCCGCGGAGCAACTAAGCCCATGCGCCACAACTACTGAGCCTGTGCTCTAGAGCCTGCGTGCCACAACCACTGAAGCCCCTGCGCCCAGAGCCCATGCTCCACAACAAGAGAAGCCTGCGCACCGCAACCAAGAGCAGCCCGCGCTCACCACAACTAGAGAAAGCCCGCGTGCAGCAATGAAGACCCAACGCAGCCAAAAATAAAAAATAATAACAATAAAAAAAAGTATAAGGGACTTCCCTGGCGGTCCAGTGGTTAAGACTCTACGCTTCCACTGCAAGGGGCACGAGCCACGTGGTGTGGCATGAGCCATATGGTGCAGCAAAAAAAAAAAAAAAAAAAAAAAGACAATATAAGAATATTCTAGATCTTTTGGATAAGCAATTTAGAATGGCTACTGTCCACAACTGGACTAGTGTTTATGGCTCAGTTAGTGCCAGGTAGGTCTCTATTTTAACTGCTGTGTGATAATGAGAAAAAACCTTAAGTGGCTGTCATAGGTAAATGACAGTTGGTCATATCAAGGCCAACTGACATTACTGTGAGTTGTGTAATAAATGTTTTCCAAGAAAAAAAAAAGAGAGAGAGAGAAAGATGGGAACTTGAATCATGGTGGGGTACATGGTAGCACTGAGCCACCCAATCAGGACCATGGCTAGTGGCCCTGGAACTATTCAGAACCAAATAAATGAATTAATAACAACATCTGCTAATGATGAATTAGATATAATGCGAGTGGCGTTTTGGAGGATCTGTAGTGCTAACTTACAAACTATTTTAGTTTCATGGTCTTGGAAGAGCTATGCATGAGGTGTTTAATCCCAGGTTTGTTTGTTCATATTTAAGCACCAATAGACAAATAATGTAAATGAACTCTATGTTCCTTCGAGGAGGCATTGATAAATGCTCTATGGCACCTCCAGGAGGGACACTCGGTGGCAGCTGTAACAGGTGACATTAAACCCAGGGTTTGGGATTATGTAGGATTGGCCCTCGAGAGAGGGAAGAAGCGCCATCCCGGCCGCGGGAGGCGTAAAGCAGCCAAGTCTCTCTGGAGAGTTGGTCGGGTGGCTCAGACCTGGGCGGGGGCGGGGTCGCGAAGGCTGGGGACATCAGGGTGACCAGAAAGCCCTTCCCACGAGGCGGAGATGGTTCTCCACACTCGGGACTACATGGGCTCAAACGGGAGATCAAGGACCCTGGGGAGTGTGGCGTCCCCGGGTGTCAGCGTGCGAGGCCCCATCCCCGGAGGATGAAGACTGTGCCCGGAGCGGGGAGCGGCCCCTAGACCCCCTCCCGAGGCTCCGCTGCAGCATGCGCGCGGCCGCGTGGGCGGCCTCCGAGAGGGTCCGCGCCTGCTTCCGGTCAGCCGCGGGCGGCTCCCTGTGCCCCCGAGGCCTCACGAGCTCACCTTCACGAAGCTGTCTGCATCGGGGAAGCCGGGCAGCACCATCTCCCCGTCAGACTCGGTAGCGCTTGTCGCCGACCGGGCCTTGAACTCTCGGGAACTGGGAAGCGCCATTTTTCCGGCTTGCACGACTTTTCTCGCGAGAGTGCCTCAGCCAACGCGACGTGCACGCACTGCGCATGTGCGAAGGCTATTCTTGAGTTGGGGCGGTATCAGCTGAGTACCCCACCCAGGGAATTTGACGTTTTTCTTTAACTTCGTATTATTTCATGACAGCAACCCAGTGATTTACGGTAAGACCTGGAGGACCCAATTATTCTTATATTTAAAGCTTGCTCCTCCCAGGCTCTGGTTCCGTGGCCCCCTCACTCACTTGATTTGACTCCTGCAGTTATCCCCTCTCTGGCGTCATCTATCTTTTCCCTCGCTGCTGGTTCATCCCTAACAAACTACAAGTATTCTGGCATCTCTCCCAAATAAAAGACAAGCTAGAAAACAACACTTCACCCCACACTTCCTTCCAGCCCCTGTAACATTCCTCTTGCCCTTTATAGGTAAACTATTAGAAAAGGCGTCTATATGTTCCTACCGTAGTTACCTCTAGTTCTCTGGAACGCCTCCAATCAAAGGTTCCTCCCCATCCACGTCTTAAGGCACTTAGTGTGAACTCAAACATTTCTTACATGAATGCCTGGAAGAGTTCTTGTTAGGACGTTGGCAGTATTGGGCAGCTCAGGGGTGGATTTGGGAAACCCGGTAGGGTGTGTGTCCTCTTTTCTAAGATCAGGAGTGGCACACCCTTAATACAATTTGTTTGGCTTAGTAAATGTTAGCTGTTATCTTTTTTTTTTGGCTGCACCTCACGGCTGTTAGGATCTTAGTTCCCCAACCAGGGACTGAACCCGGGCCCCAGCAGTGAAAGCGCTGGAGTCCTAACCACTTGACTGCAGGGAATTCCCATGTTAGCTGTTAATCAGAATATCTTATTAACAGAATGCTTGTTTTTCATTCTCCCTGCCCCCCATTTGCGTACCTCAGGTACACAGGTACCCTGGCCGAACAAAGGCCTAGGCTAGCCTAGTTCATTTTTACAACTAATATTTTGAGCACTTAATTCATGTAGTTCAACCTAGGCTGTGCTGAGTGCTTTACATGGATTAGGTCATCCTCAAAACAACCTTCTGGGGTAGATCCACATTTTCAATGGAGGAAACAAACACAGAGATTAAGTAACTTATCCAAAGTCACACAGATAGGATGAGACGGAGTTGAGATTTGAAACTAGGTAATTTGATACCACAGCCTTGACTCTTACTGCTTTACCTGCCTCCAAGAGATTTAAGGCCCTCCCTTCACACATCTTACATGAAACTATCCGGGATTGATAGGGGAATTAGACTGTCTTTTAAGGCCTCCGTTAGCACCTCACCTTCCTCTGGTAACTCATTTCAACAAAGTCAGAGGTTTTGCTTAGGTATAACTTAAAACCCATTGGAGGGATTCCCTGGCAGTCCAGCGATTAGGACTCTGCACCTCCACTGCAGGGGGCATGGGTTCAATCCCTGGTCGGGGAACTAAGATCCAGCAGGTTGTGTGGCCAAAAAGAAAAAACAAAACAACAAAAAAACCCATTGGATTCACCAAACATCTTAATCCCAAGGACTCTCATGCCCTAAAGAATATGTCCTTACCACTGATGGCCACCATTTTCCTGAGTCCGTTATTTCCCATGGCCTTTATCTTTTGTGAATGGTATCGCTGTAGTCATTGATAGTTATTTCATATAGAATCTGATCATATTTTCAGGAGCAAAATAGTTGATACATAGTTTAGGATAGTTACAGAAAATCTGAAGGTATGAGACTTTCTAGCTGTGAGGGTTAAAACTGTTTTATCACTGTTGAGATTTAAACCCATCTTTTGTTTGTTTTTGGCCTCGATGTGGCATGCAGGATCTTAGTTCCCTGATCAGGGATTGAACCCATGTCCCCTGCAGTGGAATGGCGGAGTCCTAACCACTGGCCCACCAGGGAATTCCATCTTTGTTTTTAATAGAGGAACCCTCCAACAAATGTTTATGGAGCACTGCTGTGGCCTGATCTTCTGGCAGATTTTGGGGATGTGAATTCCCACAAGATATGGTTCCTGGCCTTATAATTCTCTTGCTCCCCCTATTACAAATTAAAAAAAATTTTTTATTGAAGTAGAGTTGATTTACAATGTGTTAATTTCTGCTGTACAGCAGTGCTTTAGTTATGCATATATATATTCTTTTTAATATTCTTTTCCATTATGGTTTATCACAGGTTATTGACTATAGTTCCCCATGCTATACAGTAGGACCTTGTTGTTTATCCATTCTATACGTAATACTTTGCATCTGTTAATCCCAAACTCCCAATCCTTCCCTATCCCACCTCTCCTCCCCCTTGGCAAACAAGTCTTTTCTCTATGAACAGAGTGAGTCTGTGAGTCTGTGTCAGTTTTGTAGATATGTTCGTTTGTATTGTATTTTATTTTTTAAATATTTATTTAATTTTGGCTGTGCCGGGTCTTAGTTGTGGCACTTGGGATCTTCATTGCGGCGTGCGGACTCAGTTGCGGCACACATGCAGGATCTAGTTCCCTGACCAGGGATGGAACCTGGGCCCCTTGCATTGGGAGCTTGGAGTCTTACCCACTGGACCACCAGGGAAGTCCCTGTGTTGTACTTTAGATTCCACATATAAGTAATATCATATGGTATTTGTCTTTCTGACTTACTTCACTTAGTATGATAATCTCTAGGTCCATTTTACAAGTTCCTTAAATAGCTTGTATGATTCAGTATTTCTTACTGGGTAGCTATGGCCCACAGGAATTTGGAAGAACTCTGTAGGCATGCTTTCTCTTCAGAGGAATCTGTATCTAGTACTTGCCAGTTCCCTCCTCTCCATTATTCCAACAGTTTTACTAGGCCTTACTAGCTTTTAATTTTCTTTCCACCTGTTTGATACCAGTTTCTCTTAAAAACACTACTCAGGTTCTATTTCTCTGTTTCAAAACTTCACGTGGTTCCCTCCCTGTTGTCCACAGCATCAGGTTCAAACTCCTTGCCGCTGAACTGTGAGGCAGGCCAGTCTGGCCTGGTTCTACTTTCTAGCCTCCTTTTAGTTCCTATTATTCTTTTAACTATTATTCCTTTTATTTCCCACTGACCACTGAGCCAGACATGCTGAACCATGAGGTCCAAGTGTGTGAAACTGCTGTTTCACATATAAAAATGGCCGAATATCTACAATCTAATATGGTTCAAGTTAACACTTGCCATTCCTGCACAATATTGTGCTTTCATACTTCTTTTCTGCTGAGAAGATCCTCACTTGCTTCATCTGACAAACTCCCACTCCTCCTTTAAGACCCTTGGCAAGTGTCCCCCCTTTCTGTGAGGCTTTCCTGGTTTGCCCAGTGGAATCAGTGACCCCACCCAAGGCTAGCGCCCTGCACGTGGCTCTCCTCACCACGCAGCCCGGTGGCTTTATCAGTCTGCTCCTGAGATGCCGGCTCCACCTCGTCTGGCCGTGAACAAGCCAAGGATGGAGACCACGTCACGTAGACCCTTGTCCTGCACAGTCCCAGTACTCAGTGTTAACGAATGTTGAAGAAGTAACTGCTTCCTTTATGAACTGACTAATAAGTAGGAATAAAAAGCCACTCATATACATGTTTTTAAAATTCTGATGTCATTTATTGGCACAAAAATTATTCAGATACAACATGGTGTCTAGACATGGCTACACTTTATATTTTGTGCATTTAGTTTAATATTTCTTTTGCTCCTAATTCCCAACATGTACTAGACCATCCCCCTCTGTGTCAGCACCTCCATGACAGCATTCCTGTATTCCAAGGCCTTGCTCTAAACACAGAGCGTTCAGACCTCACTGAAAACATCCCAGAACCATGCTGGGGGAGGCCAGTGTGGGCCTCCTACTGCTCTGTGATCCGCTCCGTGTATCTGCTCAGCCGAGGCCGCCCGGCGATCTGAAGAAACTCCCCTCCGAGTGGCTCCAGTCTTGAAGTGTGTACGGTGCAGCATCACGGGTGAGGCAGAAGGCAGACCTTTTCCATCCATTTTGGCCCATCGTGCAAGGGTTGTTGCTGCCGTCCATGGACCAGTGAGGTAATGAGATGGGTGAAGGTGACCAAGTCAACTTCTCCTGCTTCCTTACAGTTCAGAACCCTAATCCGTGTCCTCCAGGACCTGAGGCTTCATGACTGTGCTGAGTTTGCTGCGTCCATGTCGAGAGCATCGACTAGGCCATTCTTCTGTCAGCAAACGCTTATGAGTTCTTCTGTGAGTTAAGTCAAAACCCGTATTTCTAAAGTTATGAAATCTTCTGTTCCCCAAAATCAATGGCTTGATTTCTGTAGTATTACTGCGTTTACTGTCCTGGGAACCAAATCAAGCCTTGTGTTTCTGACAATATATTCTTCAACAGCAGCTAGAAAGTTGGTTCAAACCAACTTTTAATATACAGTAGTTCTTTTCATTTACATTTCAAAATATTTAACAGAGCTGAACTTTCTCACCATGGCTTCAGTTTAGTGGAAGCATATACCAAAGTACAAAAGCCTCAAGAGAAATGCTGTGGGCATGTCTGGGCCTCTAGTTACCAGAAAGGACACCTAAGAAGACAGAGAGAAAAGGAGTATTTTAATAATTTGGGCTTCTTCAAAGCTTTACATGGATACATTGAAAATGGAAAGAGCAAGGTCTGACAACCCCTGGGACGTTCCCTGAGATCTTTCACACCTAATTGTGCAGGACACGCTCATAATTTCCAGTCCAGGGCTGACGCCTGCTGTGGTCCCAGAAGGGCGCCTCCCCGCCATCCTCTCTCTCAAGTTTCTACCTTTAAGCGTGCCTCAGGCGATTAATCAAAGCAGACCCCAGAGTGGTCCTTGAGGTTACAATCCTGGATGATAAATTTGCCCTTTCATCTCCTTCTGTCTCTGCTTTGGTTTCTTCTCCTACCCTTCCCGTATCTCTGAATCGACAGCAAAAATCCCAAAAGAACCCCCCCACCCCAAATAAGGGGGCCTCACCTATTCTTCTAAACCAATATAAAATGTAATTTTAATTTATTTTGGTGTTTGCCTTCCAAATGCACATCCGCATTTCTCCATTTTCTCCTTTTTGGAACAATGAGCACAGAGAATACAAACTTTTTTTAAAAGAGATTTGAAACACGATTTCCCTTTATGGATACTGCCCCCCCACCCCCGCCCAAATCTTTTTCTGTGACTCTGGGTTTGGGGCACAGGGTGGGGTCCTGATTGCTTATCTGAACAGAGGTGCTTTGACAGGCCACTCACCAGCCGATGTAGCACTGGCAGAGGTTTTCATGGGATGTTGCTTGTTTGATGAGCAGCTCAACTTGTGTTGGGACATCCAACGTTTCATCGTGAGAGAAGTCCCGACCTAGGACGTGAGAAACAGAAGCATCCAGTCTGCACCCGGTTATTCCTCGTTGCCCCGTTTGGCTTACCTGTCCCCGCAGCCCAAATCAGTTCCTCCTCATACATGAATATAAAGGCTAGACAATAGTTGGATTTTAAATTCTCCTCCACGTGACCTGGATAACACCAGTCTCCTCTTAATACATACTCGGTTCTGGAGGGTAAAGTCCTACGGTCGGCTGAGTTCAGGAGTGGCGAAGATCTGGCCGATGGGCTTATGAAGACTCCTCCTTCTAGTCCATAATCATCCCTAAGTTCGGCAAGTGGCCGAGGAACCCGGTTCTTTTCGATCCTTCTAGCCTCCCCTTTGAGTCTTTCCTCCCGCAGGGCCGCCTGCTTTCATCACATTCATACTCTCCCACCTCACTCAGGCACTGAGCGCTGCCTGGCCGGCCTGTGCTGCTTCTCTGGCAGCGCGCCTTCCCATCTCCGCGAGGGCCACTCCAAGTCCTCTGCTCTCCCTGAACGTCCCAGCCTCTCCTCTGGCTCCTCGCCCTCCCCAGTGCCCTCATGTCCCCCTCTGCGATTTAATGGACTCCCCAAATGCACAGTGTGCCGGGCGTGCTCAAGGCGCTGGCTTCCTCTCCTTCCTTCCTGTTACCCACAGAGCCGCCCCTCCTCCCATTTAAGGCCGAGATCACCTGCACTTTGCTCCACCGCCTGCTGCTTCCTTAGGAGCCTTACATCGACTCTCCTGCCTCTCACTCATATCTGCAAACTCTCCCCCTCACGTTCTCACTTTTTTTGTAAACGCGTTCCTCTCCTACTGAAGGAAAAAACAGCCTCTCCAACTGCTCCTTCTCCAGCTTCATCCTCTCTCCTCCCTGCACAGCCGAACTTCTCAAGAGTTTTCAAACTTGTCTCCATTCCCTCGCTTCTCTCTCTCACTTCACATTCTCTTCAATTGCTTTAGTCTGGCTGTCAGGCTCATCACAGCTCTCAGAAGGTCACCAGAGACTTGGAGCCACACTTGATCCCGCCCCACCCCTCATGCCCCACCATCAATCCTCTGGCTTTAACCTTCTAAATGGCTCCTGAATCCACCTCCGCTGCCACCCTTGTCTAATCAACTGTCCAGCCTGCACGACTGTGGCAACTGCTTCCTCCCCTGAGCCCCTGCTCCACCCGTAGCCAGAGCAGGCAGGATGTCACAATGCAAACCCGCCCAGGCCCCCCAACCCCTTAAAACCTTTCAGTGGTTTCCCACTGCCCATAAGACATAGGATAAAAATATAAGGTCCTGTATGATCTGGCCCTGGCCTACCCAGAGTCAAAACATTTTGCATTGTGCTCCTCCCACCTTTCTCCGGGGCAGTTAAGACTGGCAGGCTTTCGGACCTTTTTTCTTGCTATGCTCCCTCCTTTACCTGGAACAATCTGCCCTAATCAACTCCTCTTTCAGATTTTAAGCTCATGGGTAGTTTGCTGAGGAAAGCTTTTCCTGAACTCCTGTTACTGGCATCACAGCCCCAGTCTCTCTCTTCCACTCATAACAGTACTCCTCTTTAGATTCTAAGCCCCATGAAGGCAGGGAAGCTGCCTGTTTTTACCAACACCGTTTCTTCAGCATCTAGCACTTGTGGGTGCTCAATAAACCAATGTGCCTTGACGACAAAGCTTACGTGCCAGGCCCTATGCTCAGTGCTGGGCCTCCCACGTCTCAGTTCATCCTCACTGCCTTCTGAGGGGTCTTTTGCCTCCCCGCCTCCCACCCCCAAGTCACACCATCTGGTTAATGTGACATGTCTCCTGTTCAAAAGTATGTGTTTCTCCCCTTCCATGTTCTCCACTCCGTAACAGCTACCTGAGCACAGATGGGCAACGAATCAAGTGGTCAGGTTTGCTCTGATATCAAGCCATGATAATAAAAAAAGTTTTGCCTGAATTTGGCTTACTCTGGACCCAACAGAACTTTACTGTTAAACTTCACTGTTAAAACAAGGTTAACAACATTACTTAAAGAAAGTTTATTGGTCATTAGAGAATCAGAGAGGGTCCTTAACTGATGGCCTCAGAGACACTCCAGTTAGCAGCACAGGGTCAAAGTTTAGGCACCAACACCACTGGAAACTGGGCCAACCACCCACTAAAGGAGATTTTATGTCCCTCTCAAGTAAACACATACACACACTCACCAGTGAGCTTATCTCGAACTCTGTTAATAATCTGAATAGCTTTCTTATTTAGGGCCTCTGGTTTCACCAAACCGTCTCCAACTGGAATACAGTAAGATTGTAGAAATAACAGTAAGTAGAAATAACAGTAAGATTGGATCATCACAACAGGTTCAATGGATGCCCCTGTTTTCTCAAATATTCACTTTGTAAATGTTGAGTAATTCTTCTTCTTTGTCTAGCTTTGTCCTCAGAATATAATGAGAAATTCACAGGGTCTTTTCTGCTCAAAGGCAGTTTTGTTGCCTCCTCTTACTGACCCTCATCATGGTGCACACAGCTGCTATTTTCTTAATGAGCTAGTCACTGGTGTGATTCCTCAGAGGCTGGACTTACTGAAAGAATGAATAGATTCTGGCACTGTGGTCCCTGTTTTCTTATGGGCTGGTTCCCCAAGTTCCACACCATCCAAAATTTCTAGGAGGAAAAAAATCAGTTAGCAGAAAATTCAAACACCAAGAAGCCACTGTTTCAAGGTGTTAGCTCTAATTCTTCATGTACTATATTCCCTTTAACACCTGCCCTACCTATCTCAGAGGGGAAAGGAGAGAGGAAGTGTTATGTTACTCTTTATGTATTTAAAAGTTTTTAGCGAGTTCCTGGGTGGTCTAGTGTTTAGGATTCGGTGCCTTCATTGCTGTGGCCCGGGTTCAATCCCTGGTCAGGGACCTGAGATCCCACAAGCTGCATGGCGCAGCCAAAAAAAATTGTTTTTAAATCTGCAAAGCATGAATCTGCAAACATACAGCATTAATAAACTGTTCTGACACACAGAATAGGATCACGAGTCAAAGATCCGGTAACAAAATTTGGTTGGACAAAAACTGGTAATAACTAAAGAAAACTAGCTTTCAAGGGGTCACACACATGACTGAAATGTTATTCCTTGGAGGAATTTATACATCAATTCTGGGGAGAAAAAGTCCACAAGCTTTAGGGTCACCCTCCAGTGACTGTGGCCTTCAGGAGAGCAGTCTAGAATCAGAACTATGAAGTTATTTACACATTGTCCTTGGACATCACAGGCCTTCAAACGGAAGCTAGTAATAATACTACTTTTATTAATGATTCCCTGGAACTTCATTAAAAAAAATAAATTTATTTATTTATTTATTTATGGCTGTGTTGGGTCTTCGTTGCTGCACGCGGGCTTTCTCTAGTTGCGGCGAGCGGGGGCTACTCTTTGTTGCGGTGTGAGGGCTTCTCACTGCAGTGGCTTCTCTTGTTGAGAAGCACGGGCTCTAGGCACACAGGCTTCGGTAGTTGGGGCTCACGGGCTCTAGAGCACAGGCTCAGTAGTTGTGGCGCATGGGCTTAGTTGCTCCGCGGCATGTGGGATCTTCCCAGGCCAGGGCTTGAATCCGTGTCCCCTGCATTGGCAGGCAGATTCTTCACCACTGCGCCACCAGGGAAGTCCCTGGAACTTAACTTTTAAGCCACGTAAAAACAACCAGGTCCACCAGCACCTGGTGCCACCAGAACAGGCTGTCCTGATTCCCCTCTGCAATAATGTATTAAGGAGGTGGACCCTGAGAGTTAAACCAGTAAGTATCACGTAATTTGGGTGAGGCCAGTCATCTGTATGAGGCCCCCCAGACACCGTGGGTGATTCAGGTATTTATGGTAACCAGTGTAGAGTCCAAGCTATTCATAGATGATACCAATCCAGGATCTCAATTTCCTGCCGAGAACACTCTCTTCCTTTTTACACATCCAGATTCCATCCATCCAGTAAGGCTCAGCTTAAATTCCACCAGCCCACGATCTCCCTAAACCACTGTAGTTCAGAGCGATACCTCCTTTCTAAGGCCCACCATCCCTCTGTTACCAACCAAATTATGTGGTACCTGTGCAGTGCACTCTTCTCTTTATTATTTCATATATATTCTGGTCAATTCCATAATGGGACTGTGTGCTTCTTCAGGGCATTTCTGGTATCTCACATTCTTTTTGCACCTCTAAACACTATTTGGCTTAGCTAAGTAACTAGTTGCAAATGTTCCATAAGTATTTGTAGAGAATATTTTACTGTTATACACCCTGACAATACTTCCTAAAGGATGACTGTGTAGGATGTTGTTAGATGTGGAGGTCAAAGGGTTGGGCTCAGGGTAGGGAGCAAAGGGCAAGGGTAAACAAAGTTAAGTAGCTTTACTTTGAGACGTGTCAGAGCATTTAATAAGCTGACCCTGTTCTGGCTCTTGGAAGGACATTATCTTCTTGGAACCCTGTTCTGTGGACCACATTCTTGGAAACAATGTTTCATGTGGTTTCCCAGCTCCTCAGGCAGCAGTGTGAGTACATTTCTGCTGCTTCCATCTTCCTATTTCTGAGCTATTAACAAAGCTTTAGGATTAAGGTATTATAGCTAGTAATTATCACAACCCAGGCACCATTAAAGGGCAGGCTAAATACAGGCTAATATTCAGACATACTTTTTTTTTTTTTTTTTTTCTTCTGCAGTACGCGGGCCTCTCACTGCTGTGTTCTCTCCCATTGCGGAGCACAGGCTCCGGACGCGCAGGCTCAGCGGCCATGGCTCACGGGCCCAGGTGCTCCGCGGCATGTGGGATCCTCCCGGACCGGGGCACGAACCCGTGTCCCCTGCATCGGCAGGTGGACTCTCAACCACTGCGCCACCAGGGAAGCCCCAGACATACTTTTAACTATGTTTTTACAGATAGATTAAGATTGGATAGTTTGATCAAAATTCCTGAGCTTTAGCTACCCACTCCTTCCTGAGAGGCATTAAATAAAACACACGTTAGGCGCTTGCTACTTTAAGTCATGCTTCCTAAAGGCAGTGACAAAGCTCACCCTCTTCTAGAAACACTATGGACAGAAAAGGACAGAATCTGCAACCCTTCAGGGGATGCGCCCACCTACTGACTGGCCAGCAGAGTAGGAATCTGTCCTCGTTCGTGATCGCTTGTTGCCTTTGGTATTTGCTAGGGAAAGAAATAAAGGGAGGGTTAAAAAGTGCTTCAAATTTTGACTTGAAAAAAACTTGATATATTTTCTTATAATCATAAAAATATAATTTTCCCAAAAGCTATAACCCCTAAGAGAGAAGAACCAAAGACGTATTGCTCGGGAGAAAACGGGTAGCTGTTAGCACAGGTATCCCATCCTGAGGGACACTTTATATAGTTGAGCTGGATTCAGACAATGTAAACCAGACAACAAGGTGAAAGTATGACAAGCACAGTGGAAAAGACGCCTCTTATTAGTAAACACCTTCTAAGGAGACAGGAAAAAAGAAGAGACTGAGATATTGCTGAGATACCACAACTGCTTGCATCTCCTGTCAAAATTCCATCTGCTACTCAACATGAAACCTAAACAAAAATCATTAGAGTACTTAATTTACTCTGAAAAAGGTTTCAATTAGTATCTAAACTGATGACTGGAGTTTTCTGTCTTAGTTAATAAAAATACGTGAAATTCATTTCCAGCCACCAGAGCTGCTTTGTGAAAATGTAATGCGGTAGCCTAGTAACGAGTCTTGGGCTCCGCGCTTGAAGGGGGACAGGATTGGGAAATTGAATGTGTCAGATACTCCCACTTTGGGAGAGTGCGGACTCCAGTTCCCAGGCACTTGCTAAGACTCACTGTCCATCAGCCTCCAGTTCAGCAAGGGGTCATAGACGAAGGCTTCCAGCACAGCCATGACGCTGTCCTTGTGCTCCCGAAGCACTTCCATCACCGTGTGGCATGTGATTCTGTAGTTGCCGTCCAGGCCCGTGACCTGCAGATGGGCCAGAGCCATTCACCACAGAGGTCACCAACACTGGCCCCTGAAGGCCTTACAACCGAAAGTCAGGCAGTCAAGAAGGCGTGTCACCTCCACTCAGGAAGACGACTTAGCCCATTACTGATGGGCCAGGCTGGGAATGTCTTCAGAGCAAAGGGTCAGGTCAGGACTGTGATTCATATGAAACAAGGTCTGGAGTAAAGGTTGGTAAGACTTTCAAAGACGGATCATTTCTAACACAATGGAAAATACCAAGAAACGACTACAGAATAACCTGGGCATTTGGGGAACTGGAGATCTAACAAGGAAGCAAGTCTGTCCTCAGAGAGGGTTGGAACTGTGTCGGTCCCACTTCAAATCAGCTCATTATCAATATCCACTCACCTCCATAGCATTGGTCAACATTCTCGTTAGTCTAAATGGAATCTTCTCTGGGAATTTCTCTCTGGTCATAGCAACCTAAGGATAATAAAGGGAAAAACCAAGTCCACTGGTTAGACTTTTCCTCAGCTGAAGCCAGGGGCAGGCAAGTGGCTTTCCTTTGCATCACCAGCACCGACTTCAATTAGAGCACAGAAAGGAAGCAGGCTTGAGTTTAGTGACGGGTCTTGTCACTGGGATCGAACAGACAACTAAAAATAAAAGAGAGAGGGTGGGGGAGAGGGAGAGGGGGAGAAATGGGGAGAGGGGGAGAGGGAGGGTGGGGAGAGAGAAAGAGAGGAAAGAGAGAGGGAGAGAAAGAGAGAAAAAAAGAAAAAGACAAGTGTGCATCACGCCCAGGCCTTTGACCAGCAGGCCATGTCAAGGATAAGGGATTCCTCCACTTAAAGAGGGTGTGTGGGGACTTCCCTGGTTAAGACTTCGCCTTCCAGTGCAGGGGGTACGGGTTTGATCCCTGGTAGGGAACTAAATCCCACATGCTTTGCGGCCAAAAAACCAAAACATCAAAAAAAAAAACCCAACAGAAGCATACTGTAACAAATTCAACAAAGACTTTAAAAATGGTCCACATCAAAAAAAAAAAAAAGAAACTTAAAAAAAAAATTATAAAGGACTTCCCTGGTGGTCCAGTGGTTAAGACTCCGCCCTTCCAATGCAGGGGGCGTGGGTTTGATTCCCTGGTCAGCGAACCAAGATCCCACGTGCCGCGCGGAGCGGCCGAAAAGAAAAAAACAAACAAACAAAGGAGGGTTGTGAACCGTGCCCCCCATCCCCCTTTTTCTGAGTCCAATTACAGCAAGTATCAAAGAGCATGGATTTCATTTATGAGACTGATTTTCTATCACCTTGGTAGGAGAGGCAGGGGTGAGGATAATGCATTTTGGGCTTAAGTTTGCCTAAGTGGTTGGAGGGGGGTGGAAAGTGATCATCCGGGAAGGTGAGGTTACGTGGTGTTCTGGAACGCGTGTTCACCTCAAAGCAGTCCCCAAAGTCAATGTGCAGGATCTTCCCGCTCAGCCGGTCCAGCATCAGGTTGGATGGGTGTCTTTGAGAAACAGAAGAGAGACCGGGGGAGGTCAAGAGAGCAGCACAGATGAACAAATCCTCAAGTCTGTGAGACTCTAGGCCAGGGGCTGGCTAACTACAGCACTCAGGCAAAATCTAGCAGCACCCCTCCAACTTTTGTAAGTAAACTTTTACTGGAACACAGCCACACTCATTTGTTTATATACTGTTGCAGGCTGCTTTTATGCTACAGCAGCAGAGATGAGTAGTTGTGACGGAGATCGTATGGCCAGCGAAGCCTAAAATATTTATTATCTGGCCCTTTACAGAAAAGGTTTGCCGACCCCTGCCCTAGGGCTCAAATGAGAATTTATCTGTGTGAATCACAAGCTGCCCCATGACACCGAGACAATTTGCTATCCCAAGGTCTTTGGTCACAGGATAAATGGTTCCTGGCAGTGCTGGCATCTCAGAGTGACAAGGTTCTATCTTCGCTACTCGGCACCTATCATAGGGTCTCATCTCCCTGAGCCCCTGAGCCAATTCAACAGGTGTTTTACTAAGTTTTTTTTTTGGATCTTAGTTCCCTGACCACGGATTGAACCGTGCCCCCTGCATTGGGAGCACGGAGTCTTAACCAGTGGACCACCAGGGAAGTCCCTCTGAGGTTTTTAAAAACAGGAATTTATTATTTCTGTGGGATAAAGTTTTTTTCACTCTCAAATAATTGCATGAAACATGATCTCAGGAGAAGAAGAGTAGACGTCGGAATACTAGTTGTTTTTGTTTTGAATTTCTGAACATTCCTAAACTACTTTTTCAGTCAGTACACTAGGATGAAATTTATTATGTAGGAATATCAGAAGGATCTACTTTGGTTGGTTTCAATTAAGGAAACAGAATTATTTATCTTAGCATGGTGGTGATTGATAAACGTTTATTGAATCAATAAAATCAACTGGATTTAATATGGGTTTTAATACATTAAACCAACCTATGGAGAAAGTAGTACCCTTGAACTATTGTTTTTCTTCTCTTTAGTTTGATGTGTTGTTCTGTTGGCATGGACAATAAATAGGGGACTAAGGTTGATGCCCCAAAAAGCGCCTAAAGTACAAAATACAAATTCTTACCAAATGGTCATAAATCTCACTGGAAAACAAAATGAAGCCATTCAAGAAAACTACAATGGCTACAAAATGAAGCCATTCAAGAAGCAAGACTCAAAGAAACAAATTCACTCACCTATCGCCCAGGCCCAAAATATACCCAACCATGGACATGACTGCTAAAGAACGGGTGTAATTGGTTCTTCGATCAAACCACACCTAGAACACAGGAGCACACGTGAACCAAGGCTCTGGAAACTAACTTGTTTCAACATAATTATACCCCAATCAGTTGTTTGCTTATAGTCCATCAATAAGCAGTTAGAACGTATAAGGGAACCAAAATCACATTCATAATTACAAAGATAAACTATGCTCAGAATAAACTTAATTAGAAATGTGCAGAACTTAGATGAATAAATAAATTAAACTTTGCTTAGAAATATAAAGACTTGAGTCAGTGAAAATATCCATTTAAGGATATCCACTTAAGATTGAAAAGATGTACTATCCTCCCAGATTATTCAATACACTTAATGTAATTTCAATAAAAATTCATTGGCACGTTTTTGAGGGACCTTGACAAAATGATCCCAAAATTTATCTGGAAAAAAATTATATGTAAATAGCCAATGAGAAGAGACTTGTATTAACAGTGGGATACTTGAGGAGAAACAGGCAGAAAGATTAATGAAATAGAAATTCTAGAAAGAAATCCAAAGGCATATAAGAATTTAGTATATAATAAAAATTGACTCTTTTAAATAGTGGTGAAAGGATGGATGATTTGGTAATACTAAAATATTACTTCATCGTCTTAAAAAAATAAAATTTATGCCCTAACTTTAAATTCCAACTTGGGTTAAGGATTAAATGTAAACACAAATCTTTTTTTTCCCCTTGTGATAAGAACTTATGTAATTTACTCTCTTAACATCTTTTATATTTATCATACAGCAGTATCATATCACATCACAAATCTTATAATTAGTACAAGAAAAGGTAAGTAATCTTGAGGTGGAGACTTTCTAAATATAAAGCCAAAGGTAGACTTTAAAGAAAAGGATGAAAAATCTATTAACTTCTAACATTTAAAAATGCACATCAAAACCAAAACAAAAATTTCAAACTGAGAAACATACTGTTAACAAAACTGAAAAACCAAATAAATAGGAAATTTATAATACATATGAAAAAGATTTAACAGCCTTAAATAAAATACTATCGTAAAGCAATGGTTGAAACTTGAAACTACTAACTACTGCTAGACTGCATGGCTCGCCCATTCAGTTTCTGCTCTAAAAGACTGCCCATCATCCACAGCTAATCATTACAGAGACTCGTCCACCAGGTGCACAGGAACAAACAAGAAAACCACTCCTGACCCGAGGGGGTGCACCAAAGGGCAGTGGCACGAGTGGAGTGGGGTGGGGTGGGGTGGGGTGGGGTGCCGTACCTCGGAGCTGGGGCTCTTCAGCCACAGCAGCCTGGCCAGGTCGTCCCCAGCTGTGTTGTTGACGGCGTGCTCAAACACCTCGACCTTCTGCATCAGAGTCAGGTGGTCGTAGTCTGGAGCCATCTGCACCAGGACACAAGGGCTCTGAGGGGCGGCCTGAGATAGGCAACCCAGGAAGAAACAAGCCTCCGTGGCCAGGCAGGGCTGGGTTCTAATTTCCCCACCACCGCCAAAAGGAGAAGGGAAACAAAGAAAAGCAGTGGCCACTCTAACCCAATGACCACAGGAAGTGCCAGGGCTAAGGGTAAAACGGGCCTTGCCTCAGTGCCAGGCTACCGGTATGAATGAGAATACTGAAAGGTTCACGGTTTTGGGCAACAAACAATTCTCGTTCTCCTCATTCACACACCTACTAAGCATTATTTCCCCATATGGCCAGTCAGTGCTCTGTATACATTATTAGTATTCAGTAGATACATGTTGCCTGATACATAATGCTGTCCAGTCTCACGGAGGGTGATGGAAACCTAATTTCTGGGCTTTAGGGTCCTTCTGTTTCTTAGAGAAGGTTATCTGCTTTAGGACTCACATCATTAATCCTTTGTCAACAGCTAATTCCCTCAAACAGATTTTTCAGTGGTGGACACGTATTGGAGAACGAGAAAAGCAGCTTTGTGCAGATTCCCTGACTGGTGAGTTTTGCCTCCGAGACACTGAAGGGTTGGGCCTGGCAGACTCATCACATACCCGCAGCATGATGCGATGCTCGATGTTGAGAAGGATCTTCTTTTTCTCCCTGTAGTCCCGGATGAGGGCGTGCAGCGTGTCACAGTGGGGGACCCAGCCGATGAGGCCCGAATTGGTTGATAAGGGAATGACAGCATATCTCTGGATGCTAAAACCCATGAGGAAGCAGGATCACTGAGCAGAAAACAGAGTAGAACCTTTTTTTTTTTTTTTTTTTTTTTTTTTGCGGTACGCGGGCCTCTCACTGTTGTGGCATCTCCGGTTGCGGAGCACAGACTCCAGACACGCAGGCTCAGTGGCCATGGCTCACGGGCCCAGCCACTCCGCGGCATGTGGGATCTTCCCAGACCAGGACACAAACCCGTGTCCCCTGCATCGGCAGGTGGACTCTCAACCACTGTGCCACCGGGGAAGCCCCAGAGTAGAACTTTGATCCACTCATGGCACATGCAAACTGGTTTGAATGAACCCGCCGGCACAGGGCTATTGTGGGGTGTGTGATGAGGGACGTTTGTGAAGGATAACGCATCACACAGAGTCAGGGGGCTGACGGTGTGAAGGCACCATCAGCCTTCCCAAGCTGTCTAACAAACTCACTCCTTTGGGGGAACAATCCCGTGATTATTTCTAAGCCTAAAATAACCTCCCCACTTAATATCTTTGTTCTTTTTTTTTTTTTTTTTTTTTTTTTTTTTGCAGTACGCGGGCCCCTCACTGTTGTGGCCTCTCCCGTTGTGGAGCACAGGCTCCGGACGCGCAGGCTCAGCGGCCATGGCTCACGGGCCCAGCCGCTCCGCGGCATGTGGGATCCTCCTGGACCGGGGCACGAACCCATGTCCCCTGCATTGGCAGGTGGACTCTCAACCACTGCGCCACCAGGGAAGCCCCATATCTATGTTCTTAACAGAAAGAGGAGTAAGAGAAGACTGAGGACAGGAAGGGCTTGGCAGGGCTGTCATCCTGTAAGGGTAGAACACATTGAATTTGTGGAATCTCCAGTCTAAAGGCCACAAAGTGTTCCTTTCTGAATCCTCTGGAGGTTATCAAAGGCATTTCCCATGAGAACAGTCTAAAAACCTGGAGAATTTTTCTCTTTGACACCTTGGCTATTGATGACTTCCTGTCAGGTATGTAATTATTTATTTGGCAAAGGTACATGACTACCTGGAGAGATGTTAAGAAATAACTAGAAGATTTCTCGGCATCCTGAATACCTGAGGTTTTTCCGAAGAGATGTTGGGTCATTGGCCAGAAGGGTGTTGACCAGGCCGAAGAGCTGCATCACTCGCTCGTCCTGCCGCAGATCTTCATGGCCCTTCAGGAGGAAGACAAACTCGTGCCCATTGCTGCCTGTAAAGAATGGGGGGAGCAGTCAGCGAGGATCAGAGGGTCTCAATCCCACTGGCTGGTGGACCACCACTGCATTCACAAGTCTGTGGACACATAACTTACCCAGTCATACTGTCCCTACAAAGAGAAGAAACACTCCCTAGAACGGATGAAAAGAATGGCCCTCCTGTTAATGGTCCGCCAATGAGATGTTCAAATCAACATAAGTAAAATTTTTAAAAAACTGTCTTCGAGGGCCAGGAACAAGTCTGCACAAAGATGGTCACTCTACATGTCCCCTCCCCAACCCACTTTCTGTCCTTCTCTGTCCTGCTCTGACCCGAGAAGCCTGACCCCTAGAGACCACATCCCCTGGGCTCCCCTGTGTGCTTGGCCAATGGGGGCAGTGGCGGGAGGTTAGAGGGTGGGAAGAGGGAGAGGTCAGGGTACTTGCCCCTGACAACTGGCCAGGCTACGGTTCTGGAAATAGCTCCCTCCCACTGTCCGAGCCACGGCTTCTAGGGGACGGCCTCTCTTTCCAGGTTACAGCCCTTGGCGGGCTCTGTGCCCTCTTCATGCTGGAGGTTAGGGGTGAGGACTAACTTCACACTACCGGCTCTCTTAACTCAGCCACACCTCCGAAAACAGTCCTTTGGTAAAGTCTCTTTAATTAGACGCTGCTGAAAGCTGACCAACACGTGTTTTAGTATTAGAAAAGGCCAGCCCACGGAGAGACAATAACCCGTGGACCACCATTTGCTGCTGCCGGTGAATAATCACTGTTTAAAAAACACAATCACTGTTAAAGGCAAGAAAGCTGAGAGTGTCAGCAGAGCACTCAGGCCTCCCGAAACCACACCCCCTAGGTAACGAACCTCACTGTCTGAACTGAGTTCTACTTCCGTCTGCTCACTTTACACAGCAATTCCCACAAAGAGAGAATGTGAGAGTAAACAGGGACACTCAAGCCCGGTGCCCTTCCTTCGACGTGGCCTGTCACCTGCCGTGCTTGCATCCGGGGCCTCCTTCTTGCCTCATCAGCTCCCTGACAGCTGCCCACCCACCCATCCTCCACATCGCAGGCCTTCACAGCTCCCTTCCACCTGTTCTGGGGGTGGGGGGGAGTGTTATGCTTCACTTAAGTAAGCACAGCTGTATGAATCAACGAGGGGTCCCAGGGAGGAGGCAGTAAAGGAGAAACCCACTTTTCCCTACTCGGCTCTCAATAAACAGGAGAAAGATTAGTCGTGTGGACAGCGAGCAGTCGTTTCAGGAGAGGGGAGGGGTCTGCCAGGGTGGGAGGGAGACTTGGGTCCTTACCCGAGTCTCGGGTCCGCACGACGGTCCTTACCCATAAGCGTCAACTTCCGGGGCCTCTGCTTGGATGTGATGACTTGTAGAGATGGTGCAATGGACTGAATGCGAATGATCGGCTGGTTGGGGTCATATGTTCCCGGCACAGCCAATTCCAGGTCCCGGCACATCAGAAGTTTTGGGGACACGTATTGCAGCTCTAAGGATGTGAGCTGTGAATAATTACCAC
The DNA here is from genome assembly GCF_949987515.2 of Delphinus delphis. Taxonomy (NCBI): domain Eukaryota; kingdom Metazoa; phylum Chordata; class Mammalia; order Artiodactyla; family Delphinidae; genus Delphinus; species Delphinus delphis. Next base: position 8,460,722 of record NC_082683.1, read on the forward strand.
AGGGTTTAGTTTTCTGCCTCAGGGAGGAATTTAAATGCCATTTAAGTATTTTTCAATGGGTTGCTAATAGCGATGACTTGTCCCTTGTCTGCAGGTAGAAGTGGAACCAGGTGCTGGGGGGTTAGTGTTAGAATGTTCACGGACAATAAAACAGAAAGGACTATAATGACCGTTAACCCTGCTGGAGCCTCAAGATCCTACCTGAGGCAGCTGCTTTGAGATTCGTCTGAACACGTGGTAATAGAGGTCCCAGGCTTGGGTGAGGTCCTTGACATTCCCTGATTTCATGTACTTCCTGCACCACTCTTGGGCCTCCATTAAATCTCGACCATACGCCTGAGAGGGAATGCAGGGGAAATTTGCAAGTTGTCATTTGTGTTGACTAAGCCACAAGGCTGAGTCCCCAAGCAGACAGCAGAACTCCTCGGGAGCGCACCCTGGCCAGAAGGCACTGGCCTGGATCGCTCAGCAGGGAAGCTCGGCAGTATTCCAGCCCCAAAGTCCCAAGCTCAGAATGGCTTCTCAGGTAAAGTAAGTTCGGAAGACAGACGAGATGGCCTCGTGAGGAATCCCATAGTTTTCCCATTAAAGTTTTGGGAGAGTTCTTGTAACTTAGTGACAAATAAATTTCTGATGTTTTATATCCTATGACCTCCCTCCATCAGAATACATTTTCTTCAAGTCAGTAAAGAGGTTAGAGGGAAAGGCGTCTGCAAAAGGCTCTGGAGTCCCGTCAGTTGACGCTTTTTCATTCCATACCTGGTTAAAGGATGTTTCCTTCAGAGTCTGGGGTCCCCGCTCCATCATAGCATGCAGGGGCTCCAGCACCTCGAACATGCCTTTCACGTTCCTCTCCCCAAAGTACAAGCGAGATGCCTCTTCCAGGCCTTCGTGCCACATCTCATGCCAGAGAATGGCCACTCGGATCAGCTCCTCACTCACCTGGGTCAGAAAGGGGAAGGAGGGAAGCACCAAGGATAAGCTAAGCTCAGGAAGGCCTGTCTCGGAGAAACAGAAGGTACTCTATCTGGCAGCCAGAGGGAGTACGCAGCCCTGTCATGAGGAAGAAAGACAATCTCACTCAAGACCTCTGCTCGGTGACCAGAGGCCGTGAAATCTGCCCCGGCCCTGACTCACCATCATGGCCTGTTGTACCAAGGTGTTACTGTGCTCGCACATGTTCTTCAGAATCTTGTTGGCCGCATTGTGACGGGCCGTGGTGGTAGACTTAGAAGCCACCGTCAGCGGGTAGATGAGGGCCTGAAGCAAATACAGAAGGAACATTTCCAAACTCGTGTGAAAGGAGGATGACAAGAAGACGATACCGACACTCATCTGAGTCTACCAGGCAGGGGCTATACGATCTTGGCGGGGGTTCCTTCTTTCCTGGAAGGGCCCTGGGTCCCCGAGCCTGCCAGCTAGGCAGGCCCTCCCGGGGGCAGGACAGGACACTTAGCTCCCAGTTGCACTCGCATCTCTAGAGCAGCTTTAGGAAAGGCTGACCACCACATCAGAAGGTCAGCAGTTAGATGAGAAACTGCCCCGGGTCTCCACGTACCTGGGGGTGGTACCGACCAATGTCTGTGAGAAGCTGGTGAATGAGACGTCCCACCAAGGGCCTCGGCGTATCAATTCTCGCAATGAGCTGAGGTATAACCTGATATTCAGAAAGACACAGTGTGCAGCATGAGATGTGGAAACAACTCCAGTTATTCTTCTGAGCCACGAACAGCTCTTATGACTTGTTTGGTAGATGCTGTTGGGCTTGGAAATGGTTCATTCTCTTCAGTTCTCTAAAAGGAACTGAAGAAAATATGGAGTCTTGACCTTGGGGTCGATCCCTACTTCCTCACCACTGTACAGCACATACTTCCTTGCTACTCTCAACAGTGTATGACTGTAAGAGGAGACAGACGAGGAGCAAAATCTGACCCATCCCCACCTGTAACCAAGTGTCCTCCCCTGTAATCAAGTGTCCTCACCTGTAACCAAGTACCTCACCTGTAACCAAGTACCCTTACCCATGACCAATTGTCCTCACCTACAACCAAGGAGCCTCACCTGTAACCAAGTGTCATCACCTGTAACCAAGTAGCCTCACCTATAACCAAGTGTCCTCACCTGTAACCAAGTACCCTCACCTGTAACCAAGTGTCAATCTGGATCGCTTTCACCCCTTCCACTAAGGCTTCATTTACATCTGGCCAGTGACCATAATCAAACCATAAGGTGAGGACTCTGGAAAAGAAAAATGAGTCATAGAAAATTTAATTTACCAGCTTTTGTCTGTTTTTTCATCTTCAAGACTCTTGGGAAGAGAAATGGCAGAATTCCAAATCAGTGGCTCTCCAATGTGTTCGGTCTTGGGACTGCTTGGGAGTGGGTGGGTGGGGATGGCCAGCGGTGCTCGGCCAAACACAGGAAGATTATTCCAAGTGAATGATTATTTAATTCCAGGTAACACAGAGGGGTCACCATGGCATCAGCTCATAACACTAAGAGACGAGCCCATGGATAAGCTTTGCACGTGCAGAAAGAGTTGCCTGTAGCACAGCAGCAACTTGGAAACCTGGCACTTAGCCAGTGGAGACCCCCAAACGCAGGAGGGCTGGTCACCTAGAGCCTCTGGACTGGCTGGCCTGTTGCCATTTGTTTAGGCCTCTCAGAGTTGCCTCCAAAAGCTGAAGGAATTTCAGCGATATTGGGAGAAACAGCTGGGTTTCTTCTTCCTACATAACAAGCCACACACGGGCAGTCCTTGGGCCACTGCTCCCTCCTCTTTGCAGATTTCACCCGCACAGCTGGGGCTGGTCAGCTGCGACTCTGGGACGTGCTCATCGGGGTGGGAAAGAGGACTTTATGTGTGACTTCTGTGACCTGCCATCCACATGGCCCACCAGGGCTTCCCTTCCTTTCCCTGATACCTGAGCGTGTCCTGGAGGTTGTTGCCTCGTGACAAAGAGATGGATCGGAAGAAGCCCTGGACAGCAGGGACGGTGTACATCAAGAGAGTTTTGGACAAATCCTGTTGGAACACACGTATGTTAGTGACACTCTTGCCTCAGCTTTCTCATCTGTAAAATGGGCATAAGAGCATACTAAATAGTATCCCCTTCAAAGAGTGGTTATGAGGATTAAAGCAGCTAATACACAGAAAGCCTTTATATCAGCACCTGGCACAGAGCAAGCATTCAGTAATGGCAACGGTGCCGTAACTGTTACTATCCTGGGCTAACAGTGGCTTCCGGAACCGGGTGGCAGAGGAGGTGGGGCTAAGGCCCTGAACATGCTGATCTCTGGGCTGGTCAGCTGCCCCAGGCCCTGAACCGACAGCCTCAGGGGAGGTGGAAGGGGAGAGAAAAAGACAGGGGATGGACTCTGCAGGGCTCTGTGCTCAGAGTGGGCCCGAAGATGTGTAGGCTGCCTTCACACCGGTGCAGAGCATTAGGAGAATGAGCTCAGTCACATGGGAAGCATGACAAGGACCTCATTCTTCAGCACAGGGGCTACGTCAGTTCCCCAAACCCAAATATATAAACAAAAGTACTGTCTCAAACAATGCCGATGGCAAACCATGTTTTCTGGCTTCAACCAGAGCTTCCGAGTAGGGCCTCAGGCTCCTATCAGCCTCCATCCCTCAGAGCGCCTGGTGCCTGGGTCCGTCCTTGATGGGGGAGGAAGGAAGGGTACCTCAGTGACCTTCTTCTGCAGAGGAGATGGGGTAGGGCTGTTCTCAGTGCTTTCAGCCTCGCTCTCGCTGTTACTACCCTCGGTGCTGGTGGCAGTGGCCGTGGCCGCCGTGGTGGCGGCAGTGGCCACGTTGGTGATGTTGGCCCCACTGGCGTGACGCAGTTTCTTCTTCTCATCGCGGGCTTGGTTCTGATGTTTGTAGTGGAGCACAGCCTCGAAGTTCATCACAGCCCACGCGTGCCAGGCCTGTGGGCGGGGACGAGAGGACAGACATCGGGGCTGTGACATCAGCAGGGGCAGGAAGCTCAGGCATCAAGGGCCTTGAGGGTGTGAGGCCGCAGCTGAGGAAGAGTGCAGGCCACCCTTTCTTCTTAGTGGTCAGCACAGCAAATCCTCACTTCGTGGAACACTGGGGAATGGGGCATTTTACTAAATCCAATGCGATTCATTCATTTTGCGGTGCATCTGCTGTATCGGGGGCTGTGGTGAGTGCCATGGGCGGGGTGGGGGGCACATGAGGAGGAACAAGCTATGGGCCTTTTCTCAGGGACCTGCTAATCTAGTAGGGTAGGTTACTCAAAAACCTAAAAATAGGCAGAACGTGACCGGGGCAACAAGAGACAGACAACGGGAATGCCAGGGACGGGCGGACAAGGCGTCACAGAGGAGAGACTGCGGCGGGTCTTGAGCAGCCTTAGATGGGCAAGGACGGCGCAAGAGGGCGGCAGGGAGGGCGTCCTGGCAGAGGAGGAACAGGGACAGAGATGCAGGCTGGGCAAGCACGGCACAGTTCACAGGACACAAGCAGACAGATGTGACTGAAGCTTAGAGCACACGCAGGAGAGCAGTGAGGGGGAGCCCAGCAAAGCGGCAGGCTCAGACCACGGAGCAGCTGCCATGTGAGACCAAGGGCGTCCCATCTCATTCTGTAGGAAATGGAGTTTTTAAAGCTGAGTTAAAAGCTGGGCTTCAAACATTCCTTTGGCAGCAGATATAAAACAGATTATTTAAGAGGGCAGAGGTTCAGGGGGTGAGGGTGAAGGTCTTAACCAGGCCAGAGGACAGTGGGGAAGGGGACACACTGAGAGCACAGGACCACCACGGAGGGTGACTCTTGGTCATAGTTCGTCCCTCACACCTGGCTCGGGGCCTGTCAGAGAGCCAGTGCTCAGCGCCTGCTTGCCAGAAGCAGCCTCTGGCGCTAACCATTCACACCTCTGACGCTCTGAGCTGCAGTGACGCTATGGAATAGCATTGCCTGGTGTACAGAGCATGAGGGACAGTTTGATTTGGGACCTGGTAAGTTTGCAGTGGTAGGAGGACATTAAATAATCCACTCATTGGGCTTCCCTGGTGGCGCAGTGGTTAAGAATACTCTGCCAGTGCAGGGGACACGGGTTCAGGCCCTGGTCCGCGAATATCCCACATGCCGCGGAGCAGCTAAGCCCGTGCGCCACAACTACTGAGCCTGCGCTCTAGAGCCCGCGAGCCACAACTACTGAGTCCACGAGCCACAACTACTGGGCCTGCGCTCTAGAGCCCGTGAGCCACAACTACTGAGTCCGTGAACCACAACTACTGAGCCTGCGCTCTAGAGCCCGTGCTCCACAACAAGAGAAGCCACTGCAATGAGAAGCCCGCGCATCGCAACAAAGAGTGGCCCCCACTCACTTCAACTACAGAAAGCCTGCGTACAGCAACAAAGACCCATCACAGCCAAAAAAAAAAAATCTACTCATAGTTGGACTTTCTGGATAATCAGTAAATTCCTTTGCATCCCTTGCTAAAAACCTTTCTTTAACATGGAAGTGTCCATTTCCCCAGCTAAGCAGAGTAGATTGATCATAATCAACCTCTATTTGATGAGTAAGAATCCTACAATGACCCAGGCTCAGTTTTCCCATACTTTTGTTTATTTGACAAATACCTCTTACATATGTACTATGAGCTGGGGGTCCCGCTGAACAAGACAGAAAGAGTCCTGCATGCACATGGGACTAACACACACCACTGATGGTACCAGACAGTATAGACCCAAAAGGGCCCATGCTAGGAAAAAACTAAAACTAAAAGTCCTGGAGCCAGTTTTTTACTTGTGATTTGTTTCTTTCTGAAAAGCTGAATGAAGAAAAGTAATCTGGTTAGGACACAGTTCTAATTAGTAAGGTTCCAACTGACCAAGGGTTCACTGGACATATTCTTCCAGCCTCAGACTGAAGCTGTCCTAGAGAGAATAATTACTGCTGCTTTCACAAAATGAGCATTTTTCAGATCAGACTGAAGCATGCTTAAAGCAGCATAAGAATTTCGTTGATGTTTCTGTGGTCTCCAGATGCAGGTTTGGATCCCAGAGGGATTAATTCACACAGTATCAGCCGGTTAAGGAGACACCGGAGAGAAATGGAGGACACCTGCCACACCACGAAGCTCTTACCAGGAGGCCCCTCAGAAAAGAGAGAAAAACATGAGAATGCGTGCTCTCACCAAAGACGTATACGCCCAAGACTCAGTCCTCTCCCAGTCAATCACATCTTTTATACATTTTCTAATTCTGTTTATCTTCTTGAAAAATTTCCTATGATATAACAGGATGTTACCCGGAGCTTTCCAATAAAAACAGAAAGTTCAGTTCTTAGATGAGGAGCAGAAAGGGATGGGAATCAGAAAGAAGCTGGGAAGGAACAGATGACCCAAGGGAAGACACAAGTTCCAGAGACTAACCATGTGTGCAGATGCTCTAGGAAAACAAGCCGCCAAGCGTCTGTAAGACAACAGCATCCCCAGAGCCACGCACACACTCACGGTATAATAAGTCTTTTTCAAGTCAAAGAATCTATCAATTAGACGTGGAAAGGGCCTCCAACAAACTGGCTCCCAGCACTCAAAAAAGCCAATTTGCGGTATCAGACCAGGCCACCAAGGCCTTGCTGTAAAGCACGAGCCACTAGGGTGCACAGGCAGGCGTCTGGAGGAGGCAGCGGGAGGTCCCCGTCTCTGGTTACCTTGTACCAGCTGCGGTCGTGCTCCGTGGCGGCGCTGTAATACTGCAGGACTTTGGGGATCGTGCTCTCGTTGATGCCCTGCAGGTTCAGCTGCCACTCCCCGAGTTTCAGGAAACATCTGAAAACAGAGAAACAAGCCCCCAGGTTGCCCCCTCCTCAGAAGAGCCTTCCAAGGAGAACAATGAATTACGTTGCAGGAGCACCAAAGCCTCCCTGATATTTATTCCTCCTCTCGGGAAGCAACATGAGGGAGCCGTCAGAATTCTTAGCCACATGGAAGGAAAAAGACAGGCTTTGGGGATCAAGTTTTTCAAGGGATGGTCTTTTCTTGCCCTCTGTCTTTCAATGCTAGCATAAACCAGGTACCTGGCACACGGAGGTCTGAATGGACCTATCTCCCCCACATTCATTATGGTGGGTGGTAGCTGTTGAGAGCAATTTTTCTTTTGATTGCTATATGGCTTCTCCCTTACTTTTTCCTTTTACTGATTGCTAAGCTATTCCAGGTTCTGTGCTAAAGGCCTGATGTATTCTTTCCATTAATCCTCACACCATTTCATTCCACCCTAGGAAAAACTATCCCCTTTTTATATATATATATAAACTATATATATATATATAGTTTTTATATATATATATATAAACTATATATAGTTTATATATATATATATAAAAACTATATATAGTTTATATATATATATATATATAAACTATCCCCTTATATAAAAAGGGGATAGTTATATAAAAACTATCCCCTTTTTATATAACGAGGAAACCGAGGCACAGAGAGGTTAAGTAACTTATCTAAAGTCACACATCAAATTAGCAGCGTATCTGGCAGTAGCAGCATATCAAACTCTAAAGCCAGACACCAGGAGAACAGCACACAGGTGCTCCTGGGCTGCTGGATCCTGGGAAAGTAAGTGGCAGAGATTTTGGAGTAGCGTCATTCGATGGCTGCCTGGGACCCCTGCTGGAAACGGTGAGAGATGTAAGCGAGCGGCTGCTCCGGGAGCCTTGAACACGGCCCTTGCAGCAGAGGCTGCCGGTGGGGCAGGGCTGGCATGCGGCGGGCCCGGCCTTGGGGAGCTCACCGGGCCATAAGCTTGTGCAGCTCCTGCTTGTGCTGCTGGTCCTCGGTGGCGATGGCGTGCTGGGCTTGCTGCTGCATGGTCTGAACAAAGTGCTGCATGTGCTGGAAGGCATCGATCTGTAGCAGGACAAAGGCACAGGGAACCACTTGGCACTGGGCCCAACCTCAGGGGACAGGAACTGCTGTTCACAGGCACCTAAGCCAACCCTCTCCCAACGGAACACCCTAGAACACAGGGTGAGGACCCCGCAGAATGGAGGACCGGGGTGTGATGCTGAGAGATGGCTGGGCTTTTCAAGAAGATTCATATTTTTTCAACGCAAGTCTTAGCTCTCCTTGGCCAACTGTAATTACAAGTCTTAATAAGCCTTAGAAAAACTACTCGCCTGACTACCCCAAAAAACAATTCATATGAAGTAATCTCAAACCACTGCTTACTTCACTATCAATATATTGCCCTGGGGGAAATCAGGCTTATGGGGAATTCTTTCAGGCTAGTAAAACTTTAGCATGTGTTTAAAACACTGTGGTACCTTGGACACTAGCGTAGCAAAAATTACAGTTTAAAAAAATGTGATAGATCCCGTGATAAACCATAATGGAAAAGAATGTGAAAAAGAATGTATATATATGTATAACTGAATCACTTTGCTGTACAGCAGAAATACCACATTGTAAATCAACTATATCTCAATAAAATATTTTTAAAAATCTGACAGAACCCTCAGTACCCAAATAGAACAGAGAGATGGAGTGAGGCCCCTCATACATCAAAGTGGCATGGGGGGGACACTACCCAAGCAAACATTTAGTTGAATAGGGTGGCTTAGGAGCAAAATCTGCAGAGCGTCCTCCAGCAGTCACACCTCTTTACACTATGTGATTTTATACAAGGTGAGCAGGAGGCATCTGGGTTGGTAACAGATAGTGGAACTAGGGAAGAGCAGAGACAGAGTCAGAGATCTGAGAGTCAGTTACAAGCCATTTGTATAAGCCTGCCATGTCCACACATACTAGCATCGTGATAAATGTGAAAAAGAGAATGTGTTCTTTGCTACAGAAAAGGAGAGAAAAAAACCCAACACTTCAAATAAATGTCAGAATGATTTCCTTACTGTAAATCACGTAAGAGTCTTTTTTTTTCTTTTTTTGAATAGAAACATGTGAGTAATGATGGCCCTGAAGGAAAATTGAAACTCCCTGGCTTGGGGGCCAGGACCAACCTTAGATACTTTTAATATATAAGGAATTAATTAATTACCTGGCGTCGAGAGGGCTTAACCCAGAGGCAGAATGACGTGACAATGATTTAGCAGGGAGCTAATCCACGCACGAGGGCAGGGCAGAAACACAGATGTTCTAACAGTTACCAAGACACCTGTGTCCCTCAGACATCTGTCTTCAGAGTTCCACCCCTCACCAGTGGCTGTGAAAAATGAGCTATACCAGCATCTCACACCTGGGAAGTGATAAGTGTTCCTTTAGTTTTTCTTCTATGGGAACTACACTGGCTAGACTTAAATCTGATTAGGAAGAGAAAAAAGAGTTGGGAGGGAGTCCTTAAGTGATCCCTCATGAAAAAGGTGGAAGGTAACTCAGGGTGGTTAGTGTGTACATCAGGTAAGATGGTTAAGAACTGAACTAGGAACTCGGATGCCAGGTGCTTTCCAGAGCCCACAGGCTCCGTGTCACTGACTGTCCAGAGAGAGTTTAAATTCTCTTCGGGAGACTCTACAAGAACAAAACGAAAACTGCCAAAACCGGGAAGGCTGGGCATTAGTTTGGATTTGAAGCCCAATGTTAGGTTTAGTCAGTTTACCCAGCATGGGAGACTCTAGTATCTTTCTACTCTGTGGCATGGAGGCAACTTATTTCCAAGGAATTAAAAATGTTCTGTTAAAAACTCCTTCTTTTCTCCATCCCCAGGGAGCGAGGAGGGGGAAACATGATTCTTTCTCTCTTACGGATGATGGACCGCTCGCTTGGAGGAAGAGGTTTCTCTCAGGCCCAGAGTGTAAGCTGGGCAGACTATTCTGGCTCTTGACTGCCTGCGTCGTTTGTGGGCCAGAACTATGTTCTCGGCTTAGTGAAATTTCACAGAAGGAACCAGCCTGTCTCTAGATTCTGTGAACTGTCTTGTCTAGAAAAACAGTGGACATACACCTATCGCCTGATGTCTTCCTGCAGAACGGGATCTGCTTTTCCCCATTTCCATCTGCCTCAGGCAAAGCAGAGAGTACAGTCCTTATTTATGGAGGAAGAACATAGTGCTCAGAGAAGTAAAGTGACTTGTTCAATAGCACAATTATTATTAAGTAGGCAGTTTTCTTGGAGTAGCCCCTGAGCTCTTACGAAGATGCGGCATCTCTAGCTCCGGCTTGAAGTTCAAGAACCGAATTTTAAGTAGATTTCTCAATCTTTAATCCACGTGGTTTTATGGTCTCCCTCCAGAATCTGGGTTCCTAAGAAAAGGCCATAATCTGTGGAGAAGTTGGGCTGTGGTCCTATGTTGAAAGAAGCCACTCCGTGGTTGAAATATTAGCCAAAACCCTCCTTCCGCCTGCCTTCGGCAAGACATTCAAAGACTTGGAGGCTACATATAGGAAGGAAACCAGACTATATCCAGATCCAGCACCTTCTGATTTTCTCATTTGCCTGGAGGAAGGCCAGGCTTTGAATCAGAAGTGCTCTGGCCTGGGAGGCTCACAGAGACTAAACAAAACAACCCCCCCTCAAACAACAATAAAAGAAAAAACCCCAAACTGCACATTTGGAGAAGGACACTTGGGCCATGATATTTGAAGTATGCCCCAATCAAAGACCCAGTGCGTGGTGCAGGGCCGTGGCTCCCACTCTGGGTGGCATTCAGAGTCACAGGATCCAGCACCCACAAAAGAAATCAGCTTCTGACAGAGCCCAGGGATCTCCCAAGTAAGCCTTCAGCCGAGACTCCACTGCGATTTTATCACATCTTCCACAGCCACAGCTCCAGCGGCTGCTCTGCATCCCTTTCTCATCTCAGGGACACTGTGGGGACAACAACAGGGAGAGGAGAGCTGGGACTCCCTCTTCTGTTTCATGAGGACGATGATGGGGGAGCCAGAGCAGGCGCTGATTTTGCCTCCAGGGCCTACTTTTTGTTAATCATCACCATCGTCCAGGGAGATTGTTTTAAAAAATAAAAACAAAAAAGAAGCCACATCTATTTCCCAAGGACCTGTCTGTAAATAAAGTCAGAGGAATTCTACATTGGCTTCAAGGTGACTTTCCCCACTGGTTTCAGCATCACACTCTGGGTGTTGCTGCTTCTGAATCCCAAACTGACGACAGGAGAGGAGACGAGAAGTCTGAAAAACCAAGCTGGTCTTACGAAAGTTTCAGTCTGTGTTTTCACAAACATGCTTTTCTGGGTACTTCTCTAAGGGGGAAAAACACAACCCAGAAATTTTTTCTATGTTTTAGCACGTTCTAGCTGCTAGTAAATAGAACTGTGATCGCACTCGGTGGTTTGATCAATGGTGTATGTGCACCTCCTTGAATATGATTCACTTTTTGAAATGAGGCCAAATAGCCTCCTGACAGGAGTGAACTCCCTGGCATGGTGGTTTGGACGCTGTTTCCTTTCGGGCCTGGAGGAGGCAGTGAGCAGCAGATTAGGAGAGCATTCTGGAGAAATGTGGTCTCCTGCAGGATTCCAGCACAGACCTTGCGAGCGCTCTTCCACATATTTTTCATGTAGGCGTAGGTCACCTGGGGGTGAACTGTTGGCAGAGGGTGGTCAAGTTGCCGAGATGGATCAACTCCCAGGAGCAGCACTAAGGTTTTATGAGCAAGAGCCTTCAAAACAAGAAGTTGGGGTTATACACAGCACTGGGCCAGGAGCACCCCCTCAGACTCCCACCCTACCCAACGGTGGGGACACTCACCAGCCTGCCACTCTTGCCACACAGGCTTGCATACTTGAGCCAGGTCCTCATGTCCTCGTGAGGGCTGACCACTAGCGACCGCACCATGAGGATTTTCTGCCAGTCCTCCACAATACGCTGGCAGCCCTGGAACGTCCAGAAGCGAGGATTAGACACATGCTCTGCTATAACTTAGCCCCTCACAAGCAACAGTGAAACCCACCCTGAAACAAAAAAGAGATTCATTTTCGTAATCTCATCTTTCTCAAGTGAAGGGTACTGTGAGTGAAACACCTCTTAGGAACTTCTCAAAATTCGAGAAGCAGTACAACAAGGACTCTGGAACCTGAATTCTGGCCCGTCCACTGTACTACCTATGTGACTTTGGACAAATTACTTAACCTCTCTGTGACTGATCTGTAAAATGGGATAAAAATGGTACCAACTTCATGGGGCCATGGTGAGGCTTAAATGAACTAAATTATTTAAATTTCTTTTCTGAATTGTAAATAATGTATTTTTAGCTTTAATTTTTTGCTTCAGTCTCTCTGGTTGAAGATGCCTATCACTGACAAAGAAATTAAATTTAAAATGTATCATTCAAAATTTAAAAAACTAATTAAGTGTAAACAAAATTGAAATAATTAAATTTTCAATTGATGTTGTTTGAAAGTTGGTGGTGTTTATATTTCTGAAGTTATCAGAGCCTAAACTTGCACTCAGATCTTGACCTTGTCTTTCCTCTACATTTTTATTCGTCTCAGATCAAAAACTGCACATAGAAGGGAAAGGGACTCATTCATTCACACATATAAATTCTTTTAAACTAAAAAGAAACAAAGTGAATTAATCATTATCAAAGGGGCTAAGCTAATTTTATATCAAAAGACTGTTGAGAACAGAGCGAGCCTCTCCTCCTCCACCTTCCTGAGAATAAGTCAGAGTCACAGACAAACACCAGGGGAGATGGGTTTCTGAGATCACTTCATCAGAGAGTTCCATGAAACCAAACAACAAGCTGTCCTCCATGGAGGTAAGTCTAAAAGTCTAGCGACAATGGTTGCAGGCTTTTAAACATGACAGGACACAATCTGAGCTTGAATAAAGAACCCAAGGCAAGAAAAGACCCAATGCAAGTAAGGTTGACCTCTCAAACTGCCCCGCGGGAGCCACTGGCTGGGGAGTTCAGTTTAATTGATCGCAAAACGGCACTCTTCCAGCCTAGGCAGTTGGTTGAGTGTTCTGACAGCAAGCCATCCACAAGAGCCAAATTCCTACCACAAAGTTAACGCTGTATTTTTAGGCCTTGGACCATAATTTTCTGTCCTGTTACGTGTAACGACAGTAATTTGCAAAGTTAGAAAAACAGAAAAAAGTACACTGAGTGACTGTTTTGGTGACTTCTCATCATCTGCTAGTTTCTCCCAGATGCTGAAATCACTTGGCCCCTGGAAACCTAAAAGCATCTTCCTGTCTTAAGGTAGGAAAGTCATGAAGGCCTAAGATGATGATGGTATCTTGGACACAGTAAAGTCAAACACGGGTCCCTTCTGAGACTCATTTAATCTATCCCCCTTCCAAGTCTCTATTTTGCCCACTTGTTAGAATGGCAGAAGATTCATCAGATCTCTGATCTGGAAACTCTTCACCTCATTATAGGCACTTAAAAACACCAGGGTGTGTACAAGTCAAGTGGGAAATTCTGGCTTTGTGGAATTCCTTTCTGGGGTTCAATGGACAATTTTCCATCAAAACATTCACTGGGCACTTCATAATTGCTAATAAAACATGTGAAAGAACTGCATGTGCTCATTTCAGAGCATAAACGACTGTATTCATAGGCAATCCTTTGCCCCGCTCTTTTCCTTTCCAGTGGAATGTGCCTGGAACTTCGTGGACAGGAATGCAACTTGGAGTCAAAAGGCTCTGCCACAGCCTACTGAAAAGTTGGAAGCACAAACCTCAACTTGTCTGGGGACAGAATTTGGAATTAAGTGTGGATTGGGTCAAGAGGAAACAGCTTAAAATCGACGAAGGTTGATTATGACAAGCAGGGGGACAAGCGGCTTCTGGAGCAGTGAAGGATTTGCCGACAAACTTCTCCTCCCTACTCAAAGAATGGGAGAACTGTCCTTTCCAAGGACACTTAAGACTCCTGACTCCCAGATCTGGAATTGACAGCTCCTCAAGCTACAATGATCAGAATGTACAACGAAAATACTGATGGAAGACTTGGAAAAGTTTCTCGATGAGGGGAAACTTCAGTGGAAAAAAGTCTGCACAGAGATTATGGGATGACTGTGACCTGAGGAACTGTAAATGGCAGGGGTCAGTAAATGAACACATCAGGCCACCCCACGTAAGGGCTGGATGCAGGTGGTCAGCAAGTGGATCTAGAGCAGTGGTTCTCAGCGTCAGTCACATCCTGGAATTATCTGGGAAGGCTGAAAAGATACTGATCCTGGGTCTATCCCCAGAAATTTTGTTTATTTGGTCTGGGAAGTGGTCTGGGTATCCAGATTTTTAAAAGCTCTCCAGGGCGCTTCCCTGGTGGCGCAGTGGTTGAGAATCCGCCTGCCAATACAGGGGACACGGGTTCGAGCCCTGGTCCGGGAAGATCCCATGTGCTGCGGAGCAACTAAGCCCGTGAGCCACCACTACTGAGCCTGTGCTCTAGAGCCCGCAAGCCATAACTACTGAAGCCCATGAACCTAGAGCCCGTACTCTGCAACAAGAGAAGCCACCACAATGAGAAGCCTGGGCACCACAACGAAGAGTAGCCCCCGCTCGCCGCAAACAGAGAAAGCCCGTGAGCAGTAACGAAGACCCAACACAGCCAAAAATAAATAAATAAATTTATTTTTTAAAAAAAGGCAAAAAAAAGCTCTCCAGGTCATTCTATTGTGTGGCTAAAGTTGAGAACCACTGATTTTGAGGTCAAGATTTTCAACTGGCTGGCCATTATGTCACTTATTAAAGGTATTTTCTTTTGGGAATTCCCTGGTGGTCCAGTGGTTAGGACTCTGCGCTTCCACTGCAGGGGGCACAGGTTCAATCTCTGGTCGGGGAACTAAGATCCCACAAGCTGTGCAGTGCAGCCAAAAAAGAAAGAAAAAAAATTTTTTTCTTTTCTTCCTAGAGAAGGGTAAAAGGAGGCCGAAAAAGAGGTCATTCTCTCGCAGCTAGAGGCCTATTAGGTGAGAAGCCTGTGGGTGTTCTGCTCTGAATGCAAACGGAACCTCTGTGAGGAAGCAGGAAGCTTATGTTGAGCAGGGGAGGAGGGGGCAGGCTAAGCGGGGCTTTCTACCAGGCTCACCTGCAGTCTCTCCCACCAGATCTGGCGGATGATCTCCCGGCGCTCGGGGACAAGTTTGTACTGGATGACCTCCTCCAGCTCGGAGAGCATGTGGCAAGAAACCATGGCCTGATGGAAGCAAATCGCATTCCAACTTAACACAGCGTGAACAATTCGAAAGCCAGGCTTCAGTTCAGTCATTCTTTTTGGTCCCACAGGCATGCTCTCGGCAGCCTGTGTGTCCTCACAAGCCCACTCTGCAAAAAGAACTGAAATGTGCTTCCAACCCTGCACCGTGCAGACGGTCCACACTCACCCCATACGCCCGGCTGTAGCTCTCTCCTGCCATCGCAGTTAACTCAGCGTCCAGCAGGTCCCGGGCTTTGTCGATGCACTGGAAGAGAAAAAGAGAAGCCCTGGAATTGAGCTGTGGACTTGGGAGCTGAGGGAAGGGAGGGCTGTGATTTTCAGGCTTCCCAACTAGCTGCAGAAGTTACCTGTCTCACTGAAATCCTAGTGATAAAGAGAAAAGTTCACTGAAGGAGGGAAGAAACCTTTTACCAGACTTGAAAGCCTAGAGAAGAGCATTATCTGATTTCTCAGAAAAGACAGAAATGTATGGCAGCCAAAAGCTTAACATCTTAGATCCTGTTTAACAAAGGAAGGAAAATTCGTGCTTAGAAACAGAATCACTGCTTTCTTGCATCTCAAGAGGACAGCTTGAGGATCTACCTTCTTTCAGCTTCTCCATGCTGGGCATGCTGGGAAGAACAGACTGTGCAAGCACTCAAATGGCCCAGCTGGTTGTCTCTGGCTTTTAAGCGCCCTGTCCTCCTGAGGGAGTGCCTCTGAAATTGGCAGAAGAATGCCAATCCTCTCCCTGTAAATGGGAGCTTTTGTGCCTGTGACCGGAATGACCCAGGTCTCAGTTCTCATCGTGTAAATCAGAGCTTGGGGCGGTGGGGATGCCATAGGACTGCAGTTTGAGTCTTCTCTGTTTCATCAATTAAAACCCCTGCATGTGGAGCTTTTCCTTTTTGAATGTTTAAGGTTTATATGACTATGTCCCCATCTGGTAGCGCTCAGGTCATTTACCCAAGCACCTCACCCAAGACAGTCCGGTGCCTGACAGGCTGGATGTGATTACCTCATTATTTTATTCTGCAAGACAGCACAGGATATCCAAATCAAGTGCTAACTTTCCTAAAAGGTAACCAACCAGTGTGTGACACGCCTGCAGAGCCAGAAGAACCTTGTGACTGATTTCTGCTGCAGAAGGGGGCATGCCGCTCTCTGAATTCTCCTTTGGTAAAACAGTTTCTCTCTACCACAAGCAGTGCTAAAGGAACATGGTAAAAAGGATGCAACGATGACCCAAGAAGCCAACTCCAAAAGCAATCTAAACGGTAACTTCTGGAACACGTGTCCCTCTCTCAGAGCAGAAAGTGGTCCCGGCTGATATGCTGGGAGTCATCTTCTTACCGAGTCTTGCGCTCCGAAGCCATTCTAACGAGGCCACAGAGCCAAACGCCAGAGCTGAAGCACAACAGCCTGTTTACACAGGCGCCGCGTGCCAGGCGCGGACGGGGTGCATGCGATTACTTTCCCTTTGTAGGTGGTCTGGGTACATGGAGGTCTGTACCTGCTGCGCCAAGGAGAAGAGGTCCTGATGCAGCGCCAGCACGGCTCTGTAAAACGCCCCGTCGTGGGTATCCCGAGGGATCATGCAGGTGTACTCCTCCATGCTGTCCCACTGACCTACACGCACGCACACGCACACAGAAAAGCATTAGGGTGGTCAGCTTGCTGGGCTAAAGGCAGCAGCTCAAATAGGCCTTGTCACTGTTACTTGAATTTAGCTTGGGGTTCAAACAGGACACACTTGAGCCTGCTGTAGCCGAATGCTGCAGAGAGCCTCTACACTCTGTGAGGCTGAGAGCCAGTTTAACAAGGCCACATCTGTCTTCCAAACACAGGCCTCCACTGCTGCCCCAGGGAGTTCCATGAAAGATGGAAGGAGCCACATAAGCACAGGTCAGGAGGGTGCCACGCAGCACCTCATTAACCTAGAGAACTCGCCCAGCTTTCTCTAGGTGAGATGGAAGAGCTTTCTTCCCAACCAACGGAGGATCTCACAGTTCAATGGTACCTTGGACATTACACTTCCCCCTAAACAACTGATATGGCCATTATCCAGACAGGGGACAGGATGAGACAAACAGTTTGCTTGTCTCACTCTGGTAGTACCTTTGCCTCAGAGGGAGGAGATAAATATTTTAAGAGGCTCTGTTACAACAGAAAGATGGGCTAGGTCACAGCACAGTAGTGTCATATCAGGGCAGACTGGGGAAATGGTGGCATCTGGAAAGACACAGTCACTTCCCCTGCTGGGGTGAGCATGTATCAAATGCCAGGATTTCCAAAACCATCTGCAGGAAAGATACCAGCTTCATTAGCCACAGACTGCAGGGCTGCTGATTTTACGAGGCCTTTTCCTGCCTTTCACTCCAGACCACTGGTGCACCCATTCTCTACGCCTCTGGGCAAAAGCAAATAACAAATGATGACTCCTCAGGAAGCAGTTTGGTTTTGAAAAACGTTCTGGATCCAGCTCAGAGCTCAAGAAAGGAAAGGATATAAGCTCTGTGACTCAGAGGGTGAGAATGGACGTGCATGTTATGTAACCTTCCTCTGGACTCCACAGGTGCAGCTTCCACCTGGGACATCCATGGGCCCTTTCCCCTCTTACTGAGAACATCCCTGGAACAGACACTGGGAATCCTCTCTGCTGGGGTCTGATGTCAGAAAACGACACTTGTCTGTGGGAAGTTTTTAGGAAATCGCTGCTTGAAAACACTCAGGGAATGGGAGGAAGGTGGCTGAGTGTTGGGCAGCAAGGAGGAGAACAGAGAAAACAAAACTGCCAGAATGTTTATAACTGTTGAAGGTGAACAGCATATAGGGGTTCATTTTACTAGTCACTTTTGTATTTGTTGGGAAAATTCTATAATAAAAGTTAAGAAATAAAAGGAGATAGACAGCTGACTTCTCTCATTATTCCTGTAGGATAAAGACATGTTGGTGGAGCTCCAGCAACCATACTGGATCATGAGGTGGCGACCCCATGCACAGCAGAAATATGGAAAAAGGCTAATGATGATGGAGCCAGATGACAAACAAACTTCACTAAATATCTCAGCTTTGATGCCTGATCACTGTTTTCCTTGGCCTCCCTGTGAAGAGCCATTATTAGACACATCTAACAAAGTTAGTCAAAGTCATAAGGTAGAAAGGACAGATGGAGGAGGGAGAAGTGGACGTGAACAGTTTTATGCTTCTATAGCCCTGACATCTCTGCCTGCAGCCACACTGCCACACTTTTCAGATGCGAGCCCCCAGCCTCACTGTCCTCACCTTGACTGGGTGCCTGGGAGGGGAGCCTTACCTAAACCCCATGCAGCTGCAGCAGCCATCCGGGCCATCTTGGCTTGGGTCTCATCATTAACCAGGGTCCACTTTTCACAGCACTGCTGGTGGAGCTGCCCCCTGAAGAAAAGGAATTATACAGTCGGGTTAACAGACATCACCTCCATCTTTCTCTCTAGCCCCTTAGGTTAGCTGGAGGCTGCGGAGGAACTGGATGATAGGGGCCTGCCTTGAACCGGGAGCCTTTAAAGAAAAAGTACTTTTGACTGTGTGATATAATTGAGAAGTGACTGGTCATTTGTTGTTTCTATGGCCTGGTGGCTCATAATTTGTCTGAGAGCGAGTTTATCTAAGATAGGGATCGTGTCTAACTAGGTGTGACGTGAAATGTGAACATCTGGCCCCCTTCATAAATATTAAATAACTTTTCTCCTATGCCAATGAACTCTGGGCTCTTTCCCTTTGGAAGTCCTACAGAGAAAGCCATCTGAAGAGACACATCTGGACATTCTTTTGGGTTCCAAGCTATAGGGAGAATTGGCTTTTAAAAGTATTATACCAATGCTTGCAGTCTGAAATGAAACACAAATGCAATCAATCTGCACAGAGGAAGAAGGTGCTACAATGGTGACATCTACCAGAAATCCAGATGTTGCTTACTGTCAGAATTGCGCACAAGTACCGTGAGTGTGGGTGTGACTAGGAGACAATGAGATACGTATGATGTTCAGCAGACTCTGATACACAGAGAGAGCAGAAGCCCTCAAGAAAAGATGTCCTGTTGGCTGTTAAAACTGCTGCCCTCCCATGTTGCACTTCTGAAGGAAAGGAAATAAAACTCTGCTACTGGGCAAATACAAGCTCCTGCTTTCATGTGAGCTTCAAGACTCAGCTAGGAGACTCCTTAATCTTTCCTGCTTTCTGAAAGAGATGCTGCAGGATGTTTTAACTTGGTATTGGGAGTGGAGTCAAGAGAAAAGGTACAAGTTCCAAGTGGCCCAGCTCAGAAGCCTCGTGGGACATGAGCTACACTGCACTATAAGGTGACATGGGGGACAGGGAGCGGGGAGGAGATAAAGATGTTGAAGGGATCTGGGCTGGGCTCACCGAGAAGCTGACTGCTGACCACATCTAGGAGAACTGCTCGGGGCCATTATCCAGCATCATGGCCTGGCAGTCATTACCTTTCACTGTCTCTCTGTCACAAGGTCAAGAGAGCCAGGGATGCAAGCATTCTAGCTCAAAACGCAGCCAAGATAAAAAAGAGGAAGTGGGCAGCCATCCTGCCCTGTGCACTTACTGAAGCTCAGAGACAGCAGCTGGATGAAGCTCAGTGTTGTTTTCCTGCCGTCTAAACTGAGAAACCTTCACTCTGGGTCCTGCTGGAGGTTATCTTAAAGCAGCAGTTCTCAGATTGTTATGTGCATCATAATCCCATGGAGGGCTCCTTACATAGATTGTTGGGTCCCATCCTTGAGTTTCTGATTTGGGAGGTCTGAACTGGGGCCTGAGAAAGTACATTTCTAACAAGTTTCTAGGTGATACTGATGCTGTGATCCAGGGGCCACAGTTAGAGAACCACTGGCTCAGAGCATAGAACAGCTCCTCTGGGCAGCACATTTTCGCTGTCTGGAGGTAAAGGAAAGCGACATGATCTCTGAATGCTCCTTCCAACCCTAGAACTAAAATTTGTACAGCTGGTAGCCGTAGGCAATTCAGCTTGCCTCTGCTGTTTCGTCAGGACCCCCCATTTCTGTGTCACAGGTCTGGGATTTAGCTTTCCTCTTCATCTCGAGGCAGGGAGCGAGTTCAGTGTGAAACGCCACAAACTGTTAACTCCAGAGACAAAGCAGGGAGCAGTGCAGAATCAGCATCCTGAAAGGCAGCCCCGCCAGGGGACACAGGCACTGACTTCAAGCTGAGGCTGTGTCAACAGTTGTCAGAACTGTTGTCAGAACCTGGTCGGTGCACACAGAGGCGGGGTTCCTCTCCCACAAACATTTGTTGCAAATAAGGATGCAGAATATACTGAGTCCTAACTCTCAAAGGCACGGGGACGAGCAAAATCAAAGAAATAAAAAGTATGAGACTGTCTGGGGGGCAACCACTAGGAGGCTCTTTGGCACCTCTCACTGACACCAGGGAGGACTGGGTAAAAGGCCCCCCAAAACTCTGACTTTCCCACCCAGTGCAGCAGCAAAAAGTGTAAGGAGCGTTCTTCAATTGGCAACGCCTAAGTACTTGGCTGTCTATGATCTCATTCCTGAGGAATCTGTCCTCAAGGACCCAGAGGCCATGAAAGGAACAGTGCAGGGAGGTTTACTTAGGTTCAAGTAGCTGCAGGTGTGGCTGGGGAGCTGGGGGAGGGGGTGGCCGTCTCTGGTACTCAGCTCCCAGAGGCTGAGCATGGGGAGCGGGTCTTAACTCACTGGTAACCCTGGATCACTCCTGAGGGCCACCTCCGGTGAATACCTGCCTCGGGCACGTTCAGGATACATACTCAAAGCAAAAGCAATCCAGAAGTTGCACTCTAAATAGAACTGGCTGAATAAACCATATAAAAAACCTGCATATGACCAGGAAAAGAATTCTACTTCTTTCATTTCTTTTTTTTTTTTTTTTTTGCGGTACGTGGGCCTCTCACTGCTGTGGCCTCTCCCGTTGCGGAGCACAGGCTCTGGACGCGCAGGCTCAGTGGCCATGGCTCACAGGCCCAGCTGCTTCACGGCATGTGGGATCTTCCCGGACCGGGGCACGAACCCGTGTCCACTGCATCGGCAGGCGGACTCTCAACCACTGCGCCACCAGGGAAGCCCTTTCATCTCTTTTTAAAATCTCTTTTAGCCTACTGCATTCTTAAACCCCTTGGTCAGCATCACTAGCCACTTATACTTTATAGGTAATAATAAAACTGGAACGAATTCAAGAGCTCAGAGGTAGATGGCACTGGGTAGTGCAACGTCAGGAGACCTGGATGACTCTGCTCTCGGGAGACCTCGGGCAGGCTATGTCAACTTCTATGAGCCTCAGTTTCCCAACTGTCACACAAGGAGATTAAACAAAATCGCATATAAAGTCTCTTCTAACGCATCCAAGCCAACCCTACTTAACCCACCTAAGGACAGTGGTTGTCTCTAATTATGAAAGGCGGGGAGGGCAGGAAAGGTTTCAAGGAGGGAGAAACAGTTCAGGTGGACCTTGAAAGATGGGGAGAATTTCAAAAAGTAGAAACAGGAGAAGAGGAGGTGAGCAATTCAGGGCACTGAATGAAAGAATGCAAAGAAAAAAATTCTGTGGGGTTTGGAGAATGGCCAATCAACAGCCCTTTGGTTAAAGTTCAAACTCTTAACATGGACCATAAGCCCCACTTGATCTGGCCCCTGCCTAGCTCTCTTGCCTCACCTCTTACCTCTTTTCCGCAACACACTCGACCCCACAGCCTTACTGAACTTTCAGAACCCTAACATAATAATGTGCTCGCTCCTCCTCACTGTCTGGGTCGGAGATAGTTATCACTGTTTCCTGGAAGCCTTCCAGAACCTTCCAAGCTAGGATTAGGGCCCCTTCTGATATCCCACAGCCCCTGGGCTTCTCCTCTCCTTTAAAACTGTATTCACTCTGTGCTACAGCAGCCTGGTCATCTGCCCTGTAAGCTCTGGGAAGGCAGGGGCTGTGTCCCTCTTGTTCATGCTGTGTTCTCAGGGGCTAGCACAGACACCGGCAATGAGTAAGCGCTCAGTACAACTGGCTGAATGAATGAATGGGGCACTCAGTCCCATATGCAAGAGGAAGTTGAGATAATCTGCTCGTGGGGAGGCAGTACAGCATTCTGTTTGTTATTTAAAACTGTAGTTAAACTAGTTCATGACTGCAGGATGGCATTTTGTTTTAGCTATTTTAAAAAACTGCACTTGATGCTGGAAAACAGAACAGGAACCATTTTTCCTTTAACATCCCCTAACAACTCCCCAGGCCAAGATGCAGGCAAGTGTTCTAAATCAAGCGTTACTGTCACTTCTACCTGGCACACCCTTTCCCTCTCCCCATTCTCCTTCACCTGTCTCCCAACCGTAGGCCTTCCTCCAGGGAGAACTGCAAGATCACCCCGTTCCCCACTTCGGTCTTTCAGAGCTGTGTGCTCAGACCATTCATTGTCCCTGGGCTCTCAGGCTCTAGTAACCGCCTGCAACGTGATTGTCTCATCAGCCTCACAAAGGAAGAGGCCTTGTTTTTTTTTTTTTAATCTCTGGAGCCTGGCATACTGCTGAGCCCGTAGTAAGCATTCAATAAAGGTGAAGCACCTGAAGAAAGCAGTCATCTGTTCTTCTTTCCTAAAATCATTAGCAAGAGGTAATAAAGAGAAGAAAAAAAATCAAGGTTGCAGAGCAAGAATATGAAGTCTTCATCAGTCAGTCAAGGTCAAGAGGCAGAGAGAAAACAGCTGTAGATCCCAGGAGCACACCCACACCTGTCCTGTCCCAGACCATTACAAAGTTTAAGTTAAAAAAAAGGAAAGAAAAAAAGCGTCTTTCTATTTAGCACTGAGACAGAACAGAGAGAGAAACACTCCAAAGTGATAGATGATTCCTGGGAAAATAACCAAGTGAAACAAAAATGAGAGTCTTAGGTGAGAACTCTGGTTGGGAGAAGCATTTCAAATGCAACTTGGCCATCATCCCGCTACAGCTTACCATTCCCCCAAGGCCTCGAGGCAGCGCATGCGGCCCAGCATCAGCTCTGGGTCATCCTTGTTGGTGTCCATTTTCTTATCGTAGGCCACAAGAGCATCCTCCCACTCATGCAGTTTCTCATACCAGGTAGCCTGGATCTCCTGCCAAGTGGAAAAGAAAGAGGACTGTTGGGAGGCACAGAGAACACAGGGGTACATTTTTCTTAATCCACAGACTCTCTTGCCCGAGTGTGCCGTGCTGTATGCGTGACACTTCACCCATCACAGTTTGCCTTGGCTTTGACTGAAAAGAACTTCAGAATATCCGGAGGTATGTTTGGTGACGGTGGGAATGCTGGTTCCTTGGCACAGTGATGGAACAACCCTGGGATAATCTGAGAGCAGATGTCAGGCCGTGCTTTCCCCCCATCACTTCCAGCCCAGACACAGAAGGCAGCAGAACTCCAGCATGTGGGGATACAAAGACAGGGGAAATCATTTAGGATGGCAGGAAGCCCCGACCAGGGCTCCTATAAGGATGCCAAGGCCTCGATCTGCTGGAATGCTGACAGTGGGCCAAATGGCAGGGACGGCAGCTGCTTTCCGGATGAGGCCAGAAAGACCAGGTCACATCTGCATATCTGCTGGAGGAAAACCACTCGCTTTTTAAAAGCTCTCGATTCTCTGCGTTTCTTAATGCATTTTTAAACTTTCAGGAAATAATAATTTAAAATACAATATAATACTGCCACTTAAAATTCTTTGGAAAAACCTTCCTCCCTTCTTCTAGAGTCTCCCCCATCCAATGTTCCCTCCTGCTTAGCACCTGGCAGCTTTACCAGTGGCAGGGGCCAAAGGACGGGTCCCATTACCCGGCAGATGGCGCGCCACGCTGCAGTTCAGTGTCGGCCACGTGAATGAGCGGTACTGCAGTCTAGAAGCTGCAGACTACGGCTCTCTGAATGGCCCAGGGACTGTTTTATGCCTCTGTCTGCCCTCCATCTGCCTCCACCTCAGTCTGTCTTCTGGGCTTCTTCATTACCAGCTTGGTAAACGACCATTTCTCTACTGGGCCAGGGGAGTGGCTCTCCAGGGATTTATTTAGCAACAGTACGATCCTGCAGTGGAATTTGTATGATACAATGCAGGGCCCACATCTGCTTCCCCCGTTACCTTTCTCTCCTTCCTAAATGAAAGTCTTATTTCAGCAGCACGTACACTAACAGCTACTGTGTGCTAAGCTCTCTGACAGAATCTTTTCTCCTTGAACCTCTGTAAGGAGGTCATTTCTGTTTTAGGTAGCTAACTTGTGCCTGCTTCCCCAGGCCTAATTCTGCGGCCACAGCAGCCCTTTCCCCAATGTCCATGTACAATGAGGTTTGCCAAAATGGGCTCCGTGGAGGGTAAAACCGCCTAAGCTCCATTTCCCAAGCTCGTCTAGAATCATGCCGCTCTACTACGCCTAAATATGAAAGCAAAACCTTACAGAGAAAACAGTGACTGCAGAGGCTGTACAATTACAAACTCCGAAATTAAAGAGTAACACTGGCAAACTTCCCACTTCGGATTTCTGTACTGGGTGGAAAAGAACAAAGGCTCCTGACGAATGTGTGGCACACACTCAGTATGAACACGCAGAAAGCGGGGGCAGCGGCGTACGGAGCAGGTCACGTAGGGGGCAGGATGTTTTGAATTGCAACAGATTTCAGAAACTATAAGGTTTAAGCAATGAATCCCACAAAATTCTAACGAGATTGCTGTAACCTAAACTGTGCTGAGAAAGCGCGGGCCCTGCCAAGGAAAAGCAACCACTGTCGAGCTTAACGTGACTCAGCCACCTCAATATAGCAGAAAATCCACCATAGGCTTAGCAGCCACCCTGGAGCAACGGCCACCTTTAGAACCTGGAGACGAGGGAACTCTTCATTTAAGGTTGGTACTCTGAGCCACCGGGGTATAAAACCGCCTGAATACCAGATGCTTGTGGAATCCTTGTTTCAATTACTGCGGTCTAAGCGCTAAGGATATCACAGGAGAGGACACCTCTGGGTGGAGTACCTGAAGTGCCCTCTTTGCTGACCTTCCTCCCTCTGCAAACAAGGGTTGTGGCAAAGATGGATGAGACACAGTCCCTTCTGTCTTGTCATCTGGAGATGCTTTCTTAGTCTAGTCACAGATATGTGCTCAAGATGGCAAAATACTCCCTGAAAGGTTTCAGTCCAATCGAACAGCCCTTGTAGAAGGCAAAAGCCCGTGAAGTAGTCACTTTCTTCACTCTAACACACTGGGCTCTCGATTAAGGCAGACTGGAGTAAGTGACCTACTTGACTAATAAAAGGTTCCTCATCAAATATATGGACCCAGAACTTCCTGACCTTCCAGGAAGTCAATGTTAAGTTGATTAAGTCGATGCCTTATATATGGTTTGGAGTTACCAAAGCACTCTCCCAAGACTACAGAGAGTAACAGAATCTTTTTAATATTAGTTGGGCAAAGATGGCAGGAGGCAAGAAGCTATATAAGCAATAATGAAATGGAACAATCCCTCAATATCAGGTATAAATTATGGCATATTTTTTTCTGGAGAATTACCCATGGTTTCCTCTGAAGTAGGTACTGAGCCTTAACTATGGGCCAGTGGCAATGCTGGCTGTCACAGAGGACACAAAGACAACTCTGGTCAGGGTTAAACACCTGGGCTCTGACACCAGACTGCCCGGGGTTCAAGTCCTGGCCCTGCCACTTATTCACGGTCAGCTCAGGTAAGGTTGTTATCCTGCCGGGACCACAGTCTCCTCATCTGTAAAATGGGATAACAATAGTACACATTCCAAGGGTTCCTGTGAGGACTGAATTAGATGAAGTACATAGAGCACATAGCAAAGGGCTAGGCGCATGCTGAGAGTCTGATAAATACAAGTTATTACTGTTTTTTAGATTCTGCCCTCACGATCTCTGTTCAGCTTGAATACACTCCATACAGCCACTGTCTCCTTCAACCTCAAGATATAGGTAAGTCAGCATCAGATTTTTAACAATTGGCAAAAAAACAGAAAAGGAAAGTAACTTTCTTAAGGTCGTGGCTTAGTGCCTCCCTAGCCAGGTGGCTACCTCTTGCTCTTCTAAAAGGAATGAGGCAACTTACCAGCTCTCCGAAGTGTTTCATGGCATATTCTAATACCCCGGCAGCTGCCTCTGGCTGCTGTAGCTTATTATTAATGCTGGGAAAACAAAAGGAATAGGTGGTTACACTCAGCATGTCAGAGGGTGGGAGGTGCAGGGTCATTTGTGGGCAGATGGCTCACCAGCATGCTGGGGACAATGTCTTACAGATGTAGAAAGAGCATCAATTATCTATTACCACCCAGAAAGCTCGGCCTGAATGATTTCATCTTGATCTCATACTCCTAATTTTGAAGGGGCCACATTTGGTGGACAGGAGGCCTTGCCTGCTCTGGGGCCCTTCCTCCAAGCAGCAGACTGGTTTCCTCTCAGATATCATACGTCAGGCAGCACATGTCTGTTTTTTAACTAGAAACCCTGGCTCCAGAACTGTTCCTGTTGTAGAACACAACCAGATGAGGTACCTCTGAACTTTTAACTCTTACTTCTTCTCATCAGTTGCCCTTGGTGGTAAGAATAACCAAAATGAATAAAAATCATCAGGCTCTGTGGGTGACAAAGAAGTGGCACTGAGGCTGGGTCATCCACGTCAATGACAGAGAACCCAGCAACAGTCTTGACTGCTCCCCTGACAGGGCCCATCTCTTTCAAATTCAGATGTTTCCCTAGTCCCTTTTCAAAGACCATGCCCTCCCTCTGCAGCAGGCTGTGAAGGGACCGCATCCCAAGGCACTTGCCTGGTCTCTCTGGCAGAGAGATGCTTTTCTTAACAACACACAACTTTGCTGATGTCATCTGTGGGCAGCATATGGCCAGTTGGGGCTGGAGAACTGTAAGTGTATTGGGGCAACTGAGCAGAAAAGCTGGAAGGCTTGCTGCCTGAAGTTGGTTCATCAGAGAGGCTGTGAAGAGGTCCTGAAAGTAGGGGAGCTGCAAGGCTCAGACCCTTGTTCCAATAGGGACCTATGTAAGAGGGTAAGCAGCAACTAACCCAACACTAAACATAAGCTTGAGTTATGCAAGGAAGGAAGGAAGAGAGGGAGGGAGCAGCCTTGAGAAAACCACAGGACAACAACGACTACATCTGTTCATAGGCAGGGAGCAAAATGTGACAGACCACCTTGGGAGTCTAGACTGGGTGTCCAAGCTCAAGGCTCCAGGCTCTGCAACCAGAGGCGAAAGTAACTGCACAGACATCCCTCTCCTTTATTTACAGGAGTAGATGGGCAACCTTGTGTGGGATCTACTGGGCGGACTGTTTGGAGCTTCTGTGTGGGTCCCAAGCAAAGCAATGAGCCCAAATGTTCTCTGTAAGTTTTCTGCTGCAGGATTCAGAAATATTTTTAATTTCAAAGTGAAGCTGTAACATCATGGTCCTTTAGGAAGCCCTATGAGAGTTTTTCTAAGCTGAGAATGAAAAGCCAAGTCCAAAGGGACTAATTCCACTGCATGCTCATTGTGAAGCAGTTTCCCATTCCTGTTGGCCTCTAAGTCAGGTTCTCAGCTTTGTTGCTCACTCACATAGGGCTGGGTAAAGCGTATTAATAATTAATATTACTGGGTATAGATTTGTGATAATCTAGCTCCTTGAGCCCAAATAAAGATTTTGGAAGCATAAGAAGGCAGGAAAAAAGAAAGCCAGTATATATTCTATATATTATACTCAAATATGTAATATATCATATGTAACTATATATAGTGATATAGTCTATATATTATTTTTAGTCCTGATGTGGACTATTGGGATGGCCCTGGTAGGAACATAAAGTGTTCCGATGAGGAAGATAAGGAAAGTGTTTCTTGCCTGAACCAAAAGAAGTTAACTCTAAGAATCAGACATAAAAATCCAGGAGTTCTAATAACTGTCTTCCAATCTTATGCTCTGGAACATACTCTAATTTTCAAGAACAAATTATAAACATTACCAAAACTTGCCTCACTCTGGGGAATAAAGCAACACAAAAACAAAAGCAAGCAAAGTCACTCCTCCCCCCACTCGCCCATTTGTTATACATAAAAAGGAGAATTTTACAAGAAACTGATGAAAATCAGGAAGTTGTGACTAGAGACTTCAGAGAAGAAATACAAATTTTACCTTAATGTTGCTATGGCTTCGATATACCTCCTCTAAGGACAGACCAACACAGCTTTGCAAACTTAAAAAGAAAACTCATCACATGGCCCCAACTCCTTTAAGAGAAAGTCCACATAAGTCACCTGCACAGAACTCCCCGCTTGTATATGTGTGGAAGCAGGTGAGGATGCAGACAGCCCCGTGGGAAGGAAAGAGGGGGCTGGGCTCACTGCGGACCCACACTGACCAGGCCTCGATCAATGGCCAGGAAAACCGGGCGTGTACCTTGAGATGCATGACAAGCTCTTGTCCAACAGTAAGGACAGTCACTGAAAAAATGACAACTGACTAAATGGACTAAAACAAACCCATGAAAAATGAGTGGGAGCACAGAGAAAGGGTCCCTTTGATAAATTAAGTTCTGGTTTGAGGACCTCAAAGTAAAGGAGATTGTACACACCTACTCTCGACTGTTCAGAGAGGAGAGATTTCAAGTTAACCAGCTGTTCTCATCCTGTTTATTCTTTCCTCCTCCCTGTTTGCATTCTTCTTTCCTATAGAACTTTCTCCCTAAATGCATTTCTTTCTTCTTTCCTTCCGTGGAGTCTCCCGTGTGTGCCTACAAGGCTGCTGGAGAACGCAACTGCAGGGGCTGAGGCTCTGGAGGTTCTCCTGGTGCTCGAGAGAGTCTACCATCTTGTTTGGGACCTTAACTTTTTCTCCTTCCTCCACGGCTTCTGGCACTCCATCACGAGAGGCAATGGATTATAATAACAACAAAAAGATATCTAAATTTACTGAGGGCTCACTGTAGGTGCCAGGCACTATGCTGATTACTGCTGATACATGTCATCTTAACCCTACGAGGTAGACATTATTAACACTCCCATTTTACGTATAAGGAAACCGTGGCCCAGCCGGTCATCCTTTCCCTTCGAAATTGTACCATTAAAAGGATCTGAAGTAATAACTAAGGGTACAGCTCTGCGGTGGGAGAGAAGCGTGTCAGCTGTCTACTCTCGGCATCAGTGGGCCTGAGCAAATACGTGTAAAATAAGTGACTGAAAGCATGGCATGGGACGTTTCCATGAGCGAACTCTGTATATAATCTGCTGTACGGGAGAAAGGAGCTGTAATGCACCTTCCCTTTAGCTTCCTCACCCATACCATGGCTAACACCCTGCTCTGACCCCTAAGCTCCCGTTTCCTGTTTTTTTATTTCCTTTCAGAAGCCACTGGCAACGCCTCCACACCTCCCAGCAGGACAGTCAGCATGCGGCCACAGTGGGCTTTTCCGAGGCAGCTTGTTCGAGGCTGCCAGGCTTACAGACAGAGCGCAGGCTGCAAAGTGGGGGATGAACAAGCCTCTGTGGAAACTCAGAAGTTCCCAGCTACTAAGGCCCCAGTCTCCTGCTTGCTTGGGTGACACAAGACTGTCTGTTCAAATACTCCCTTTTTAAACTCAGATGTGGTTTTATGAGACTGAAGGGAGAGACTGTATGTGTGGCTCATGTGCAGAAACCACCTTTGCTCAAAAGGCCCCCTAATGAGGAGCTCTCGTTTTATGGGGCAGCTGGGAGTTTTCTACAGCCCGTTCAATAAACGCTGCCTTGTGTGCCCCGGGGTCTTTCCGTATTAATGCTGGAGGCTTACAAAGGGCAAACTGTTCAAAGCTCAGCCCAACAGCAGAGGAGTGCTTAACAACACAAACCAGGCCTCACCGACGCTAACAAACAAGTGTAGGGAGATGGAGGCTTAGGCAGCAACGTGCCCACGACAACAGTGCACAGGATGACAGGTCAACCAGATAGCCTGTCTCCTCTCCACGCTCACCAAGGCCAGAAGGAAAAGATGGCTGCGGCGCAAGAATTTCTAGGCTAGTGGATCCCGTCCCAGTGCTGTCTTGGCATGGGTGTCGGGGTAGATTTGTATCCTACTTCACTGCGCAGTGAGAACATCCAGTTGAGCTCTTGTATAGTTACGAGTCGACAGAGCAAACAGAAGCTGCCTACCCACAGAATAAAACGCAGAGCCCACAAATAAACCTGGTGTTAGAAATACAATGAAGAGAGACAGACAGGGAAACACAATGAATTAGGATATCAAGAGGGGAAAAGGCAATTATTCAGACATATTCACTCATTCATTCCCCACCTCCCCTCCCTCACTCCAAGATTTAATTTTTATTAAAGGAAGCTGAGTTGAAGAGCTTGAAACTGGAAAATTCTTGGCAATTGAGGGAAACACTTTTTAGAATTGAGTCGAATTAACAAATAAGAATGAGATATGGCCTCAATGCCTCCTACACCAAACAGATTACACCAGGCATCTTTTCTCCACTATCCGCAACTCTCTTTCCAGACGTAGGGAAAGTGTGTAAGCTGAGTAAGGGACTCAGACGTGAAGGAGCTTCTCATTGCCTTGGTGCGTTCCTTGTCCGAGAGCGATGGCTGAGAAGCTAGTGCTGGGAGTGGGGACTGTTTACTTCTCCGTGACTCGCCTCTTCAATCTTTTCCTCGGTGCTTTTCACAGGCAAGTGGGGACCAGTCTCACTGAGGATGAGACTGAAGAAACAGCGGGTCATTAACTGCTCCACATCCTAACTAATGCTGACCCACTAGCAAACCAACAGGAGGGTCTCTGGCTCGGCATCCAAATGTCACTCCTACCACCTGAAGGGAAACCTGAGGAACCGTGTTGTTTCCTAAGTCATTGCTCCATGGGCTTCTGGACTGGTGTCAAATCCAATGTCATCTGGCCTGGTAATTCCTCATGGTACGGCTCACTTGGTTATCGACCTCATCTCTTAGCCTTGGTGCCTTGAGGACCTTCGGCTACTAAGAGCAAAGTGATGCAGGATAACTCAACACGAGCTGGAGCCACTGGAAAGCCGGTCACACGAGGAGCATCTGCAGTCACACCTGGGGGACTACTCAGGCGTTCCTAGTGCTCGCATCAGGAATTTACGAGAACGTCATGCACTTGCTTCCCAAATGGCTCTGGGCCTGCTCTCTCCTATTTCTAGTGCAGACTGTAGTCTACATTTTATTTGGTTCTCTGTCAAGTAAAAATACTCTGAATACCCTTGGTGCTGGGCTGGTGACACATGCAACACAGCTGAGAGCGGACCTGGGCGGGTCTGGCTGAGGAGCTCCTGAAGAGCCAAGTTGAGGCCCAGACGGACCCTGCTTTGTATCAAGCAGTATATCAAGCAGTCTTTTTTTTTTAATGAATCTTTTCTGTTGCTTTATCTTTTTTAATTAATGCACTTTTTTTTTTTTTTTTTTGCGGTACACGGGCCTCTCACTGTTGTGGCCTCTCCCGTTGCGGAGCACAGGCTCCGGATGCGCAGGCTCAGTGGCCATGGCTCACGGGCCTAGCCGCTCCGCGCCATGTGGGATCGTCCCAGACCGGGGCACGAACCCGTGTCCCCTGCATCGGCAGGCAGACTCTCAACCACTGAGCCACCAGGGAAGCCCTAATTAATGCACTTTTAAAAAATTAATTAATTAATTTATTTTTGGCTGCGTTGGGTCTTCATTGCTGCACGCGGGCTTTCTATAGTTGTGGTGAGCAGGGGCCACTCTTTGTTGCGGTGCGTGGGCTTCACATTGCAGTGGCTTCTTCTGTTACTGAGCTCTAGGCGCGCGGGCTTCAGTAGTTGTGGCACGTGGGCTCAGCAGTTGTGGCTCGCAGGCTCTAGAGTGCAGGCTCAGTAGTTGTGGCGCACGGGCTTAGTTGTTCCGCGGCATGCGGGATCTTCCCGGATCAGGGCTCGAACCCGTGTCTCCTGCATTGGCAGGCGGACTCTTAATCACTGTGCCACCAGAGAAGTCCCCCAAGCAGTCTTTCTTATTTCTCTTATAGAGCGGTAGCTGCTTCTGTCCATCCCTGTTACTTCTTCCAGCACCAAGACTTAGCTCTGTGTCCAACGGATGATTAAAAACAAAACATCTTGATTCCTGTACAGAGCCAGGAAGATCCAGGATTGGTGGGGCCCTGATGTCTTTTCATCAGGCAGTTCCCCTGGGACTCTGGGGAGCTCAAGGGTGTGACAGTCTCTTTTCAAGCAGGACAGCAGTGAAGACAGAAGGCAACGTGAGAACATCCGAAATGTACAGCGGAGAAAGGTGGTGAGGGGTAATTCAAATGCAGGTGGGTAGGGAGAGCGAAGGGGTAGGGAGAGCAAAGGGGGCTGGCAGGCCTTAGGGTCCCCCCCTTAAAGCCACAGTCAGGGCATGAAGATAGCACCCCAGGGTCTGGCAGGACAAACTTTCCTTTCTTGCTTCAGAAACTTAGGAAGAGTAAATTTACTCCTTTTCTACATATTACGAAAAGGAGGCTGGCCTCATTACACGGTTTCAAAGCTGGGACATTTGGTGTCCTTGGCACCCTCAGGGACCTAAGGCACGAAGACAAAAAAAAATCCGGTGCAAGAGAGGTGGGTGGACTGCCTTGGACAATCACATGGGTTCCTGACATCTCAGGCCACAGCGGCTTAAGGATAATGAGCTCTCACTTTGTCTTCACCCTTTCCTTTGTCTGCTCACAGTGTAAATGACACGTCTGTCATAATATCTAGAAGACTTGCCAGATCTGTATGTGAGAAAGTGGGCCTTAAGAATAAAAAAGATAGAATGCTAACAACTGTGTAGATTACGGAAAGGAGAGACAAAAACTATCTTTTCGAGACTGGTAGGAGGAAGTATATCTTTTTTTTTTTAATTAAGAAAAAGTGGGGGGAGGGAAGTTCACCACGATATTAGAATGATACTTTTGCCCATGCATATTCTGTATAAATACATATTTTATACACAGTGCTAGCTAGAGTGATCATACAGCTTTGGATTCTGCTCTTTCACATATCACAGGCATTTCCTACTTTACCCGGAGTCTTCATAATTTTTTATTTATTTATTTTTCTTTTGCGGTACGCAGGCCTCTCACTGTTGTGGCCTCTCCCGTTGCGGAGCACAGGCTCCGGACGCACAGGCTCAGCGGCCATGGCTCACGGGCCCAGCCGCTCCGCGGCACGTGGGATCTTCCTGGACCGGGGCACGAACCCGTGTCCCCTGCATCGGCAGGTGGACTCTCAACCACTGCGCCACCAGGGAAGCCCCTTCATAATTATTTTTAACAGCTGCATAAGAATGTCACCCTGCTGCTGGATGGCACGTACAAACCCGTCTCGTGGGCGCACCCTCGTGGCTGGGTGAGAGCAGCACTAGTTAAGCCGCCAGGGCGCCAGGAGTGCGGCAGGAGCTCCCACTCTCTGCTCACAGGTGGTCTGTCCTGTAGACGCCTGCAGGGTCAGTCCTGGGAATCAGAGCGTCCTCCCTGAGGATGAGCACAGTGCTCGGCAACAAGCGGGGCAAGTGGTCCCATTTCACCCATCACCTCCACGCCCCTCCTGGCTGAATGCGGGGCCCGGGCTCCCCAGCACAACCAGAGTAAGGCACTGAGAGGTCGCGGAGACCTGGAGTGTCAAAGCACACGATTTGTGCTGGCCGGGTTTCCAACCCAGGGGCCTGTCAGAGGCGTGCTGTAAAAATGATGAATGGCTGTCACATTTCCAAGGCTCTGGCTGATTTAGGGAGCCACTGGCAGGCGCATCACTCCCAGCATGTCAGCCAGTTAATTACTGCCAACTTTATCTTTCTTGTCAACACTTCTTGACAAATTGGCCATTATCTCTTTATTCTACCACAGTGAGCACTGCTCCTTTTCTGGTGATGCCTGGAGGTTTTTCTCCTCCTTTCTGCTTCTTCATATCCAGAGTGAAATGAAGAGCTCTGAGAGAGACGATCAGGAAGAAGAAGCTGTCAGGAAACAACAAAGCGGGGAGGGCTGACAGACTGAAGCCCAAAGCTTATTTTCAACTACCTCGACTCAAAATAGAGTTGATATTTTGGGTAAAATCCTGATTTCTTGGCTTCTGCATGTCCAAGAGCTCTGACTCAGCCTATTATGTGGATGAAGTTGGGAAACAAAAATGAAATGACCTGGCATCCAGTGACTTGGCAGCTTTGAACTCTCCACACTTCTAATCGTGTGAGCAGATGTGCGCTGGCCTTGTACTCCAGTACGGAGTTAGGCCACATTGTAGTAATACTGATGCCCATTCTGGGATCAGGAGAAGGAAAAAATATGCCTACCTTTTTAGTAAGGAAAAGCTGACAGACGAGGAACGTAACATACTGTAATTGAATCACCAAGATTCACAGCCAATGAGATGTCCAAAAGAATCTGGAGAGATCAATGGTGTTATCACTGATACATTTCATTGTCACTGGGACAGACTGTGTCAGAGGTGGCCATGGGGCACCTAGCGTATTTCATCAATTCTAAGAGGTGCACTTTAACAGCTCTGAGACCATGATACAGCTTATAATTCAAGGTTTCAGAGTGCTGTGACCCAGTTTAATTGCCAGCAGTTTGTTCCCCCTCGCAGTGGTACATGAAAATCAGAAGCAGCTTTGCTAACTCACCGTAAGAGTGGTCCCACTGAATCTCCAGCCATTCCTGAGGATGAGCTAGATGCAGTGGAGGAGCAGAGGTTAACTACTGACCGACAGCAAGCGGCACCCTTTAGAATGGTCTTGGGTTACAAGGAAAGACCCTCTGTCCTTTTGGTCAGCTTTAGGAGAAACCCCAGGACTCCTCCCTTTGTACAACTCCTCACTCATGGTCAGCTTTCTGCACTGAAAAGCAGCTTTCCTTGGAGTTTGTAAGATGCCCTATAGAGGCAAGCTGTTGTAAAGTGAACCTGTAAGAAGTCTTTAGAGCAGCCAGAAATAAATTTAAGCTCTACTGATGACTGGTGAGGGACTTGGCCTCTTGGGTAATGGCTGGATGTAAAAGGACATTAAAGAAAAAGATGGGGCTAAAAAGAAAGATATAATCTGTGCTTGTGCTCGGGCTACAAAGGGGTTTCCTCCATCTGCACACTCTCTGCTGCTTGGAGCTTTTCTACAGGGGTATGGATTCCTCGAGGCACACTGGCACTTTTGAAGGCAGCATGAGTCCAGACGTTTGGAATGTGTCTTTACTGAGAAGTGCGAAGCCTTTGAGCAAATCCTTCCCCTCTGGACAGAGCGTTTTCTCTTCCAGCAGAGGTGTGGGAAAAGAACAAGACTGTGTACCTTTTCTGGAAGCCTGGAAACAACTGTAAAAGCTGGGCTCATACTTCCAAGCAACGCAACAGAGACACCTTGGGAACATGTGTTTAGAATTAAGACACAGAGTGGGTTTGTTCGTCCATCTAGCCCCTTGCCTGTAGGCTGTAAAGCCCAGTCACCCTCACTGTTAATTGGTTGCTCAGGCACAAACTGGTTCAATTTCTTTAACATTCTCAAAGAGTTACAGGCCATTTCCCATTAGTGCTGCCTAAGTCAGGGAGGCTAAGACCCAGGCTGAAGGGAAGCTCCTCAGTCCCAGGGCGACTGCACATAGACTTGAAATCTTGTCCTGCACCCCGGCAGGAATCCGTCTTTGGCTAAGAGTGATTTTTTGCAATTGCAATGTAATGGGTGTTTGATTTCCCTTTGGAGACAGACAAGATTTGTTGGATTCCTGGATTAATTACGGGGAATACAGCTGCCCAGAGACATGACATGTTACTTTCTGTGTTCTGTCTTCAACATGAGCTGCTGCATGTGGCCCCTCAGGCCGTGATAAGGATTAACCGACAGGTCAATGCAGGGTCAAGTTATCAGATATGCCATTCATACAGGCCTCCAGAATCAACGGCGGGGGTGGGGGGCTGGGGGGTACAAAACCCTACCACAATGCTCTGTGGCCCTCTCACTCGTCTTCATATGTAAAGAAACAGGGGTGAGATGCAAATCGATGGTTTCCAGGGATACAAAGTGATCATACAATCAGGCTGCTACCTCAAGTTACTGGTTAAAAAAAAGAAGGCTGAACCAAATGATCTCAACTCTTCCAGTTCTCACTCTCTTTGATTCTATAACTAAAATCTATGGAAGAAAATGTTAAAGCAGGAGAGAAGGCAATCCCCTGCAATGAAGGACTCACCATGATAAAATACTGGCAATGACCATGGAGAGAGACTCTTAAGTCTCCACGTCAGATGTTTATTTAGGAGAAAAGAACCTTCTGCTGGGAATTCATTCTTTCATTTGACAAGTTCCAATACAGTATCTCTTTTGTCTCAGGCTTTGTCCTAAGTGCTGGTTGCTAGAGCTACTATGGTAGATAAGACAGGTATGGTCTTTGCTTTCACAGAGCTTATAGGTCAGTGAAGTAGATATACAAAACACAAATGGAAATAAGTGCTGTGGAGGTAAACACCATGAAGAAAACAGAGCACAGAGATGGAGAATGGCACAGGGGACTTATTTTAGATTCAGGTGGACAGGGAGGTTTTTCTGATGAAATGATAATCGATTACCTAAATATCAATACTACTTAGTATTTGCTAGATATGGACTATGTGTCAGACACAATTCAAAGTGTCTTACAGCTCATACAACTCAATAACAAAAAAACAAACAACCCAATTGAAAAACGGGCAGAAGACCTAAATAGACATTTCCCCAAAGAAGACATACAGATGGCCAATAGGCACATGAAAAGATGCTCATCGTTGCTAATTATTAGAGAAATGTAAATCAAAACTACAGTGAGGTACCACCTCACACTGGTCAGAATGACCATCATTAAAACGTCTACAAGTAAGGGACTTCCCCGGTGGCACAGTGGTTAAGAATCCGCCTGCCAAGGCAGGGGACACAGTTTCGATCCCTGGTCTGGGAAGATCCCACATGCCACGGAGCAACTAAGCCTGTGCGCCACAAGTACTGAGCCTGTGCTCTAGAGTCCGTGAGCCATAACTACTGAGCCTGCATGCCACAACTACTGAAGCCCATGCACCTAGAGCCCATGCTCCGCAACAAGAGAAGCCACTGCAATGAGAAGCCCACGCACAGCAACAAAGAGTAGCCCCTGCTGGACGCAACTAAGGAAAGCCTGCACACAGCAACGAAGACCCAATGCAACCAAAAATAACTTAATTAATTAATTTTTAAAAATACTAAAAACAAACAAACAAAGGACTAGTGTTCAAAAAAAAAAGTCTACAAATAATAAATGCTGGAGAGGGTGTGGAGAAAAGGGAACCCTCCTACACTGTTGATGGGAATGTAAA
The DNA here is from genome assembly GCF_949987515.2 of Delphinus delphis. Lineage (NCBI taxonomy): Eukaryota > Metazoa > Chordata > Mammalia > Artiodactyla > Delphinidae > Delphinus > Delphinus delphis. The sequence goes on from NC_082683.1 coordinate 8,498,168, forward strand.
CTGATGCAGGCACTATGGAAAACAGTATGGAGGTTCCTCAAAAGACTAAAAATAGAGTTGGCATTTGATCTAGCAATCCCACTCCTGGGCATATATCCAGACGAAACTATAATTTGAAAAGATACATGCACCCCTATGTTCACAGTAGCACTATTTACAACAGCCAAGACATGGAAACAACCTAAATGTCCACTGAGAGATGAATGAATAAAGAAGATGTGGTATACATATACACAATGGAATATTACTCAACCATAAAAAGGAACGAAATAATGCCATTTGCAGCAACATGGATGGACCTAGAGACTATCATACTAATGGAAGTAAGAAAGAGAAATACAAATACCATATGATATTGCCCATATGTGGAATCTAAAACACGACACAAATGAACATATCTACCAAACAGAAACAGACTCACAGACATAGAGAATAGATCTGTGGTTGCTAAGGTGGGGGGGTGTGGTGGGGGGAGGGAAAGACTGGGAGATTGGGATTAGCAGATGCAAATTATTCTTTACAGGATGGATAAACAACAACGTCCTACTGTATAGCACAGGGAACTATATTCAATATCCTGTGATAAACCGTAATGGAAAAGAATGTGAAAAAGAATATATACATGTGTATAACTGAGTCACTTTGCTGTACAGCAGAAATTAACACAACGTTGTAAATCAACTATACTTCAATAAAATTAAAAAAAAAACAAAGTGTTTTATGTGCATTATCTATTTTTAAATAAGCTTCCTGGCTGAAGTACAACATATATACACAGGAAAGTATACACCTAATTGTACAGCTTGATAAATTATCACAAAGTGAAGATACCCTTATAACTACCACCCAGACCAAAAAACGGAACACAACACACTGCCAGCATCCCAGAAGCACCCAAGCCTTCTCCCAATCACAGCTTCCCTTCTCATCCCCAGAGGTAACAACTCATAAGAGGTAACAACTATCTCACTTCTGATACAATTGGTTAGTTTCACCAGGTTTTGAACTCTATATAAACATTCAACATTATGTTTACGAGACACATCCATGTCATTGCATGCCGCAGTAGTTCTGTCTTTTACTGCTGAATAGCGTGTCACTGTATGAACACACCACAATTCATCTGTCTTACTGTCGATGGGGGTTTACGCTGTTCTCAGTTTGGGGCTATGGTAAGTCACATTACTACATTCCTTGTTTTTTTGGCCGCACCATGTGGCATGCGGGATCTTAGTTCCCTAACCAGGGATCGAACCCACGCCCCCTACATTGGAAGGGCGGAGTCTTAAGCACTGGACCACCAGCGAAGTCCGGACAAACATTCCTATATGCCTTTGGCGCGTGGGTGCTCACATTTCTGGTGGGAACAAATCTCGCAGTAGAATTGCTCCCTTACAGGGGCATGTTCCAGTCTCAGAAGATACTGACAAACTGCCACGTTACATTTCGACCAGAAGGGTATGGAAATCCCAGTTGCTCCACATCTTCGTCAACACTTGGAATTTAGTGTTTTCCATTTCAGCCATTTTGATTGGTGTGTAAGTTGCACCTTCTGGTTTATTTTTTTATTTAAAAAACTTATTTTTATTTATTTATTTTTGGTTGCGTTGGATCTTCGTTGCTATGCGTGGGCTTTCTCTAGTTGCGGTGAGCAGGGGCTACTCTTTGTTGTGGTGTGGCAGGTTTCTCAGTGTGGTGGCTTCTCTTGTTGCAGAGCACGGGCTCTAGGCACGCAGGCTTCAGTAGTTGTGGCTCACGGGCTCAGCAGTTGTGGCGCACAGGCTTAGTTGCTCTGCGGCATGTGGGATCTTCCCAGACCAGGGCTCGAACCCGTGTCCCTTGCACTGGCAGGCGGATTCTTAACCACTGCGCCACCAGGGAAGTCCTGCACAGTATAGTTTAAATTTGAGTTTCCATAATGACTAATGAGCCTGAGCAGTCTTTCATGTGTCGACTGGCCTTGTGGACATAATCTTTTGTGAAATAAGTACCTGTTCACATCTCTTGCCAATGTTTTAACTGGCTACCTTTTGTTTGTTTGTTAGGAGTTCTATATATACTCTGGATACAGTATACACAGAAGTATGTACTGGAATACCTTCTTGCCTTTTTACTTTCTTCATGGTGTTTTCCAGTGAAAAGAAATGACTCCTTTTATTGCATTTGATGTTTTCCTTTATGGTCAGTATTTTTCAAATCTTGTTTAAGAAATCTTTGCTTATCCCAAGATGCTGAAGATAATCTCCTATGTTATCTTCTAGAAGCCCTACTGTTTTCCGATTTAGACTTTAAATCTCCTGGACTTGAGGTTTTGGGTGTGGTATGGGGTAAGGGTCAAGAACCTTTATCCCCCCATAAGGCTATCTAGCCTACCCAGAGGAACTCACTGTTCTATAGTGGCACCTTGTCATAAATCAAGGGTTCATATATGTGTGGGTCTGTTTCTGGACATTCAAATCTGCTCCATTTATCTATTTGTCTATCCTTGTGCCAATACTACATTGCCTTAATTACTTACTGTAGCTTTAAGATAAATCTTGGTTTCTAATAAGGTAATTCCTCCAAATCTATTTTTCTTCTTCAAAAATGCCTTAGCTATTTTTAATCTTTTGCTGTATTTAACTTAGTCCTCACAAAAGTCCTGTGAAGTGGTTATAATTTTTTTTTTTTTACTAACTTTTTTTTTTTTTTCTGTGCTGCACAGCATGTGGGATCCTAGTTTCCCAACCAGGGATCAAACCCATGCCCCCTGCAGTGGAAGCACAGAGTCCAAACCACTGCACTGCCAGGGAAGTCCAGGAGTAGTTAAAATTTTTATCCCCATTTCACAGATTGGTCAGCTCCGAGAAGTTAATTAATTTGCCCAGGGTCATATAACTATCAAGTGATGGGAAGGGATTAGAACCCAGATTTATCTGATTCTAGACTTAATAACTTTAAGTCCTTCAGACACCACCTCCTTAATCCTCAAGCCACATGAGCCCTTCAGGGCATTTAATATGAATGCATTACAATTTTAAGAAATTCTGATGTTCTAAGCCACCCACTTCCAGTTAAAAATCTTGTTTGGTAACTACAAAGAGCCACTGTCCTGGTGAGACTCAAAAAAAAACAAAGCCAGAAGTAAAAGCTTCCTGGCTTCCTTCCACAGCCCCGTCTCCCAAGTAACACTTACAGCCTCGCCGGGATGTACAAGGGCCCTGAGGCCCGACGCGCCTCCACTCGTCCAGCTTTAATTCCTGCCACCACTCCTCTTCCTTCTTGCCCCTTAACGCCACACTTGACCACTTAGGCTCTATAAGCCCAGGCTTTTCATACAGCTGCACCTTGGCTCAGAATGCCCTCTCCCACTTCTGGCTACTTCTTCCTTTAAAAAAACCAAAAACCCCCACAAAAACAACAACCCTGGGTATCACTTCCCTCAGGAGACCTTCCAGAACCTCATCTGGGTTGGGCACTCCCCCTCTGCTGTGTCCCCCACCCCAGCATGTCACACTGCCCTGGAGTTCAGCTGTCTGTCTCTCCACCTAGCCTGTGAGGCACCTGAGGCTGCAAATTCCTAAGAGGGTTCAGAGACAGACTTTTTTGCTAGGTGCTATAATTAAACAGTAGACACTAAGAGGAGGCCTGAAAGAAATGGTTTCTAATAAGCCCAGGACACACTCTTTGGGAGAAGTGGCAAACTAGAAGGCTTAGGGAAGAGGTGCAAATACCTTCTGCGATGGACCTGGACTTCGGGCTGAGATGGAAGTAGGACTGAGCGGTAGAAGGGTCAGGGACCAAATGGCCACATGTAGTAAGGCAGCTGTGGCTCGTTAGAAGACTTCGGAAGTAAAATATGACCACAAACACACGGCTAAACTAACAACAAGGCAGATTCTTCTGAGATGTATTCATTCAACAAACAGAGCCTGGCACTGAGGGCAGCTGTTCCTCCCTCACCAGTTTGGAAGGATGGTTTAAGAGTAGGCAGGGGCACGAATACACTGGAAAACAAGGAGTCTCTCCAACAGGAACATTTTCAAGAAAATGAGACATGACGCCCCTATTGGGGGAGAAGGAAAGACCAGCTCTAGGCCCTTCTCAGCTCTGGAATTCCCAGGCTGCTCGGACACATCCAATCCTTGGTGCCAGCCTAAGGCAGCACAGCCCAGACTGTGAAGTAAAAGCTCACTGGCTTTTCTCAAAAGAACATAAGCTTTATTTTCATGAATATCTATCTCAAGAGCTCCAAGCTGACCCTCTTTCACCACCAGCAAAATGGAGAAAAGGAAAAACTGTAAGGTGTCCAACACAGGTTTTCCATATTTTCTCAATTAATTCCCATTTTTTATGGTCACACTGTTCACCGAAGGGCAGAGAAGGGATTAAAAGCCTCTCAGAGAAGGGAAAACTGCTCTAGTCTTCCGCATTTGTCCTGGTTTTCTCTACTGGCTTAGCTGTACTCAAAACAAGGACTTATTTTTCCTTCTTTCAGAAATTCAGAATCTAGGACACCCTAGGGTTGTAGATGTTTTGGAGGACAGATAATCTTCTGGCATGGGATATACTCTTAACTAGCTATTTTTCTCAAAATGGGGGGGGCAGTGTTGAAGATTTGGGCAGGTTAGACAATTTAAGAAAATCTTCAAATAAAAAAAGCTTCTGTCTCCAACTTAAGCCTTATGTTAGAAATAAGTTTCCAGAAAACAAATGTCAGAGAGTAGGCACTCATGCTAAAAGCTAGATGCTTTTGATCCAAACTTAGGAACCCCTTCCTACCTTTCCTGGAAAGGACTGCTACATGGGTTGCAAATATGAATGATCGATTCATTTTCTGCCCAGATATGAAAATCTATTCATAACAAAATTCTTCTGTTTGGGCAGAGGAAATGGTCACTGGAAAGAACAAACAAAAAGCCGGCCAGGAATCCATAAAGCGCCATTGTTCCATGATGTTCTCTACCAAGACAGCAGCATCGTGTGTGAGGCTACATACAATTGTGTGCCACACGGTTTAAGCTCAGTGCTCAGTGTCGGTTAAGCTGGGTAGGAGATCCTCGTGGAGTTTAGCAGACCCTGCTGAATGACCCTGTCGGATGCTGGCAGTCGGGGCCAGGTTCGCCTTAGTGAAGTGAGCTCCATGAGCTAAGGCTGCAGTGCCCGGCTGGACTAGACATTTGCAAAGAGACAGCAGGGACTGGCTGACAGTGCCAATTCTAAAAAGACCCTTTTGAGCAGAATGACAAGCTGCTACAGGACTCCAGCCAACATCCTCACTCCTAAGCAGGCAAAGAAGATGAGCAGGTTAGCAAACAAACCCTGATCCACCTGATCCACTCCTGCTTTTTGATTTACAGGAAAAAAAAAAAGTGTTTGGTAACTCCAGCTGCCTGAACAGAAATGACTTTCTGAGCAGCAGAAGCCCTGACTGGAAAAAGGCTCTGGGGGTCACGGCGGGAAGGAGGGCTGCCAGGCCTCAGGCTTGTGTGTGAAGGGCCCATATGGAATAACAACAGTATAAGCACTGCACCCGGAAATAGCAAGAGCATGTTCAGAAGACAGTTACCGTGTATGGACAGAGGGAACTTTGTTTACCTTCTTAGTGAAAAGCTCATTTTAAGGATTTAAGATTTGCTGAAAACCCAGTTTTTTCCCCCACTTGTTTTCAAAGGAGGGATCTCCTTTAAATACAGTACATGAAAAATGACAATATCCCTATTGTCAGGGATATATATAGAGAATATATATATATATCATATACAGAGAATAAATCTGCAAACCATATTCCATAGGAAAAGGGAAATGAGGCTCCAGACATGGATTATTAGGCAATGGGGATGTTTTTCTCTACGTTTTAACATACTTTCCAGGCTTAGACCCATGGGCCGTAGCTGTGCCTGTTCTCTGTTCTGCATGAACACTGGTGGGCGTGCAGGTGCCCATCCTCGGACCAAGTTCTGCGTTTTCACCCCTGCTGCCATCGCTGCCACTTCCATGCCAAATGTCAACTGTGAGAGGCGAACACTGGCCCATTCTTTATTGAAGGAGAAAGTATGTAAAAAGAAAGAACTGGGTAAAGCCTGTGGGTACAAGCTACAAAGCCCTTTTTTGCTTCTTAAGAGATTTCCTCTATCCTTCTATTTCTAAAGCTTTTCTAAGTTGGAAATTTTCAAATGTGAGATAGCGTTAGATCCAGGCCAAAAGAGGGTTTTGTAAAACACTGAATGATGATCAGAGAAAGGAATAATGAGCCTTCTTAAAAGCACATTCAGAAGGATGCCAAAATAGACTAGAGCCTCGTATAAACAGCGTGGATTGCAGTAACAGGCCTCCCTGTGAGTGGAGAGTCTTATTCCCAACTCTCTTTGCCTACCTTATGCTCACCCCACGGTTATATAACCTTTAGAATGGAATCTGGAAATTCTTCTGACCCTGCCCTGCTTGCTTATAGAGCAGAGCCAGTGGCTGGCAGGGGTACAATCTAATAGGCAAAACTGGAAACACACAAATTCAGTCCTCTTGTCTTAGCCCAGAGACTGTGCAGGCAAGGAAAGAAAGACTGCCCCTGTCTCTCTCCTCCCCTCCTCTGGCCTAAGTTTACGCTGACTTCACCCAACAGGCACCTGACCCTCCCAGATGAGCTGGGAGGGGCTAAAGCGCTATGCACGGCCATGGTAGGGGTGGAGGTGCAGGCAGAAAACAATATTTAAGATGCTGAGTTTGTCGAGCATTCAGTCTTGGGAAGGAAGGCTATAGGATACCCAATTAAGCTGCGCGTTCAGAAACTCAAGTTTTGAGAAAGGCTAAGAAAGAGCAAGGGGAGAGGAACAACAAGGTGCTAAGTCCACCAAGAACGAAAGGGCTAGGTTCTAATTTGCCGCAGCTCTGCACGCCTCAGCTGGACACAGCCAGATTCCTCCAGAGGAAGAGCCTTCCTCAACCAGGCCCACGAAAGATGCTGAAAGAGACTCTCTCGGCCGTGGCCTGGCTCTGTATTTTCACTGTGGCCTTTGTCAGCCACCCAGTGTGGCCACAGAAGCCCCCTAAGCGCAAGACACCTGCAGAGCTCACCGTGGCCGGCTGCTGTGAGGAGGCGAAGGAGCTCAGGGCCCAAATTGCCAACCTAAGCAGCCTGCTGAGCGACCTGAGCAGGAAGCAGGAAAGGGACTGGGTCAGCGTGGTCATGCAGGTGATGGAGCTGGAGAGCAATTCCAAGCGCATGGAGTCGCGGCTCACAGAGGCCGAGAGCAAGTACTCCGAGATGAACAATCAGATGGGCATCATGCAGCTGCAGGCAGCGCAGACTGTCACCCAGACCTTGGCAGGTAAGGAGGACGTGTCCTCACGCTACTCACCACCTTCCCCCTCACACAGTCGAGCGCCTCCTGTCTGGAGCATTGCTTCTAGGTGACGTGGTCGTCAGAACGATCCCTGGGGGTTCTCATGGAACTTACTTTCTTGGGTACGTGCCACCAGCTCTATTTTCTCTTTAGCAAAGGCTTACGAAGTATTTCTTTTGATTTCTAAGGTTCTGTACGTTTACCCAGCTTTTTTTTATCCCTGCAATGTTTTGGCATATTGAAGGTATGAATTACCATCTTGGAACACAGAGAGATCATGCGGTTTGCTCAAAGTCACAAAGCAAGTCTTAGAAACTGGGTTCCAGTTTTCCTGATTAATCCACTTCCTTACCCAGAGCTGACCGGCTGTACCCTCAGTCCCAAGGAAGCAGGAAAGAACACCAAAATCATAACATCTCTAGAAGCAAAGTTTTGCCTAAAACAGTTCTCTCGGGTCCCTGGGATTTACTGGAATGGGCATTAATGGACTTCGGTGTCCTGTCTGCCAACCTAATTCTCACTGGCTCAGAATTAAGTGCACAGACACTGCCCAGAGTCATCTGAAGGACTCCTTCATGTTCAAAAAGGACTGACTCCTCAAGGTTGCGCAAGTCTGGTATTTCTATTTTTTCCCACAATTGCAAATAAAATTCTCCCCAGTTATACAGGAAAATGCAATGCTGAAATTTACATTTTTAGTAGGCCGAAAATAAGATACGTTTACTGTTTTCTTTTCCAAAACAATTTTCAGTTTCTACTTAGCTTGGCTTAGACAGGCCAAGGTGAATTTATTGTTCAGACAGAAATTTGCTTTGCTGAAATTATCAGGAAATTATTAGTTACAAGGAGCATAGTCTATAAATATGTCATTTCTTGCTGATATAAGAACTTAAAAGAAAATCTTTTTGGTCGTATTATAAACCAAGCCAAGAATAAAGAGCAGAGTAAGTCTTACTGGTTATCCTCAACTCAAATGAAGAAAAAGTTTTAACATGAAATTAAGCTTAAAAATTTTGTGTGGGATGAACTGGGAGATTAGATTTGACATAAATATACTACCACGTGTAAAATGGATAGCTAGTGGGACCCTGCCGTACAGCACAGGGAGCTCAGCTCGGTGCTCTGTGATGACCCAGATGGGTGGGATGGGGGATGGGGGGAGAGAGGTCCACGAGGGAGGGGTTCACTTCATTGTAGAGCAGAAACTAACACAACACTGTAAAGCAATTATACTCCAATAAAAAATTTTTTGTGTGTGTAAATCACTTTCTAAGCATGTACTTCCTGACTCTCAGTTTGGGACTAGAAAGGTCTTCTCAGGCCATTTTCCAGAGAAGTGAGTCCTGATTTGGTCTGTGTGATGAAACCAGACACACAGGAGACCAGGCGAGACAGAGGAATCTGACCAACGCCACGTCCTGCTCCTCCAAACGGGATTTTCTCATCTCCCAGCAAGGAGTTTCTTGGGAGTCAAATGCAGCTCTCTTGCCGGGCCTCTTACTCTTCCTGCCTAGGCCATCATTCCTTACTTTTCTTCTCTGCTACCAGGTGTGGGGTCACCTTTATACTCTGTAAGTAGCTAGCCTCTTGGAGAAAGCAGTAAGTTGATGCTTTCATCAGTAAGAGGAAGTGATGACCTCTGATAGGGAAGACAAGGGTCTCCCGTTTCCCCTCCCCAAAGTGCTCTGCCTTGAACAATTCCCACAGCGGGAAACTGCCCACTGTGTCCTCTTCTTGAAGGCCCAGTGCAGCGGTCACCAAGAAAAGAATCCCAAGACACAGTGGGCAGGAGGCATCTCCTAGACAGGCGAGAGTTCCTGCTCTCTGAATCCTATCTGGAAAGGCTGTCCCTTCCACAAAGCTCTTTGATGTTTAGAACAACAAGGAGACAAAATCTTTCATAAAGCACTAGCCCCCGGGGCAGCTGAGGAAACATTAAAATCAACCCCAGAGTGAAAGCCCGCCTGCCCAAATCTCTCATTTCCTTGTTTTAATAATGGTGTCAGGGGAAGGCCTCCAAGGGTTCCTTAGGGTGTTTCATTTTCATTTGTCTAGCAGTGTTGGATTAAGGAGGGAAAGATAAAATTATAAATCTCTGCTAATAAGGGACCTAGTAGGCAGTAGCCATTACCTCTGAAAAACAAGAAAAACAAACCGAGAAAACAATAAAACCAGACCCTATGAGATCTTCATGACTTATTTAGGAATAGAGGCTGGCTGTCCCAGAAGCTGAATTTATTAAACAGGAGGATCTGTTGGTGGCCCTTACACATTGTAACGTTTCCAGAATTCATGCCCTAGAACTACAGGGGGATCATTTCAGCACAAACCTGAAGCCACCTGTTTGTACCGTTGTGCTATCCAGGTGAAGGGTTTCCCTAGCCCTCAGCCCTACCACCAGTGAGGCCAAAACACACCCGTTCCTGGCCTCCTGATGCCCACCTCTCCCAAGTCCAGACACTGCGCAGCAATGAACACTCCTGTGAATTTTGTGGTAGAAATGAAGTCTCCCTTCCTAAACTTTCAATTTAGATGCAGCAGGGATGCCGGCTAGCCACAAAGCCCCTGGGTTTGGATGCTCACCCTGTGGTTTTCTCCTTTTGTAGATGCCATCTACGACTGCTCGTCTCTCTACCAGAAGAACTACCGCATCTCTGGAGTGTATAAGCTTCCTCCCGATGACTTCCTGGGCAGCCCTGAGCTGGAGGTGAGGTCATCACAGCCCATGTACTACCATCTATCCTCCACCCGTCAAAGGCTGGGGACAATAGGGCTAGTCACAGTCTAAAGAGAGGGAAACTCAAGACAAAGAAGCAGGGCTTCCCTGGTGGCGCAGTGGTTGAGAGTCCGCTTGCCGATGCAGGGGACGCGGGTTCGTGCCCCAGTCTGGGAGGATCCCACATGCCGCGGAGCGGCTGGGCCCGTGAGCCATGGCCGCTGAGCCTGCGCTCCGCAACGGGAGACGCCACAACAGTGAGAGGCCCGTGTACCGCGAAAAAAAAAAAAAAAAAAAAGACAGAGAAGCAAACACATCAACGCCAGAGAGCTATCTAAATACTCAATTTATGGAGGAAAAAAATCCAGGCATCTGTTTTGCTCCTTCAAATCATTAGCAACCAAACACTAAACCTTCTAACAGTTAGATAATGCTATAACCACCACCTAACTAGCTGCGATCCCTTGCCACATCCTACGGCAGTGACTCTTTGGGGAGAAAAGAGAACATATAGGGAGTGTGTCAGAAGGACCTGGACTTTTTCCTTTCAGACTCTCCGTGCACGTGCTCTTATCCTCAACTTTAATCTCAGCAAACCACCAGCCTGCCCAGCTTGCCAACCCTGGGGCAGAATCGTTGCCTAGTGAGCCAGCATGGCTGTGGAAGGGCACACGTCCCTTGGCTCTACGGGGTGGGAGAAAGGTGGGAAGCCACGCTCAGGCTCGCGCTGCCTGCCTCGGCACGTCCTGACCAGGGAGGGCATCCCCTCTGCTCCAGGTGTTCTGTGACATGGAGACTTCAGGTGGTGGCTGGACCACCATTCAGAGAAGAAAGAGTGGCCTTGTCTCCTTCTATCGGGACTGGAAGCAGTACAAGCAGGGCTTTGGCAGCATCAGTGGGGACTTCTGGCTGGGGAACGACCACATCCACCGGCTCTCCAGGCGGCCAACCCGGCTACGCGTGGAGATGGAGGTGAGCATGAGACCAGGGCCGCCACGCCCAACTGTGTGCAACTCCTGGGCGTCATTCCTACTCCTGTTCGCCATCGGCTGGTGCACTTGTTGTGATGGTTTTCCTGCAGGTTGCAGTACAGTTGAGGAAGAATAGGGCTTTTTTTCCTATTTTTCACAAAAACAAGGCTGCAGGTACAAGGGAGAGGCCAGACTCAGGCCAGAGCAGAGGAATCCAACAGTCAGCTGGGCTGAAACACTGTGGTCCCTGCCCTGGCCTGGGGCATGAGGTCCTCTACGTGCAAACCTTACTGGTATCGGTTGGTGACCCTCATCAAAGGCCCTGAAGCGTCACTATGTTCTCAGGTTACTCTTACGACATCTCAGAGTGGGATACAGCAAAACACACACACGTGTACACCTTACAGACAGGGATGTAAAGGGGAAGAGAATGAGAGACTAACCAGGGCCATGTGGTGACCCAGGAGAGAAGTCTGATCTAGGACCCTTGTTTTCTGATTCCCTGGAGGAGGGGAAGATAAGTCCCTGTGGACGCTTGCAAAAAACTGCCTTAAAATCTTCACAGTCAATACAGATTTGTCTATTTTTATTTACTTTGTAAGAAAAGGGCTCAAAGAGCTTCCTCTTTTATCTCATCTATAAAAAATGGCTGAAACAAGAAGGTAAATGGCACTATGGTTAAGAAATAACTCACGCTGTATATAAGTGTGTTAGTGTGTTAAACTAGAGGTAGACAAGTAATAAAGTAGTAAAAAGGTGTGTGGCTGCAGCTGGGGAGAGGGAAGAGGTGCAGGATGGTATGAAAGAAGGCCCTGCTGCAGTTTTCTAAGGCTCTGCCCCCCGGACAGGACTGGGAGGGCAACATGCGCTACGCTGAGTACAGCCACTTTGTTTTGGGCAATGAACGGAACAGCTACCGCCTCTTCCTGGGGAACTACAGCGGCAACGTGGGGAACGATGCCCTTGTCTATCACAACAACACAGCCTTCAGCACCAAGGACAAGGACAATGACAACTGCTTAGACAAGTGTGCCCAGCTCCGGAAAGGTGAGAGTTGGGGTTGGGAAGTGAGAGTTCAGGTACAAGGCCATAGTCCCACTGGAGGAGAAAGAGTGAATTTATAACTGCAGTTGGTATTCTGGCTTTGGTACTCCCGTTTGACACTGACCCTAATGGCTTAGGTACAGTTTAAAAAGCATCACAAATCCCTGCTGCCTGGTCTATCAGCTATTTCCAAGGACATACTAGCACTGACCTGTTTCCTGTCCCAGGTGGATACTGGTACAACTGCTGCACAGACTCCAACCTCAATGGTGTTTACTACCGCCTTGGGGAGCACAGCAAGCACCTGGACGGCATCACCTGGTACGGCTGGCATGGGTCTAGCTACTCCCTCAAACGAGTGGAGATGAAAATCCGCCCAGAAGACTTCCAGCCGTAAAAAGAAGCCTGCTCTGGAGCAGGGCTGGAGAAGTGGAGACAAACGGAGGCTGGGAAAAGGCAGAGGAGGAGAGGAAGGGAGTATAAAAAGGGCAGGGACAGAAAATGGCCTATCATCTTCAGTGAGAGAGTAAGTCTCTTAGGAGAACCAAAAAATCTATGTACTGAGGATGTTACAGTAAATGGGAGGAAATATTTAATTAAACACAGTGGGTCCAGACACAGACTTCTCAGGGGGCTGGCCTGAGTGGGCTGTCTGCCTGTGATCCCTGACATAGCAGCAGCTTCTTTTCCACATGATTTTTCTGTGAAAGAAAAATAATTGTGAGTTCACTTTAAGCATTTTCCTTAAGGCCTAGGTTACGTGAGGGCAGAAAATAAATGCCTTTGCTGAAAAGGACCAGATTATTTTGATTCTCTTGGGTGTTAGAGAAAGGAGTGAAGAGGGTGGTGGAGGAGAGGAGTTTCTGCTTTTAAATCCAATGAAATTATCTTCAGTCTACACAATTTTTTTTTTAAAGACAAAAATTTTTCTGCTGGAGGTGAACGGACCCAGGCTGGAATTGACTGGAGGAAACTCCAGGGCTCTGGGCCTTGCAATTGGCCTCTGAGCACCTCCCCTGCTCGGCCTCGGTCAGGGCCCAGCACTGAGAGGCAGGAAGTGGGTCCAGTGGTGGCAGGAGCTCCAGTGGGAGGGGAAGATAAGTCCCTGTGGACGCTTGCAAAAAACTGCCTTAAAATCTTCACAGTCAATACAGATTTGTCTATTTTTATTTACTTTGTAAGAAAGGGGCTCAAAGAGCTTCCTCTTTTATCTCATCTATAAAAAAATGGCTGAAACAGGAAGTTAAATGGCACTATGGTTAAGAAATACTTCACGCTGTATATAAGCATTTTGCTTTGTAGAAATACAACATTGTAGTTCGTTTTAAACATTCAAAGTTTTTTCTTCCTTCTACAATAAACTCTTTTAAACCTCGTTCCTTTTAAAATTATTACTATTACCACTGAGAGCATGGTGGAAAGTTTTAAGTGAAAAATCAGAGAGTGAGCCGTGAGAAAGAGACTCTGAGTGTGTTGCAGTCTTCAGGGAAACCAAGGGAGGAGCAGGAAGCCAAAGACGAAAAAGCGAGGGACAAAAAGCGCAGCAGCATCCACTGGAAGAGGTCAGACTCTGTCTGACCTCCACCCAACCACCACAGAGGCCAGTGCCACCCCTGGCTTCAAAACACTTTGCAAACCAACACTCCTACTTTCTACTTGAGCAAACTTACATATACGCAGAGGGAAAAGAAACATCTTTAGTCATAACAGATGTCAAATAAGTTTGACCTTCAGGAAGCAATTTTTCCTTGTAAAAAAGAACCATTCACTTGAACTAGTCAGTGTAAGGTAAGCATAATTCTCGAACTCACTATTTTCTACTGTACCTATAGTCCTTTGATTGTTGGGAACCTACTTAACCTTAAAAACAAGACCCTCAGGATTTTCAAAGAAGTAAAGTGAGTAGAGAAGTACACTGGAATAGGGCTTCCCATGGGACAGGCAGTCAGACAGAAACTTCCTAAGGCAGGCAGGGGATCTGAGATGTTCGTGGGCCAGCACAGTACTGCTTGGAGAGAGGAGAAAAAGACTGGGGGTTAGGAGATGAAGAGAAGGAAGAGCACAAGATGCCTAGGGCAGAAGTAGCTTATAATTTTCTCTTATCAGCTATACAGCCCACAACTAAAGAAAATTGAGGCTCTAGGCAACAAAAGCTAAAATAAATTAAGTGGGACTACCTCAAACTAAAAAGCTTCTGCACAGCGAAAGAAAACAATCAATAAATTGAAAAGACAATCTACAGAATGAGAGAAAAATATCTGTAAACCATAACCCAGGGTTACTATCTAAAATATGTAAAGAACTTACACAACTGAATAGCAATAAAGCAAATAATCCAATTTAAAAATGGGCCAAGGACCTAAACAGTCCATTTTTCCGAAGAAGACATCTAAATGGCCAATGGGTACATGACCGGGTGCCCAACACCACTGATCATCAGGGAAATGCAAAGCACAGCCACAATGAGATATCACCTCACACCTGGTAGGATGACGATTATTAAAAAGACAAGACATAATAAGGGTTGGCAAGGAAGTGGAGAAAAGGGAGCCCTTGTGCACTGTTGGTGGGAATGTAAAGTGGTGCAGCCACTACACCACTATACTGGTGGTTCCTCCAGACATTGAAAACATAAGTACCACGTGAGCCAGCAATTCCATTTCTGGATATACTTCAAAGGAAACAAAATCACTATCTCAAAGAGGTATCTGTACTCCCATGTTCACTGCAGTATTATTCACAATAGCCAAGATATGGAAATAACCTAAAATGTCCTTCAAAAGATGAATGGATAAAGAAAATGTGAAATATAGTTTATGTATATATATATATTATGGGTGTATATATATATATGTACATACACACACATATAATGTACACATAATGGAATATTATTCAGCCATAAAGAAGGAAATTCTATCATTTGTGACAACATGGATGAATCTAGAGGGCATTATGCTAAGTAAAGTAAGACAGAGAAAGACAAATACTGTATAGTATCACTTATATGTGGAATCATTTTTTAAAAAGCTGATTTCATAAAAACAGAATAGAATGGTGGTTGTCAGGGGATGGGAGAATGGGGAAGCAGGGAGATGTAGGTGAAAGGGTACAAACTTTCAGTTGTAAGATGAGTAAGCTGAGTATCTAATGCACAGCATAGCAACTACAGCTAATAATACAGTTTTGTATGTTTGAAATTTGCTGAGAGTAGATCTTAAGCATTCTCACCACACACACACAAAAGAGCTAACCATGTGAGGTGATGGATGTGTTAATTACCTTGATCTCAGTAATCATTCCATAATGCATACCAAATCATCGTGCTGTACATTTTAAATATATACAATTATATTTGTCAATTACTCCTCAATAAAGTTGGGGGGGACAAAACATCTATATTACACTAATCAAAACCTATAGTTGCTGAAATTTACTCATACTTTTATAGATACACAATTGAATAACTGAAGTATAAACTTTTTGTGACAAGGTTAATGTCAAAAAAAAAATGTCACCATATGTGGTATTTTAGAAATCGACATTCAAAGTCCAATTTATTTGGGGAAAGACATGATTCTATTTTTATCCTTTTTTTTTTTTTGGGTACGCGGGCCTCTCACCGCTGTGGCCTCTCCTGCCGCGGAGCATAGGCTCCAGATGCGCAGGCCCAGCAGCCATGGCTCATGGGCCCAGCTGCTCTGCGGCACGTGGGATCCTCCCGGACCCGGGGCACGAACCCGTGTCCCCTGCATCGGCAGGCGGACTCTCAACCACTGCGCCACCAGGGAAGCCCTATTTCTATCTTTCTGGTCACTTTTTTTTTCTTTTTTTTTTTGCGGTACGCGGGCCTCACTGTTGTGGCCTCTCCCGTTGCGGAGCACAGGCTCTGGACGCGCAGGCTCAGCGGCCATGGCTCACGGGCCCAGCCGCTCCGCGGCATGTGGGATCCTCCCGGACCGGGGCACAAACCCGCGTCCCCTGCATCGGCAGGCAGACTCCCAACCACTGCGCCACCAGGGGAGCCCTCTGGTCACTTTTTAAAGTGTTGAAAGGAACACTTTTTAGCATCTACTCAAAAGCAGAGCTAGCAGAAAACTTGGTTATTTGATTATCCTTTCAAATGAAGGAAGCAACACACACAGCAGGCTGTTTCAGCCACAGTGCAGGTACTTATGAGCTGGGTGATTTTTCCTAAACTATCTGTAGTGAAATAATCAACCATGTTAGCATTTACATGAAGATAATTAGATCCTGAAGCTAATATTCTCTGATGATCATTAGGGGAAGTGAACAGTTCTCTAGGAGCTGTGGAGCTAACATTTAAGGCTGCTTGTAATTTCATAACAGCAAAAAATTTATTAAACAACCTATTTTTTTCCATACCCAGAAGACTCAAAACCATCTTATGAGAGAACATAAGCAAATGAGGGAAAAGACCACTGAATTTCAGACTCTGTCTTTTACATTCATAGAACTCCAAGGAGGAAGACTCAGGCACCAACGTATTTAGCCAATAAAAACCCACCCTGCCCTTGGGTGGTCTCTGAGGCACAGAATCCAGCTCCTAGTCCAAGCCAGGGGACGCGATCTAACCCAGACGTAAAATCTATCCTTCCTAGGCTGCTCCGTCCACAGAACTGCTTCTAGGCTAATTTCATTGGGACAAGTAAGCACAGGTTGGAAAACAACAGAAGCCCAGGTGCTAAGGGTCAACAGAAACGACAATTCTGGCTAGAATACTGGGGAGAGCCATCTGCAACCACATCTCATTTAAACGTGCTGGCCAGGCCTGATGGCAGATTTCATAGAGCAGAGGTCTCCAAGTGCCTCCAGTGAACTGTCACCAGGTAGTGGGAGAAGAGAGGTCATTTTAGATGAAGGCAGCAATTAAAAAGGGTTTATGGCCTACCTGATGAGAGACTCTAGGATGGCAGGGGTGGGACCCTTCTGGAACTCCAGTTCTTTGTAGTGTAGCGCTTTGGCATATGCTCGGCACTTGGCAGCCCTCTCACCCAGCAGAACAATGCCATTGTCATCCCTCAATGGCAGGGGGCCCTGGAGAAGAGCAGAACCCCACAGCATAGGAAAATGGCAGACGGGGCACAAGCAAGAGTGGGCTGTGAGGGTGCTTCTCCCCTCTCACCAGCTGGTTCCCCGTCGGGCTCCATCTGGACAACTGGGCAAAGTCTCACCTTGTCACTGTGTTCCATGAATTCAGCCAAGTTTAAGAGGGTTTGTGTGACTTCAGCGATGTCCTGGGAGGTGAGGGCCAACTCGATGCTTCTGATGAGCTCATCCTGCTGGTCTTCATTCAGCTCAGACCAGCAGGACACAAACGCAGCGTTAAAGAGATCCCTGAAGGCAGACAGGAGTGAAGACAAATGTTGGAAATGCCTCTCCTGCCTCTGCCTGGTGCCACAAAGTCACACCTACCAATCTACTCCCGGCATCACTGATTATGGTTATACAGGCCAGGGCTGTCCAAAAGAACTTGCTGGAAATGGTCTATATCTTCCCTGCCCAATATGGTAGCCATTGGTCAATGAACACTTGAACTTTGATAAGTGTGACTAAGGAACTGAATTTTAAGTTTTAGTTAATTTTAATTAAGTTAAAATAAGCACACGTGGCTAGTGACTGCTGTATTTTACAGTGCAGGTACAGGGCACTGGGGGTGGGGGCGGGGTGTGTGGGGAGAAAGAAGAGCAGAGAAAAGTAACTTGTCTCCACAGTGGTTGCATCACTTCTCTTCACTGGAGGGGATGAACAGAAAGGGACTTCTAACATAGCAGTTGACATAACAGATTCAGAAAACAATAATCTTCAAATGATTCTTGGGATGCTTCTTCTCAGGCAATGTCCAAAGTCCTAAGATCAGAAGCGGCAAAGGCAGCATCTGCTATTGCTTTTCAAAATACAAGCAGAACCTTTAGTAGGATGGTCATAAACAAAATGACAACAGAACTTAAGAAACTAGCAGTATTAGAAAATAGAATCCAAATCCATAAGTCTTAAAAGATTCTCTTAGCCAAACCTCTAACAGCCGGGGCCTTGGGAAGACCTGGAAGCAGAGGTATCATTTCTAGGATCACTATAACTATTTAAAATCACTACAGCACCACTTGGGTGAATATATTTGCTACCCCTGACATTTGAATTTTAATCCTACCCTCTTTTTTTTGAATGTGTGGAGAGGGGAGTTGGAAACCACAGGATATGCCTAGATAATGTATGGGGTAAGGGATCTGATGCTTATACATCTACTTTTCATTACATATTTTAAAAGGTTAAGTCAGATCGATGTATATATAATTTTGGAATCTGATGGAAGAAAACAAAATTTGAAATTCAAAGGATAACATGAAGATCAAAAGAAACCCTGTGTAAATTAAGAAGTAAGCTTTCTGATCTAGGTCCAAGGCCACGCTGGCTCCCAAATGAACACACTTGGCACTAAGGGGACAGACACACATGTGTATATTTCTCACAAGCCTCTTGTGGATGACAGTGTGCCCAAAAGGGACTCGGAGCAGATGAGAGGGACGCTACAGTAGCCAGCGTGTAAAATCCGCACACTATGGAAACAGAGAAGTCCTAGGAATGATTTTTAAGCGTTATAAAATATTTGAAAGAAATCAGATGAACTAAATCATGGCATCCAAGCAACAGCCTCAGGGACCATGGCTATTCTTGCTAAATACACTCCAAATAGCAAACCGACTGTGCTGATGAAAGTGAAATGGAATACCTCATGTTTTGCTTCTTGTTAATGAAAAGGATTGTTAATTAAATCACCATTTAATGCCTCATTATAAATAAGAACTGTCCATTGTAGAAAAATTTAGAAAATAAGGAAAAGAATAAAAAAGAACTGCTCCTTAAATCCTCCTACTTAGAGATAATCATTATGTATTACTTTCTCATCTTTTTCCTATGTACATATATTTTTAATAGCTGAAATCACACATTTATACCATTTTGTATTCCATTTTATTCACTTACATCATACTATGAATCTTTTACATGCATTAAAACTTTTTATAAACCAAATTTTCAATGACTTTTTAAGATTCCCTGTTAAAGGTTTATAGTATTTTTTATGGCAAATTCTACTTTCCGAAGACGGCTGCAGCACTAGCTCCTGTTCCATGCGCCCTTCTAGGAGCCTCCCACTCCCCTATAAAAAGGTGGCATCCACGTCTCCTCCCCTTGAGCCCGAGTAGGCCTGTGTGACTGCCTTCAACAACGCAGTGGGACAGAAGTAACATATGTGACCTCCAAGACTAGGTCACACAAGCACCAAGCACTTCTGCCTCGTTCCCTTGGGGACACTCACCCTTGAACCCAGCCAGTTTCCTGGGAGGAAGCCTGAGCAATCCATAGGGCAATCCACGTGGAGAGGAACCAAGGCCCCTGGCCAGGGCTGAACTTCCAGCCAACAGTCAGCCCCAGCTTACCAGACATATGGATGAGCCATCTTGGAAGTAGGTCTTCTAGCCCCTGGACAAATACCCCTGACACTGTGTGGGGCAGAGACAAGCTGCTCCCACAAGTCCTGCCCAAATTGCAGATTTGTGAGTAAAATAAGTAATTTTTTTAGACTGCTGTTGTTTTAGACCACTAAGTCTTGGGGTATTTGCAATGCAGCAATAAATAACTGGAGTATCACTATTACTGGAAAACAGGTTATATTAAGCTATTACATAGTTGTTTTCAGAGTTATAAATGACTTTGTAATTAAAGTTTTGGACCTAGATCTACCAAGGGAAGGTACACTAGCAAGGTTAAAATGGATGTTTTTCCTATAATAAGAGCTTCTTTAATTTGCTTTTTTATCTTTTCCCCCAGAGGTTAACAAAATTAAAAAATCCTTTTACTATTACTGCTAATAAAAACTAATTCTTATACAACATTTTCTACGTGCTGACCCTCTTGATCCCAATCTGAAGCTGGGAGGAAGGGAGCCCTGACACACCATACCTGGCCATCGGGTTGTAGGCCTGTGCCAGGGCCCAGCAGGAGCGCAGGGAGGGCGAGGAGGAGTCCTTCAGCAGCTCCAGGCTCAGCCGCCTCAGCCATTCCAACCAGTCATCTTTGGAGACCCTTCTGGCAGCTCCCCAGGCCTATCATACCACAGGCGACAAAGGAAAACCATCAACTGTAAGGGCCAATTGTAAACAGCCCTTGACTATCTAATGATTATTCCACTTCTTTGATTTATAAAATTATACCTCTCATGATAAAATCCCCGAGTGCAAATACAAAAAAGCAGTATTTAAAGCCATAAAACAAAAGCAGCAAACTCTCATAATATAAAGAAAGCCTGTTTTACACCTCATTTGCGCTGGACTCTATCTGCAAAGCAGAGAGCTCTACAGCCCTAAAAGTGGATGGGGACCATCACACTCAGAATGCATCCAACAAAGCCGAATGGCCTCCAGCAGTGTGTGAGGGGCCTGGGACACCCTGCAGCGGGACACTGGCTCATCTTACAGCAGAGTCACACAGGGAGAGGGGAAATGCTCAGGTTGACATCATCCTCAATAGTGTGACCATCAGGTGAGCACTGAGCCCAGAGTACACGGCAGTATGGTGGAATGAGACAAAAGGAGTTGAACAGATTGAATTTTTTTTTTTTTCCTTTTTGCGGTACGCGGGCCTCTCACTGTTGTGGCCTCTCCCACTGCGGAGCACAGGCTCCGGACACGCAGGCTCAGCGGCCATGGCTCACGGGCCCAGCCACTCCGCAGCACGTGGGATCCTCCTGGATCGGGGTGCAAACCCGTGTCCCCTGCATCGGCAGGCGGACTCTCAACCACTGTGTCACCAGGGAAGCCCTGAATTTTTACTTTGTAGTTTATCCCCTCCAACTTTCCTCAAAACTCTGAGCTCTCCAGGCACCAAGAGGTACTAGCAGGGGCAGCTTAGGGAGGTGGATGGGAAGATTCAGGCCCTGGAGCTGGGCAGTAAAGGGGAGTGGTCAGCAGCCACACTCTGTGGAGCTCAGTGGCTGGAGTTCAAATCCCAGGTATGTAACGTATTGGGTGTCTGATCTTGGGCAAGTTACTTAACTTCCCTGTGCCTCAGTTTCTTCATCTGTAAAGTGTCGATAATAGTCCCCATATCAGAGGGTGTTCTTTTTTAAATTAATTAATTAATTTATGGCTGAGTTGGGTCTTTGTTGCTGCACGCAGGCTTTCTCTAGTTGTGGTGAGCGGGGGCTACTCTTTGCTGTGGTGCGCGGGCTTCTCACTGCGGTAGCTTCTCTTGTTGCGGAGCACGGGCTCTAGGCGTGTGGGCTTCAGTAGTTGCGGCTCGCGGGCTCTAGAGCGCAGGCTCAGTAGTTGTGGCGCATGGGCTTAGTTGCTCCGCAGCATGTGGGATCTTCCTGGACCAGGGCTCGAACCTGCGTTCCCTGCATTGGCAGGCGGATTCTTAACCACTGCACCACCAGGGAAGCCCCCAGAGGGTGTTCTAAGGATTAATTAACTAAGTTAGAGACTTCCCTGGCAGTCCAGTGGTTAAGACTCCATGCTTCCACTGCATGGGGCACGGGTTCAATCCCTGGTCAGGGAACTAAGATCCCGCATGCCACATAGCATGGCCAAGATTTAAAAAAAAAAAAAAAGATTAACTAAGTTCATACGTGTAACAGATTTAGCACAGTGCTCAGCACAAGTTAGTGCTTTATGCTGAGTGCCTGCTACTCTGAAGTTAGAAACACCTGGTTGGAACCCTGGCCCTGCCACTCACCTGCTGTAGGGACTCTGGGCAAATTACTTGTACACTGCTGTCTGAGTCTTAATCTTCCTCATTTAGGGATAATGCAGCTAAAGGGCCTAGCTGGAATAGATGAGCAAAACATGGTGGCTCGTATCATCAAAATGACATCTCGTTGAATTGGCTTAGCCCTAACTACTAAATCCCTAACTTTTAAAATATATTCTTAAAAGATTTTTCTGGCAGAACAGACATGTCAATCCTCCCTAAATAGGGAAATCAGATAAGTTAAAGCAGAAGTTCTCAAGTGAAGTAGTCCAGGGAGTGAAAGAGACACCCATGTGCTACACCACCTGACCATCAATGACTCAATCCATCACCTCCTGGGATAAACGGAGATTTGCTATAGCTTTTGATGAGTTACCAAGGCGTAACATTACATAAACTAATATTTTTTGTCAAAAACTGAAGTAGAGATACTACGAGAGACAAATTAAAAATTTATGTGAAGGATTCTCACTCACCATACAATGAGAACCCCTGAACTAGAAGAAGATACCAAAGACTTTTAGACCTTGTTCTGTTGAACGAAATGGGAACATCAAGTCCTTTTCGATCCACAGATTTCTGGTTTCCTTCCTATACAGCGAGTCTCTGGATACCAGCACTGTATTACAAGGCATTTAGAAGTCAGACACATACAAGGAAGCATTACTAATATCTTTTGCCCTCTAATGATATGAGGCTGAGCTTGGGTAAGGCGAAGGCACTAAAACACAGTGGTTAAGAGACTGGTCTCTGGAGTCATACCTGGGTCAGATCCTGGCTCCACCATCTACTGGCTGACATTGAGCAAATTACTTAACCTTTCAGTGCCTCAATGTCCACATCCATAAAAGAGGGATACTGATGACACCATCAAACTTACAGGGTTACTGTGAAGATTAAATGAGTCAATACACGTAAAGTGCTCACAACAGTGCCTGACACACGGGAAGCGCTCAACAAATGGTGGTGGTGGTTAGTGCTATCATTAACATCGGTACCATTTGATAAATGGTAGCAAAAGGCTCTTCAAAAAATTTCAGCTTAAGGAACAACTGCACAATCTATCAAACAGGATATGTCCCTCACCTGGGCCTTTCCCCACTGCTCTGTAATCTAAAACATAATCAACTCTCAATTCTCTGGGTTCTACAGTAACTGTTGAAACTCCAGCCAGTTTCCTCTCCTCACCCACCCACCGCTGACTGCCTCATCTGGTTACACTGGTGCACGCTGATGGAACGCCAGCTTACTCATTTAGAAGGTAAGTCCGAATAGATTACCATGAGACAGGAAAGCTGCTGAGCATCTTGGAAGGCATCCTAGAGGTACACGTAAATGGTTTGTATGTTTTCTGTACTATGTAAATCCTCTATTAGCACAGCCAACAGAAAGGTGACTGAGGTGGCAAATTATTATTCTGAAAGCTGGTTAAAGCTGACAAATATACCAATCCCTAATTATCATCACATGAATATGTAGAAGCACAATTTACTTTTCGATGAAATGGATCTGAGAGTCAGCTGTGGAGAGCTTTGCTTAGGGTTTTGTTTTTTTTTTTTTGCAGTACGCGGGCCTCTCACCGCTGTGGCATCTCCTGCTGCGGTGCACAGGCTCCGGACGCACAGGCTCAGCGGCCATGGCTCACGGGCCTAGCCGCTCCGCGGCATGTGGGATCTTCCTGGACCGGGGCACGAACCCGTGTCGCCTGCATTGGCAGGCGGACTCCCAACCACTGCACCACCAGGGGAGCCCGCTTAGGGTTTTTTAACTTGATCTGTTCTCTCAGGTGAGACAGGCGGAGATTCTTTTTTCTGTTTGGCAAAGGTTATGCTTATTTTTCCAAGTCCTGGGTAGAAAGCAAAACTTTCTGGAAGCAAACTAGACCACTGGGGAACTTCCTAAAATAGAGAGAACAAAGCCCTAAAGCTGAGTGGACAGCTGCCTGGTTGGAAGGACATTCTGAACCTAGGCAGGCTGAAAACATCTGGGTGGAAACGTGCATCTGGCCTCCTTGTCTGGCCCCTCCCTCAAATGTGAGGTGTCAGCATGGTGGCCTCAACAACTGCTTGGGAATGCCAGGTGTTGATGACCTTTCTCCTCCTGAAGTCTTGGACTAGCAGTTACAAAACACGCAGAGGTACAGCAGCATCACTCATGACCCAGGGGTATTTTACCACTTTCATCTTAAATCATCAAACGTTTCTCAGTAGTGGTCACTTTGCAGCTGTCTGCGTGGGTAAAGACTGATGTCAGGAGTACAGGCCAGTGTTTCAAAGCTGTGGGTGAGCACACGCACACAGGTCTGTGTGCAAATCGTTATGGGCTTGGCCAAAAGAAGACACCAAGCCAACTAGGACCCAGCCCTGCCCAGTTCTTTACCTCTACCTGCTGCTACACATGAAATGCAGCTGTGTTGCATCAGCTGCTAAGAAAGAAAACTACCACATTGAAATTCAAACTGGGAGCTGCTTACAGTCCCTAGAAGTACTAAAGACTAATGCAAAATGTGGAAAATAAGCAACCTGGTATATTTATTTAAAAGTCAGTGAAGTATATGATTACTCTGTTTAGATCCATCCATTAGAGATGATTTGAAACTGCCTGTTTTTAAGTGCATAGCTGGTGGCATACATGATGAGAAGCTGCTTATATCCCAGGCTTTGGTCAGCATAGAGAATCCAGTACTGATCTGCAGAGATCTAAAATCTTGCTACTCAAAGTGTGGTCCGTGGACCACTGGCATCGGCATTACTTGGGAGCTTGTCAGAAATGGAGACTATCAAGGCCTGAGCTTGGGCCTGAATCAGAACGAGCATTTTAACAACAAGCTCCCCAGCATGTGGTAAGCCCAGCGAGTCTGAGAAGTTTGAGAAGCAGTGCTTTAAAGAGCCTGCATCAGGTTCAGTGCTAACTAGGAGGCTCACTGGTTGTGTTCTGGTCATGTAAAAAATGAGAATGCTATTTGCAACAATGCATTCCACTGTCAAAGCTCCAAGGGAACACAAAAGGACACCTTGTTCTTTATTTTCCTTCTATTAAAAAATTGTATAATTCAGATACTTGGAGAAAAAATAAAATGACCTAAGTTCGTGGTATCTAGATTTTCAGAAAGATGCTTGGTTTTTGGTTGTTTTAAACAGAAAACAGCAAGAGCTGAAAGTTTTGAACAAGAGAGAAGAGCAGGGGCTCTCCTTTCCAAGCCCCCCCCGGAAACGATGGACCTGCCTTTTGGAGGTTGATGGTGCTGACGTGCAGTTTCTTCATGGGTCCCGTTTCCACTGGTCCGCTAGCCAAGGCATCCCCTTGGCCACTCCGCAGCATTCGATGCTGGTAAATCAAAGGGTCCTCTTCTTCATCAGCAAGGGTGTATCCCTGCAACCAGAGATTTAGAGAACCACTCTGCAACTCCACAAGCTGCTCCCAGTTTAGAAAACATCCTTAAACCTTGGGAGGGCCACACCTTCTGGAAGAGCCAGGATTTAGGTTAAGATTCCACATATGGACAGAATGAATCATAGGTGGGCTGTATTCCGCACTGAGACCAGTCTGTGTTGGTCACTCCTGGCCACTGACAAGCACTGACTTAGTAGTATGAGCATGCAACTGGCAAATGTGAGACAACCGTGTGTCATAAACATGACGAAGAGCTGGGCCGGCAAGGAGCTGCTGCCTGTTTTTGTAGGACCTGAGAGCCAAGGATGGTTTTTGCATTTTTTAATGATTGAAAAAAAATTGAAAGAAGATTGCTATTCCGCAACATGTGAAAATTATTAGAGAATCATATTCTGGTGTCCATAAATGAAGTTCTACTGGGACGCAATCAGGCTCATTCGTTTACATACGCATATGGCTGCTTACAGGCTGCAGTGGCAGAGCTGAGTAGTTTCATCAGAGACCACACAGCCTACAAAGCTGAAAAAATTTACTATCTTGACATAAAAAGTTTGCCAATCTCTAGTTCAGAGCTAAAAAGCTAGATATACCCCCACTGCTAAGATTACAAGAATACCAGTTGAGAAGGACAATGCGGGACTTGCAAACAGAAACAAAGCGCAGCTCACCTTGACAATCCTGCAGATGAGGACATCATAGCGCTGATGGTTGATTCGGTGTCGCACCAGAACTTTATTTACCATTGGAATGAAAATTTGGTACTATAACAAGAGAGGAAGCAGGTCAGAAACCATTACTTTGGAGAGTGGGAAATAGAAAGAAGAATATTACCCCTACCACATTACAGCTACTACTTCTGGGTTTGGGACTAGCTCTGTGGTACTTTTGACCGCTCGTGCTACCTCATCCCCCTCACCTTCCACCTGCGTCACTGCAACAGCCTCTGACTTTAATGGTCTCTCTGCTTCCCCTCTTGGCCCAGTCTATGCTTGCGCACAGCACTGAGAATAATCATTTAACAATGCTAGGGCAGGTCACAGTACTCCTGGGCTCAAAATCTCCCAAGAATTCTAGTCTTGCTCAGAGTGAAAGCCAGCTATGATGGCCTACAACAGTGATGTGCAAATTTTAGGGGGCATCAGAACCACCTGGAAGGCATATGAAACCAGAGATTGCTGGGCTCCACGGTCGGAACTGCTGGCTTGGTAGGTCTGGGGTGAGGCGTGAAAATCTGCAGCTGTAAGGGGACCCCAGCTAAGCAGATGCTAATGCTGCTTGTCCCGGGGTCACATTCTGAGGACCACTGGCCACAACACCTAGCTTCCATGCCTACTGCCAGCACAGCCTCTACAAGGTTCTCTCTATGCCCTTTTCCAAGTACCTTCCCCCGGCTCCCTCCCCTGAAGTCACTGCTCTCCTGCTGCCCCCACCCTTCAAGCACACTGCCATCTCGCACCCTTGCCTTTGCTAATCCTTCTGCCTGCAGCCAGCTCCCTGGCGTTGGGCCTTTCCTTTATTTAGGTCTCTGCTGAAATGTTACCTTATCAGAGAGGTCTGCCTCTAAAGAAACAGCATCTCTCCCTACTCCCTCCCATCCCTCTTATGAGATAAATTATGTCTCGTAACTTTGCTTCATTGGAACGTAAGCTCTGTGAGAACAAGGACATCATTCTGTTTACGGCGTTATCCCCAGAACAGCACTCAGCCCACACAGGTGGCTCAATAAATACTTGCTGAATAAAGAAGGAAAAAAAGGCACAATTCCTAGCTCTTTGTCAGTGATTGAGGCCTACAGATTAACAAGCGGAGGAGTCGAGGACTCCTGCCTCACCTTCTTCCCCAGCTGAAACACGAGTGAGGACAACGTGTCCATGGCTGTGGGACGGAGTTCTGGGCTCTGGTCCAGCGTTCGCACAATCGGGTGAATGATCCGAGAGGCATAGTCAGTGAAATCCAGGGACTCCGTCAGGCGGTCCACTGTCTCTAACGCTGCCCTACAACAATCGCTGACATACAGTAACTGCTAACACACAGCCCAAGAATCAGAGAAGTGGCTGAGGGCTACCTTTACAATCAGCACCCAACAGGAAGGAATGGCTTCTGACATTATTTTGGGTACAGAGATCTAACACACATTCCTGTGGGATGGGGACGGTGAAGATTTCCATAAACCTGGTACATATCTGGAGTAAACTAATGAGAGTTGAAATAACAAAAAAATAGAGAGATGGCCTGGGGACTTAAGAAAAGGGCATTTTCAACAAAACATTAAAAGCTTGATAACTGTTAGTCCTAAAGGGTAGGTGCTCACTTTCGAGATGGCAATGGAACTTCAGGGGCATCAAACAACTTCACGATAGGGGGCAATAACAGATGCAGATAGTCATCCAGGTTGGCGCCAAACAGCTGGATTGCAGCAAGCAACTGCAAAAAGGAGTAAAGGCACGGCGGTGAGCACATACAGTCAGGTGTCAAGTATCTAAGCACCTGAGGGGCGGCAGTGGTATGGATAACTCAAAATTCTTTGGGAACTCTGAAAAGCCTTTACTAAATGGCTCTGAATTACATTCTCTTGGTAGCACTTTTCCCCGTCATTTTATTTCACTTATATGTTACTTTGCTTTCTCTGAACTTATTTCAACTGGTAAGGAATCAGTTGCTGGATAATAGAGAAAACTGGTATGCTAAATAAAATACTTACCAAGAATAATCCATTAAAAGAGACAAAACATAAGGACAATCAAGAGAGGATGAGAAACATTCTGTAAACTGTACACTGCACGCATCAGATACTACAGCATTCTTCAGAGTCAGTCTTACGGACCGAGCGTCCCCCTGTCACTCAGAACAGGGTCTCTTAGATGATCATCCAGGGACTCTGATGGACTCTGGAAATCTCTCCAGAGGACGTCCCAGGTTACTCACCTTGATGGAGACGATGCGGCCTGGGCTATTGTCATGCATGAAGACTCGTAGCATGTGTGGGATCAGCTGGGGCAGGTAGAGCTTAAATTCACCCCCAAGAGCTACCACAATCTGCTCAATGAGAAGAATGATCGTGCTCTGGATGGAGGTGTTCATGACCCAGAATTCCTATAAAGAGGGAAGAGACAGAGGAGCAAAGTCGGGGGCCCTTCTGCTGAAATATGAACCAAGGAACTGAGACAGCCAAAACGAAGCACAAATGCAGCGAGCATGGTCTGTGCCATGGGACTCCTTCCTTATCCTCCTCTCCCCAGGCCTCCCTGTATCCTACGTCAGTCACAGTGAGCAACTAAGCTGCATTTCCCCAAAAGCACCAGGCTACATGGCTCCTCCGTGCTTTGCTCATGCTGCTCTCGGCTTAGAATCCCACCTCTTGCTCAGCTAAGCCCATCTGTCTTTCCAGACGTGGCTCAAGCCTCACTTCGCCTAAGAAGGCGTTCCTATCTCCTTCCATTAGCCACTGTGGGTCCCTCTGCTCTGCTCTCTTCTAGCACCTGTAATACTTAATTTTCTTTGCCGCCTTCCCTCTACTCGACCGTAGGCTGGTTAAGGGCAAGAAACCCTCGGTCCACCTCTGTCTCCCTGAATCTAGCAGAGCATATTCCAGCCACCCAAACCCATCCGGCAGAATGAACAAACGACCAGGCCTGCATCACTCTAGGAGCTCTCCAGCCGTCTAGGGGTGGTCCCACTTTGGGTAGCACCTGGGCTCTGCCAGAGGGTGACTTCAGTGTTAACAAGATTTCCTGCCCTTTTGGATTTAAACTTTGCTCGACAGCATCTGACATCTGTCCCAAACCATTTTCAGGCCTGGAGAGTGCCACAAGAGGAGCATTTTTCTACATTCATCTAATTATATCCCACATAAATTACTAAAATAAAAACTTGGCCAACTGGCTCCAGATCCTGTCTCGGTACTGCAACGCAAATTGGTCCAAGTCTCTCACTCCAGGAAAAGCTGTCATTTCAAATCAATTCAGAAAGACAGTGGCCTACTGCCTTCTTTAAAACCTCCAGAGTAGGAGACTTAATGATGGCAACATATGCTTATTAGTACTCTTGGGCCCCCATTTAATTCAGAGTAGAAGTCAGTGAAAAAATAAAAAAAAAGATAACTCCTCAGATGGAAGGCTTTAAAAGAAGCCTAAGGTATTTTTATTTAGAAAAAATTGTTCTTAACTCATAGTAGTTTACAAAGTAAAAACATTTCAAAAAAAATCTATACTAAAAGGTGCTGGTAAAACTTTCTTTCTCTCTGCTTGGAGAGAGGTATTCTCTTTGAAAAGCTATTTTCTCTAGATAAAAAGCTTCGACAAAGAAACACCACAAATTTTATGGCCTCCGTGGTTTGTGTGATGTTCATTCACTGGGACCACACTCTGCCTTCTTTAGAGAAAACCCGCCTACCTTTCCACTGCTGGGTCATCGGGGCTCCTCACAAAGGGTTTTCTCTACGTCAAAGAAACCAGGCAGCCTCCCCAGGGATGCCGGCTGGATCACTGTTCACAAAGCCTCGAGCCCTCCTGGGAGGAGCTCACTGAAATGCCCAGGAGCAAGAGCCAAAGAAGAGCCCTGTTGGCACCTTCTCTGTCTTGGAGGAAATGAAAGCTGTATTTTGCAGGTGTAAGGCTCCCAGC
Source organism: Delphinus delphis (assembly GCF_949987515.2). Taxonomy (NCBI): domain Eukaryota; kingdom Metazoa; phylum Chordata; class Mammalia; order Artiodactyla; family Delphinidae; genus Delphinus; species Delphinus delphis. Next base: position 8,528,007 of record NC_082683.1, read on the forward strand.
CTCAAACCCCTACATGTTTTGTCATCAGTCATTTCTGGGGAATAAGTCACAGATTACTTCAGCTTCAACCCCGGAGTGCACTGCTTCCTCCCTCCCCGCCCCACCCCCAACTCCCTTAACACCACCCGCAGGCTCTTTAGCATCCTACCTAACTCTTCCTGTACAGAGGCCCCTGTGGCAGGAGGCAGGGAACAGAGCAGCTTTTGCTTATTTATACATATAGGAGTTTTTCAGTTCTGAGACTCATTTTCGGGGAAGTTCCATTTTTGAAGGCGGCCACTTTCATTTTAGTCCTGCTGCTTCTTCCAAGCTAACTACAAAGGTCTGGTGTAGAAGAACAAAAATCACTGGAATAATTGTCTTCCAGTTCTTTGAGGAGACAGCCATCTCTGCAAAGCAATCTCCCTAAGCAGAGACACTGAAATTATAGAGAACAGTAGGAAGCACCCTCCCACTGCCAATACAGAAAAATGATACTGCCATCAATGGGGAGTCCTTTGCACCTAGACTTAAATAGACATTTCTCCAAAGAAGATATACAGATTGCCAACAAACACATGAAAGAATGCTCAACATCATTAATCATTAGAGAAATGCAAATGAAAACTACAATGAGATATCATCTCACACCAGTCAGAATGGCCATCATCAAAAAATCTAGAAACAATAAATGCTGGAGAGGGTGTGGAGAAAAGGGAACACTCCTGCCCTGCTGGTGGGAATGTGAATTGGTACAGCCACTATGGAGAACAGTATGGAGGTTCCTTAAAAAACTACAAATAGAGCTACCGTATGACCCAGCAATCCCACTACTGGGCATATACCCTGAGAAAACCATAATTCAAAAAGAGTCATGCACGATGTTCATTGCAGCTCTATTTACAATAGCCTGGACATGGAAGCAACCTAAGTGTCCATCAACAGATGAATGGATAAAGAAGATGTGGCACATATATACAATGGAATATTACTCAGCCATAAAAAGAAACGAAATTGAGTTACTTGTAGTGAGGTGGACGGACCTAGAGTCTGTTATACAGAGTGAAGTAAGTCAGAAAGAGAAAAACAAATACCATATGCTAACACATATATATAGAATCTAAGAAGAAAAAAAAAAGGTCATGAAGAACCTAGGGGTAAGACGGGAATGGAGACACAGACCTACTAGAGAATGGACTTGAGGATGTGGGGAGGGGGAAGGGTAGGCTGTGACAAAGTGAGAGAGTGGCATGGACATATATACACTACCAAACGTAAAATAGAGAGCTAGTGGGAAGCAGCCGCATAGCACAGGGAGATCAACTAAGTGCTTTGTGACCACCTAGAGGGGTGGGATAAGGAGGGTGGGAGGGAGGGAGACGCAAGAGGGAAGAGATATGGGAACATATGTATATGTATAACTGATTCACTTTGTTATAAAGCAGAAACTAACACACCATTGTAAAGCAATTATACTCCAATAAATATGTTTAAAAAAAAAAATTGGGACGAGAGCCTCTTCTCAAACACTGTTGCAGAGACTTCCCTGGTGGTGCAGTGGTTAAGAATCTGCCTGCCAATGCAGGGGACACGGGTTCGAGCCCTGGGCCGGGAAGATCCCACATGCCATGGAGCAACTAAGCCCGTGTGCCACAACTACTGAGCCCGCGTGCCACAACTACTGAAGCCGTCGCGCCTAGAGCCTGTGCTCCGCAACAAGAGAAGCCACCGCAATGAGAAGTCCGCACATCACAATGAAGAGTAGCCCCAGCTTGCTGCAACTAGAGAGAGCTTGCGCAGCAGCAACAAAGACCCAATGCAGCCATAAATAAATAAATAAATTTATGTACTTAAAAAAACCACAACACTATTACGGTCAGAAGGCGGTATTTATGCTTTTGAAGGTAGCAGGGAAAAGCATTACCTTCTTCCTCAGAGCCTGACAGCACTCCATCGTATTTAATGGCCCCAGGAAAACCCAATCCCCAATCCTCTCTTAAGGCCATGGTTTTACAGGCAGTAAGGAAGAGGGCTTTTGTGAGAACAGTAAAGCACTGTTGTGATGTTAAAGTGAAATTGCTTTGCTGTGTGTGAGGCAAAGAACTCCAGTTTATTTCTGGCAGAACAATTCCTTCAGGATTTCTCCTCAGATTTCACACCTTGAACTCTTGTACCTGGGAGCCTGTAGCGAGAGCCCCTCCACCCCCTTTCATAATCCAGTGGGATATCTTGTTCCACTTTTTATCCTCAGGTTATAACGTCTCTATGATGACCCATGAAAAAAATGTCCACATCATCCAAACCTGCTGCTGAATGCTCCTGGGCCCAAACACTGAGGAACAAGCCAAAGCATTAATTTCTACTCACTCTCATGAGTGTGACTATTTCATCCATGTAAGGCCTGATGTGGCTCTTCACAAAGGACACCAACATTCCCAGCTGCTGGAACAGAAACTGAAACAGAGAAGAGGTCAGCAAGTTGGCACCACGAAGGATGTAGAACTCCCAGGCTTACCCCAAGTGCACGCTAATGAATAAAGGCAACTATGGAATCGGTTTCTGCACCACCCTTTCTTCTGAGAATAAGCTTCAAAGAATGAGACTTAAAACCATCGGTGGTAACCATCGGTGGTAACGGTGGTGAGCGCTGAAAAATATGTCAGTGGCTTTACTCACCAGGTGAGGCAGTTTCTGCTCAGCAGGGACTTCAGGGCCAGACTAGCTGTTCTGAACTGTTTCTGTTACCTACTAGCTTTGTGACCTTCATTTAATCTCTCTGCACTCAGCCTCTTCTGTGGGAAAATGGGAGATAACAGTTCTTGTCTCACAGGCTTGTGGTAAGAGTTAACTGGGCTAATACCTGGAAAGCACTAGAACAGGGACACAAATACTGTTAAATGCCCAATGAACATCATCTATCATTGAAGGATTTCTGGAGTCACTGAAAACTTAAAAATGGACATGAAATTTTTAATTAACTGTAGATGTATCTTTTGTTTATTCAGTCTTAATTCACTACCACTTACTTTCTAAAATAAATACAGCTAACTATTATGGGTATTGTGGTTCACTTATAGTAATTAACTCAATTAATTAGGTCTTAATTAATTAGTTAATTGTGTCTCTAAGAAACTGTGGGGACCTCCCTGGTGGCGCAGTGGTTAAGCATCCGCCTGCCAATGCAGGGGACACGGGTTCGAGCCCTGGTCCAGGAAGATCCCACACGCTGCGGAGCAACTAAGCCCGTGAACCACAACTACTGAGCCTGCGCTCTAGAGCCCACGAGCCACAACTACTGAGCCTGTGTGCCACAACTACTAAAGCCCGTGCGCCTAGAGCCCATGCTCCGCAACAAGAGAAGCCACCACAACGAGAAGCACGCACACCGCAACGAAGAGTAGCCCCCACTCGCCGCAACTAGAGAGCCCGTGTGCAGCAACGAAGACCCAGTGCAGCCAAAAATAAATAATAAAATAAATTAATTTTTAAAAAAAGAAAGAAAGAAACTGTGAACCAAAACAGCAAGCAAATTGAGGGAGGGCTGGGATTAGGAGATTCTATTTAGGTTGGTATCTTGCAACTGTTAAGAGATGCCATTCACGAAATAAAGTTGGGAATAAAGATGGCTTAGGTAAGAGAAATCCCAACTACTTTCCAGGTTAAAGATGTCTTCAGGGTGTAGTTTTTATTCTGTTATGATCCTCAGATAGTGCTACATGTCAATATCAAGTTGCAAGTCATATTGTAAACCTCCCTTTCCCCCTCACCCCCCTCCCAATTTTTATAGCTCTCTATGCCTTTGCTGCCCTCCATTAACAAGAATAATTTCGTACGTATGTACTTTCACCCTTATCCACATTTTAAAACTTGGGTAAGTTGGGGAAAAATAAAAAAGTATGTTTCAAATAGTGAGTAATGGACTTATAGAACTCATTACCTGAAGAGGTGAGACTGACAGGACACATAGGACTGGGCTCAAAGAGAGTTGGACTAATTTCTAAGGACAGGGACACCAGTGGATTCTAAGGGGCTTAGAAGCTGGTCTCACATGGCACACAGGTTCAACTTGGTAGAGCCATCCCTACCTATCTCCTGGGCACCTCCTCATAGAATCACTGCTGACGGTTTTTGTGAAATGGTCCCTACGAGTATATTACAGAGATCAAGGGACAGGAGACTCTAAAATACAATGGTTTTGAGTTAAACTTTTGTTATGCAGAACCTGAAAGAAGGTAGAAAATCTAAACTGGAGGAAAAACAGGGCAGCGGGGATGGCTGGTCAGGGGAAACCTTGAGACGAAAGGACAAAAGCCTCCTGATCCTTGCTGTCACTTCATATGAGGTGTCCATGGGGCAGCCTCTCTGGTGGCTGATTCATAAGGGTCAGCGGATACACCCAGGCAGGTGCCTCATCCCCAGGGAGGGGGCCCGAGTAGCCACCTCATTTCTTCTCCCTTAGATTCTTTCACAAGCTGTTTTCTCTTTTCCCTCCTGAACGTTTGTATTTTAAAAGAACATGTAGCTTTGTTCCTGAAAATATGGTGGGTTAGATCCCCTCCTAAATCCCCTTGCTATGAAAAGCCTAAAAGGAATGCATAAAAGATAAATGTTGTTATTAGATTATCAGAACTGAAACCTTTCACATAAAGCCAGACCTTCAAAAAGCTACATATCAAGAAAAATGGTGAAACCTCCTACCCCCAAGTCTGTCCACTGGCAAAGGAGACAAAGTAATCTGTGAGTCTTGATGTGAGGTCTAGGTAGGAAAAAGAAGCCTTCCTAAGAGTTTGTAATTTCAGGCCACTCTCATATGAGTTTAGGGGGTTATTTTAACTACCTGTGTGGCCTGAGAAACTCTAAGCCAAGAAACTAACTAAAAGTTCTCCTAGAAAACCTGGTAGAAGCAAATGCAGGCCCTCTCTGGAGAGATGTAACTTCAGAGCAGATATTCCAGTATTAACTGCTCCAGGGGAAGTCCAGCTGAATATGATGCATGATCCAAAATTGTAAAACACATAAGGACAGACTTACAGACTTGCCGCGAGTATGACTCGGCAGAAACAATAAACAACAGAATTAGACTCATCAAAAACCTTATGTATATTGGAATTACTGGATAGAAAATATAAAGTAAACCTGTTTAAAATGCTTAAAGGAATAAGAGGGCTTCCCTGGTGGCGCAGTGGTTGAGAGTCCGCCTGCCGATGCAGGGGACACGGGTTCGTGCCCCGGTCCGGGAAGATCCCACATGCTGCGGAGCGGCTGGGCCTGCGAGCCATGGCCACTGAGCCTGCGCGTCCGGAGACTGTGCTCCGCAACGGGAGAGGCCACAACAGTGAGAGGCCCGCATACCGCAAAAAAAAAAAAAAAAAAAAAAAATGTAGTAGGAACTAAAAACTCAATGACAGGTCAAAAAGACATAGCTAAAGAATCAGTGAATAGAAAATGGATGTGAAGACATATCCAGAATACATCTCTGAGAGACAAAGATGAACAACAAGGATAATAAACTAAGAGACATTAAGGACAGAGTGAGAAGCTCTAAATGTTGAATCTAATTCTGGAAGGAAAAAATAGAAGGGTGGAGTCCTCATATTCAGAAAGCCCACAAATCCCCATCAGGATAAGAAAGAGAAATGCATACCTAGATTTACAACAGTGCAACTACAGGACAACAAAAACATCAGAAGGTCTGAAACAGCCATAGAGGAAAGGGAGATTACATGAAAAGGAATCATAATTTCTCAACAGCGACAAAAGAAGTCAGAAAACAGTGGGATAATATCTACAGCTGAAGGAGAACCCAGAATTGTATTCTCAGCTAAATAAAGATTTTATAAGAGGGTGAAATAAAGATTTTTTTCAGATAAACAAAAACAGAGCATTTACTTTGATGGATGCTCAGAAGAATTTGCCTTAGCGAGAAGGAAAATGGTCCTAGGAGGAAGCTCTGAGATGGGAGACAGTAATGAAGTGGCAAAAGGGATAAACATAAACACTGTCTGCATAAAATAACAGTAACGTTTAATTTGGAGTTAAAAAAAAGTGATACTAGATAATAACATAAGAAGGTAGGGAGATATAATACTTTGATCAGTCATTCTAAGTTTTGTATATTGTTCAGGGAAAGGATGGAGACAATGACTAATTTTAGACTTTGTTAAATAAGGTATGCAAGTCAAATTTTATGGGTGAAAAAGATAAAATTGGATGCATTCCTCATACTGTACACTGGGACATATTCCAAAGAGCTCAAAGATCTAAATGTAAAAGGTGAAGCCATTTAAGTACAAGAAGAAATAGAGGTGAAAATGATGTATACACAAAGCTTTTCATTGCAGGATTATTTTAAATATCAGACTGGAAAAACACAGTCATCAATAGGGACTGGTCAAATAGCTGTGGCATGTTCACACAATGAAGTACCAATTGCCTCTAAAGGAATGAAGACATTCTCACCTATGGCATGAACTCCAGGATATGCTGCTGTGAAAGTGGAAAAAAGTAAGATCCAGAAAGTTTACACTATGTTCACTGTTGTAAACCAAGTTGGTTGCACAATCACTCAAAAAATTATTTCAGGTGACTTTGAACACAGTATTTTGGTGTATATCCCCAACAAGACACATCCTAAAAACAATAACAAATTACAAAAGACCTTGAACTGCATTCAGTAATCATATTGTTAATACTAATACTGGTCATATACTATCTATATGTATACAAAGATACATATATTTTGGGGCTTCCCTGGTGGCGCAGTGGTTGAGAGTCCGCCTGCCGATGCAGGGGACACGGGTTCATGCCTCAGTCCAGGAAGATCCCACATGCCGCGGAGCGGCTGGGCCCGTGAGCCATGGCCACTGAGCCTGCGCGTCCAGAGCCTGTGCTCCGCAATGGGAGAGGCCACAACAGTGAAGGTGGGGGACATATATTTCCTTATATTTTCAAAAATAAACACTGAAAAGATAAATTTAAAAACTGATAAAACTGGTTAGCTTAGGGGGAAGTGTGGTAGGCAGGATTTCGGTAACCGAAAACTCCATGTCCTAATCCCTAGAACCTGTGAATAAATTACTTTACATGACAAAAGGGGACTTCTGAAGATGTGATGAGGGAGCAGGACGCTGAGATGGGGAGATTATCCGGGTGGGCCCAATCTAAGGAGTCCTTAAAAGCAGAGAACCTTTTCTGGTTATGTTCAGAGAGAAAGATTTGAGGGAAAAAGAGTCAAAGAGATACAATGTTGCTGACTTTGAAGATGGAGGAAGGAGGCCAAAGAATGCAGGCAGCCTCTAGAAGCTACAAAAAGCAAGGAAAGGGGTTCCCCCTAGAGCCTCCAGAAAGGAACACAGTCTTAATGGCTCCCTGACTGTAGTTCAGTATGATCTATGCCAGACTTATGACTTAAAGAGCTGTAAGATAATCAATTTGTGTTGTTTCAAGTTACTAAATTGGTGGTGATTTGTTATAGCAGCAATAGTAAATGATAGAGGAAGGAAGAAACAAGGTATAATAGGGATGGAAGCTCGTCTTTGCTGAATATATCTTATAGTTTTGACTCTTAAATTATGCTAACGTCTTACATAACTAGAATGAAAGTTAAATTACAAAAACTCACAAGAAATTTCTAAAAATTGAAAATAAATAGGAACAAATGAGTTTAACTATAAACCAAGTTGGTTGCACAATCACTCAAAAAATTATTTCAAGTGACTTTGAACACAGTATTTTGGTGTATATCCCCAACAAGACACATCCTAAAAACAATAACAAATTGCAAAAGTCCTTGAACTGCATTCAGTAATCATATTGTTAATACTAATACTGGTCATATACTATTTATATGTATACAAAAATACATATATTTTTGGGCTTCCCTGGTGGCGCAGTGGTTGAGAGTCCGCCTGCCGATGCAGGGGACACGGGTTCGTGCCCAGGTCCGGGAAGATCCCACATGCCGCAGAGCGGCTGGGCCCGTGAGCCATGGCCACTGAGCCTGCGCGTCCAGAGCCTGTGCTCCACAATGGGAGAGGCCACAACAGTGAGAGGCCCGCGTACCGCAAAAAAAAACCCAAAACAGATAACTAATGAGAACCTACTGTATAGCACAGGGAACTCTACTCAGTGCTCTCTGGTGACCTAAATGGGAAGGAAATCCAAAATAGAGGGGATATACGTATACATATAGCTGATTCACTTTGCTGTACAGTAGAAACTAATACAATATTGTAAAGCAACTATATTCCAATAAAGATTAAAAAAAAAAACCTACAGCAAACATTATACTTAGTGATGAAATCTTAACACTAGTCCCATTAAAATCAGGAACAAGATTAAAGGTTTCCACTATTACAGAGTCTAATCAACACTGCAGTGAAGGTCCTAGGAAAGCAGTAAGGAAAAGTAACAACTGCTTTACCGACCAAAACAAAAAAGCCAAAACTGTTTTTTATGTTCGGCAGACTATACGATTAGCTAGAGTGAAAACCTGGGAAAATTTACAGGTAAATTATTAGAATTAGTAAGAATTCAATGAGGTTGATTATATAAAAATAAAATGCACTTGTATATTCCAGGCAGAAAATTAAAAAATATACTTTCTAAAAAAATACTATTTCCTCTGAATGTACATCAAATTGAATACGTAATCACAGAAGAAAAAATATTTAATTCCAGGATCTTTAAAACGCAGTACTCTGACCATACACCTTGTGGAATACTTTCTAAGAACAGTAGGAACCGCAAAGCCACCTTGAACTGTATTCAGTAGGATCGCTGTTGGTAGTGGTACAGGTATGGTAATCACAGAACCACTGTGCGTACTCTATGGTTCAGAGAAAAAAAAAAAGAGAGCGAGCAAGAGAGAGAAAGAGGGAGGGAAAGGGGGAAATTCTTCTTTACAGAAAAATGCCAGCTATTAGAAGTAGAAGGAGGGGCTTCCCTGGTGGCACAAGGGTTGAGAATCCACCTGCCAATGCAGGGAACACGGGTTCGATCCCTGGTCGGGGAAGATCACACATGCCGCAGGGCAACTAAGCCTGTGAGCCACAACTACTGAGCCTGCGCTCTAGAGCCCGTGAGCCACAACTACTGAAGCCTGTGTGCCACAACTACTGAAGCCCACGCGCCTAGAGCCTGTGCTCCGCAACGATAAGCCACTGCAATGAGAAGCACGCACACTGCAACAAAGAGTAGCCCCCGCTCGTCGCAACTAGAAAAAGCCAACACGCAGCAACGAAGATACAACACAGCCAAAAATAAATTAAAAAAAAAAAAAAGTCATTACTTTGCAACCAACGTGATAATTGATTCCAACAAGGATCATCAATGGTGGCTAAAATCACTGGGTAAAAGGTAGCTGGGGAATAGGACAGTCACACAGTCTCAACGTATCACCCCACACATTACTTAATGGCTAAGGAAAAAAGGTAACTTTACAATGGAGAGATCTGATACATACCAACCTCACCATGTGCTCAAACTCAGGACCAACAATAATTGGACAAACTGACATTATGAAGCATTGTTACTGCACCTCTGTAGTATTCCCACTAAGCGTTTGACTTAAATCTAATCATGCCGAAACCACCAGAAATCCACTGTGGGATATTCCATCAGATTATTGGACTGAACAGTAGATTACGGAGAATAACAATGCTGTCCCCCCGCTTCCCCTCCAGCCACTCATCTTTTAGCCATTTTGAGGTATAAAACAGGAAGTTGAGCTGAACTGATTATACCTGTACACTTAGGTGTTAGAAGTTCTGGGGGAGGAAAGGCATTAGGCATAACGGCAAGCAGAGTACATTATTAGGAAGCTGAGGCACAGATGGACTTCCCACGCAGGCATGGCACGGGGCAGGGAGGAGCAAGGGTTGGGGGTTTACCCACTTACTTCCCGGATGGCCCCGTCACAAACCCGAATGACATTCAGGAATGTGGGCATGACCTGGGGCAGGAACTGTACACACTTGAGCCCCAGGGACTTGAAGATGAAGGTGATGGCCTGGACGACCATGGTGTGATGGTGAGAGAGGGACTGGTCTCGGAAGATGCGCATCAGGGCCACCATGGACACGGCTGGGTAGAACTCGTCCAGAGGCAAGTTCCCCATGTTGACCAGCATCTCACTGGTGCTGTAGTCAGCTAGGACCAAACAAAGGTGAGGATCACGAGCTATACATGACTCTGACTTTGGACAAAGCGTGGTTACTGACAAACAAAAAAACCTCCTGTGGGTCACCAGCATTCACATCTCTCTCCCTGCTGTACTCTAACACCACTGGGAATACCGGGTATATTAGGAGCCAGTGAATAGGCTCTCACCATGAAGGGCAGTTTTTGGCTTGTCTATTATCTAAACTACAAAAGCCTAACACAGTACATGACGGGTTTTCTTTAAATTGCTACGTTTAATTTAGCTTCTTACCATTCCAGTTCACAACTTCAGTAGCTGAAACCATCAATAAAAAGTTACTCCACCAAATGAAAATAAAGGGGATTAAATTAGGCAAACATCTGTTCAGCAGCTGCTTGGTCCCCCTAGGGAATTCAGAGAAGTTAACAACAAATGCTACCTGACCTGAACAACAAGGATCTCAAGGACTGGGGGTGGAGGAGGGTATGGAAGGTGGGGGAGGGGCGGAGGAGGGTATGGAGGGTGGGGGAGAGGGAGGGGAGGGTATGGGGGTAGGTAGCGGTTTAACAGCACAATAAGGACGCTAAGAACCAGAACATCCAAGAGACTGGATGACTGGCACTGCTGAGGACGGAGGAAACGCTGGAGGATGTGGCTCAGGCTCTGCTCGAAGGCTGTGGGTCTGACAGGATTAACATTGCAGGCACACTTCTCTCATATACAGAAGAACAAACTGGAAGCAGTATGATCCCATCCACAGAGTTCAGAAACAAATTATTTTATTTGGAGAAAATAACATTTTGCTGAACTAGATGGGAGAACCACTGCTGAACTTTCACACTTTGACAAATACGCCTGCCCTGATGGACACTGAGTTAAGCCTAGGAAACTCACCTGCATCCCCACGCCCTGCCCAATCTCTTAGGCTACTATCTAAAGACAAAGGAACTCTACAGCTAGACCACTTGATGGAAGAAAGAGCCCTGGATCCTGATTGCTACTAGTTTTTCCACGCCCTCTGAGCCTTAGCCTCAGATTTCCCTATCAATTAAAACAGGGAGAATACATTCTACCCTCTTCCTCCTTGGGTGCCATGGGAATAGAAAACATCAAAGATGCACTAACAAAGAATGACAGATGAACAAGGGTGATGGGGTGATAATTCACGTCTCTCTCCTCAGCACCTAAGAGTGACTACAGACATAGCCTGTTGACCTTTAACAAAGAACCTGGACAAACGGGAAGACTGGACACACTGGGAAGCAGCGCCCCTGCTGTGACTCAAGAGGAAACTACTGACGTTCCATTCAAAAGTCACAAGGTGAGTCAATATGCAATAATTTCACAGTTATCCAGCCCAAGGCTCTTTCTAAACACAGCCAGTGGGGGCTTAGTGAGGCAAGAACTTGGCAGCCACTCAAGGTTCTCCTCAACTTACAGGAATCCTGACTTGACTTGGATTCTGACAGGCTGACAGCAGAAGCATCCCGGGACTGGTCGATCATGCCAATGTTCACTTTGTGCTTGTAGGGATCCAAGGCCCCCAAGAGCCCTAACACACGGATAGCCTGCGTGGGAAAGGGGAGGGGAAAAGAAAACATTCATCACAGCACCTGACTACCGCAGCTCTCATGGATACTCATGTTCCATGATGCCCAATTCATATCCCACGACCAGCTACAGGGACAAAGCGGAGAGGGACAGGAAGTCTCATCAGTACTGTCACAGCACGTTAATGACGCAAACGTCTCTCCATTCTCCCAGCAAAGTCTTTAAACACCAAGTCTGCGGTGTTTCCTACCTCTCGCCGTGTACCCTGGTTCTGCTCAGTCTTCAGGAAATTCAGCAGCACCTCAAGCAATGTGGGGTACTTCCTGTAGGGCTCCACCACGTAGCCAGTGCTGGCCACCAACTGTCCTAGGGTCCACAGAGCCACCTGGACAGGCAAAAGATCACATGGTTTGTAGCACCAGTAAGAGAGAAAAGAAAGCATACTCCGTACTCTTCATTAAATGGTTATAACGAAGTGTTAGAGGCTATTACAAGAAAAGAATGCCCAGTAAAGGCACTAACCATAAACTAAAATCCTGAGAGCGGGGACATAAAAACAAGGCTACAAACCAACACAACAATCGCTGGATCAAAGGTAAAGAACAGTCCCGCCTTTCTCAGGAAGTATATAGTTCTTCTATACCCTGGATGACTGACAGGAGAAATCGGACTCAAAAGGAAATTAAGGTTGTTCTTACTTTCAGTCTAGTCACCTAATGACCTCGACGACCAAAGCGAAGCCAGGGCCGGGGAAGGGTGAGCTGAAGCTCCACTTCCCCCCACAACCAGAGGCCAAGACTCTCTGTTTCCCTTTAGGGGCCGGGGCTCTGATAGATGACCTGCATTTTTTTTTTTTTTTCAGTCTAGAGGAAATGGCACTGGTCAGCCCTGATACTGACAGTGACTCTGGGTCAGGATGAACGCTAATTCTAGCTCCAAGTCTTTCTTCTTTTTACTCAGTTAACAAATATTTCTAAGTACCTACTAGGGCTAGGCATTACTGGCTGGGCACACTAAGGTGACTGAGAGAGACGAGGTCCCTGGCCTCATGGGGCCGATCCTGCTCAAACACGAAGTAGTGGTACTCACCTGCCTTTTGGCCAACAGAGAGGAGTCCTGGAGCATGTCCATGATGATAATAAAAAGTTCATCAACCCACTTCCTCATTTCTAGGCCACTAACCTACAAAGTGAAAAAGGAAGTGGTAGACAGCATTAGAAATTACGGCATTAAGAAGTATTTTGACTTCATTAGAGGTGAAATAATTCTTCCCATCCTATGGAAAAAGCAGTTGTCCCCTTACCTGAGCCAACTCTCCTATTGTAGCCAGGACATTATTGATCACACCTGGGTTTGGATCAGGGTCTGGATCTTTCAGTTTCAAAATTAAAGCCTATGGAAAGAAGGTATGAGAAAATGAATGCTGGTTAGAGTCTACGAGAAAACTTTTTTCACATAAGTACAATTCACCCAAGAGACCATCTCAGTCATAGATAAATTACTTCTAAGGCTTTATGAATCCAGGATTCCTCTGGAATGTGGATTCTTAAGCCTTTCTCCATACTGCACACAAGTCTGACGTATGAGGGAGCTGGCAAGTGCCATGACCTACAAACATTTCCCATGCCTTCCCTAAACTGTACCTGTGTGATCATGCACCCAGATTCACGTAAGTTGTGAAACACCTCACATGAGTCTAACATAGACTTGAAGGTGGACTCAGATTTTAAAGCTCACTTTTTCTTCATTTTGGGGGAGTTACTTTATGCCACTATCTTACTTCTCCTCGCCAAGCACATTGGATGAGGGGCTTGAAACACCATATCTTATCTCTTAGAAGGAGAGCCCTTTCCTGCAACTGGTGAGATTCCTGGTATTCTTGAACTGAGGGTGCTTGATGTGGCCCTTGTCTGCAAGCCTGGGACCAAAGAAATTATCTACTTTGTTCAGTGCACCAGTGAGCACCAAAACACTCTCATCATCCCAAGACATCCTAGAGAGAAAGAACCAGTCTCTGTCTGTTGCAAATTACCTTCAGAATAGGCTCCATGTAGGGGCGGATGAGTCGGGGGGCATTGGAGACCAGGTGCCCCAGCATGCGGGCACTCTGTTCCTTGATTCTTCCAATGCCGCTGTGCTCCAGCTCTGTCAAAATCTGTAGGCAAGAAAGGCTTACTACGAATACGGCAAAGGAAATTCGAGAGGGACTGTGTGTTTGAAGTGAGAATGAGGCGCGGAACTAGAGGAAGGAACCAGAACTTCACTGCGGATCAAGGAGCTGCTAGATACTCCACAAGCAAGGCCATCTCTGCAGCTCACAGAACAGTCCTGGAAACAGCAGTGACCGGAGGAAAAGCTGTTTGAAACCGGCCCTTTCTCCTTCTGTCACAGTACTCCAAGGTCCCTCAGCCCTCTGCAAACCATAACTTTTAACAGTGTAGATAGTCACAGAAGACCGAGAAAACCAACAGGGCTCGCTGTGAGCAGGGTTTTGCAAAAATAATGAATGAAGGGGGGGCTTCCCTGGTGGCGCAGTGGTTGAGAGTCAGCCTGCTGATGCAGAGGACACGGGTTCGTGCCCCAGTCCAGGAAGATCCCACATGCTGCGGAGCAGCTGGGCCCGTGAGCCATGGCCGCTGAGCCTGCGCGTCCGGAGCCTGTGCTCCGCAATGGGAGAGGCCACAACAGTGAGAGGCCCGCGAACCGCAAAAAAAAAAAAGAATGAAGGGGGGACTTCCCTGGTGGCTCAGTGGTTAAGAATCCGCCTGCCAATGCAGGGAACACGGGTTCGAGCCCTGGTCCAGGAAGATCCCACATGCCGTGGAGCAACTAAGCCTGTGAGCAACAACTACTGAGCCTGCACTCTAGAGCCCGCGTGCCACAACTACTGAAGCCCACGTGTCTAGAGCCAGCACTCCGCAGCAAGAGAAGCCACCGCAATGAGAAGCCTGCGCACCGCAACGAAGAGTAGCCCCCGCTCGCTGCAACTAGAGAAAGCCCGCGTGCAGCAATGAAGACCCAACGCAGCCAAAAAATAAAATAAATTAATTTATTAATTGAAAAAAAAAAGAATGAAGGAAAGGCTCTCTGCAAGAAAAATATCTGTACAGACAGCAAATCACTCAGAGTGCCTATAAATAATGACAATGGAATCAAAGACTAGTCAGAACAGCTGTGATGTGGAAAGAAATACTGATACTCAGTTGTGGTTTCGGGCACCTCTAGATAAACCCAAACAGTTAGGGATTATATCAATAGAATCCCCTTGGACCTTAATGAACAGAGATAACATGTGCGATCTAACTGACACGCTGAAAACACCAGCAAATCAGCACGTTATGCTCCTGGTGACACAGACATAAACAACTTAATATAGACAGACTTCTGGAGAGCTGAAGTTGCCAGAAGGAAATCTCTGCACAGTGGGAAAAGTGAGAAACAAAGCTCGTGTTAACTCAGCTACCCAAAGGAGTCGTCTCCAATTCAATGTTATGTTTTGTCTCACATTATTGATTTAATAATCCTGATTTCCTGGACCCCCTTGGCAGTCTGTTTTCACCTGGTCACAGCATACAGCAGTGAGAGGGGATGGAGAAGGATACTAAGAACAGAAGCATAACTTCAAGAGATGGCTGTCTGCGGGGAAATGGGTACCAGTGAGGAGAGCACAACTCTCTGGGACAGCGCAGGACCAGATCAAACAGCCCCCAATTTACTCCAGAGCCAAAGAGCGCCGCTGCACTCTAATAACAATACCCAATGCCCACCTAGATGAGCAAGACGCCAAGAAAAGGCCAAAGCACATTTAGGTAAGGTCCCTTACCAAGGCATGAAAATGAACAATTCAACTTGGGGAAATCTGTATCAAAGTTTAAAAACAAGAAAAATCATTAAAAATTTTTTCCCAAGCTGTACTTGTTTTATTCATTCCCTTTGCTAATAAAGTGTTTGTACATTTGCTGCATTCTGTTAAAACAGAAAAGATAAAATAAAATAAAATTCTGGAGTTTCAAGGGCTAAGTTCAGTATATAGTAAATTCATTTAACGATGCTTCACATTTTCCAGTATCAGAAAAACGGATAGCCTGATAGCTTACTATAAGCTTCTTGAGGACACAGCCCATGCCTGCCTTGTTCACTGGCATGCTTCCAGAACCCAGCCGTATTTGGAACACAGAAGGTGCTCAAAACATCTGTTGTCTGGATGAACGTACTGATATTCTCATTAGGAGATATATCTCTATCAAGCTTATTTAGCATGGTTTGAGCTGGCAGGCTCAACAATGATTTCTTTTCCTCCCCCAAACTTTAGCTATTTCAAAGACTTAAAAGGATAGGCACTCCTAACACGGGCCAGCAGTTAAGGAGTGAACCATTAGGCTAAAAACACAAGTGCCAACATAAGTATAATCTTTTAATTTGTTCACTGATGATATAACTCACAGTCACTTTAATTATGATAGACTGCGAATAAATGACATTTCTTTAGGGTAGAAGTTACATTAATAATTTTCTATGTTTCAGTTCTTTATATGTTATGAAAAGTGTTTATTTCAAAAGAAACCATGGGGAGGATCATGAAGCAGAGGGTGTGGTGGGGACAGGATGGAGTCGGGGGACAGTAGATGACCGGGTGAGCCACACTGAGACCCAGAAGAGGTGGGTGGAAATAACTTGAGGCAGGAAGGACTGGACTCTGTGCATCGTTCACAATTCAGCCAGAGGACTTACGCGGCCGGGTGAAGACAAGAACTAGAAGACAGGCTTCAGCAGAAAATGGAAATCCTACCAGCTCTAGCAGCAATGCCAACCCGCATCTACCTGAGGCTCTAGTCCAAGCAGCTTAGCTTGGCATCTCACATTATTTAGGAACGACAGCCAGGGACCACAGACCAGGGGCAAGGATGACGAGAAACAGTGCTGGAGCCATTCCCGTATTCGGCCTCTGTGCCTGGCCTCGCATCAGCAGAAGCAGGAGTGGAAGAATTGCGAGGTGCTGGGCAGACTGACACCATCTGCAGCAGAGGCAGTGAAGAGGGGCAAGGAACGGACTCACTGGTGACTTCCCAGGAAAAAGGCAGAGCCACGTGAGAGGTCAGCTTGCGAGTCACGCTGACAAGAGGCTTATGAGGCGATAAGCACTAGAATCGCAATTACCAAGCCGGGAAAACACGCGGGCCCTTGGAGCCAAATGTGGCTTCTACCAGGCGTCTCGCTCTTTTCTCTCCCCTCCTCCTCCTCGACTCTCACTCCCCAAGGAGCACTCACGATGAGCGTGCATTCCCCACCACGATGAGCGTGCATTCCCCACCACCCGAGGCGTGGCCGCCACACCCTTACCTGGATGAGCATCTTGCGCAGGAAGGGCATGACGAAGGCTGGGTTCATGCTGCTGAGCCGGCCCACGGTGCAGATGGCCAGCTCCCGGATCTCAAACACCTGGTCATTCAGGGCCACAAACAGGGCCTGCAGATTCTCTGCCTGGGCCAGGTGTGCGTCAAAGCGCTCATCCAGGGATGCCAAGACACAGTAGCGGATGTCGGGGTCTGCAAGCGCAATCGAGCCTTTCAGTGCCTCTTCACCCCTCTCCTCCCTCCAGTCCTTTCCCAGTTTCTGCTTCCACTGCCATCAGCCTAGGGAGAGGATACCAGATACCCTTCTCTGACCAAACCTGTCATTTTTTTCTCTACTCACAGGAGCAAAGATAATAGAATTTTTTTTAAAAAAATTATTAATTAATTTATTTATTTTTGGCTGCGTTGGGTCTTCGTTGCTGCGCATGGGCTTTCTCCAGTTTTGGTGAGCGGGGGCTACTCTTCGTTGCAGTGCGTGGGCTTCTCACTGCGGTGGCTTCTCTTGTTGCAAAGCATGGGCCCTAGGCTCGTGGGCCTCAGTAGTTGTGGCACATGGGCTCTGCAGCTGTGGCTCGCGGGCTCTAGAGCGCAGGCTCAGCAGCTATGGCACATGGGCCCAGCTGCTCCACGGCATGTGGGATCCTCCCGGACCAGAGATCGAACCCATGTCCCCTGTATTGGCAGGCGGATTCTTAACCCCGCGCCACCGGGGAAGTCCAAGATAATAGAATTTAAGGCCGATTATCTTACAGAAATAGGCTGGTTTAGCCAAGCCTAAGGCTTTGCCAGAGAAAATGCTGGACATCAGCTTGTTGAGGCCATGAAAGGAAACTGGCTACTTCCAACTGCCCCAGGCACCTACACTTCCTTAGACTGCCTCCATCTCAAACTTTACCAGGATCTGTTATCCCAACCACGAGCAGTTTGCTGAGCACATCCGCCACCACTTGCACTGCGGTCTGGCTAACCACGTGAGCATGGCCACTGATGAGGTGGACAGAGGGCGTGAGCAGGCGGGAGCAGGTGCGGGCGGCTTCCATGCGGATCTCCTTGTGCTCGCTGTTCAGGAAGTGATCCGCACAGTGGCGGACAAACTGGGTCAGAGAGTGGCCTGGATACAAAGGCAGAGAGAAGACAGAATAAACACTGCTGCTTTGGACAGTAGGTCTGCAACTCGCTAGCTGCATTTTCCATTCCATTTCCATTCCATGGCTACTAACTTAATTTTCAACAAGATATTCAACCAGCAAGATATTGACCCCCAACTCTTCTCTTAAAAAAGTAACAAATGATCTTCCAATGAGCAGAAAGGCAGAAGGGAGGTAGAAAAGGAGCTGGGAGACATAAAAAAGGCATTTCCTCCCTGCCTCCATCTCAATCCTTTATTTCCTTCAAAAAGTGAATTATTTTGTTTTATTCGGACCCAGCCCTTTATATTCTCAGAGAGTAAAACAATTTTTGATCAAATTTACCTCATCTATTTTAGTTCCCAGATTTAAATACCAAAAAGAGAGTTTGATATAGGCTGGGTTTAAATATAGCTACTTTCTATTCCTTAGAAATAGACTGGGAGGAGATATGGGGATATATGTATATGTATAGCTGATTCACTTTGTTATACAGCAGAAACTAACACACCATTGTAAAGCAATTATACTCCAATAAAGATGTTAAAAAAAAAAAAGAAAAGAAAAGAAATAGATTATCCTGGGTGTTAATCAGTGTAAATGGAGGAACTGCAACAGGGAAACTAGCGATGCTGTATAAGTATTCAGACAGCATATCTACGCTTTTTGTACTTGTTTCCCTGTAGCCTTAACCAATACCACCTACACAATCTTAAATTTCAAAAGAGTCCATTTTTCTCTCCTGAAACGTATCTCCCTAAGGCATTAATGTGGGTTTATCTGTAGCCTAGAATTCCAAACTGAACTACACAGTACAGCAGTCTTGGAAATCACACCACCATTGGAATGAAAATACCCCCAAGCCCTGCTTATACATTTTAAAGAATTCAATACCATCTCAGCCGAAGGGAGGTGACAAGGTGAGGGGGATCCATCTCTGCAGCATTAGTTCCTTGGATCAATGAATACTTTTCCTCAACACCATCTGCCCCCACCCCATTTTCCTTTGTCTTTGTATGGGACAAAGAAACAAACGGTAGGAATTAACCATATACGGAAAGACTATAAAAGGATGAGCTGCTGTAGAATCAGCTACCCTGTCTCCAGGACCCCTAGCAAGATCCAGGAATTCTAGGTACCCTCATTCTTTTCTCGAGGTTCCCAGTATCACTGACTATCTTGGCAAGAACCACTACAATTTCTTGGTTTTTCCAAAAAAATTTTTTTAATTTAATTTTACTTATTTTTTTATACAGCAGGTTCTTATTAGTCATCCATTTTATACACATCAGTGTGTACATGTCAATCCTAATCACCCAGTTCATCCCACGCCCCCCTCCCCGCCACTTTCCCCCCTTGGTGTCATACGTTTGTTCTCTACATCTGTGTCTCTATTTCTGCCCTGCAAACCGGTTCATCTGTACCATCGCAATTTCTTACCTTCAAATTCAAAACTGCCAAGAGTTCGGAGGGCAAGGGTAATGCTGCCCACATCGCTGGCCTCAGGGAGGGTCGTGAGGCCAGGAGAAGCCAGCTGATGGGCCAGGCCCTTGGGCATGCCTGGGTGCCGGAGGGGTTTGTGCATAAGGACCAGGGACAGCATCTTCAGGAGTCCATCTTGGATGTCCTTTTTCAGCTGTGGAATCTGACGGCTCAGGTCGTAGAGCACAGCTGTGAGGGCAGGGCTGAGGGAAAAGAAACCAGTCACTTAAGGAGCTGGATATATGATACTTGGTCTGGTCTTGGGAAGAAACAGCCCTTCTTGTCCAGCAAGGGGATTGGGCTCCACCCCTGCTTAGTCTTTAAAGCAGAAAGGATACAATGAAATAGAATATATATCTTAAACTCTCTTGGCCTGATCCCATATTTCAAAACAATCTATGATTTTCTGGGTTTTGCCTTGAGAGAACTTGTTTACTGTAATTCAGTCACTATGGAAAACCAAGTCTCAATAAATATCTGGGAAGCAGATTGAGAGCATCGTCCTTATTTTATAGATGAAGAGAACAAAAGTGTAGGGAGCTTAAGCAATTTGCCCATCTTAATATAAATGATAGCTGCAAACACTAACGGAGCACTTTTTTTTTTTTTTTTGGCCACGCCACATGGCTTGTGGGATCTTAGTTCCCCAACCAGGGATTGAATCAAACCCGGGCCCGGGCAGTGAGAGTGCTGAGTCCTAACTACCGGATCTCCAAGAAATTCCCAGTGGTGCATTTCTTATACAGACTGCATTGTACTAAGAGTGGCTATTTCGTGAACTCTTTCACTTAATCCCCACGACAAACCTAGACCATAGGAACTGCTACTGTACCCACTTTTCAGACTAGAAAGCTGAGGCTCAGAGAAGTTAAATAATTTATTTACGATCACCCAGCTAGACAGTGATGAAACCTGGATTTGAAACTAGCCTATGAGTTTAGTGTGAGCTATGCTACCTATCCAATTTAACGTGTAAATAGCCATGCCTCGCTCTTTCAACACAGACCCAGGACTGTGACTCAAGCCTCATGCTACCCGAGCCGGGGACAGCTCAGGTTCCCGACACCCACCTCAGGCCCACCGCCAGCATGGGCTCCAGCAGCTCCTTGATGTCCTGCTGGATGCCCGGCCCCATCGCTCGGGCCAGCATGCTGATGCAGGTGAACACCGTGGCATCCACCTGCATTGCCTTCTGTCTCCTGCAGAGAACCGAAGAGTGGCTAGTTTAGACATAACGGCATTTTGTGATACCCTACCTCAAAATTACCTTGGGGCAAGGAGAGCAGGTTACCCAGGCGGGGCCACCCCATGTGGGTGTGCAGGTTACCTACTGCACAGTCTAGGGACCCATCACACTGTAGTCACTGCAGACTTGTGTATTTACAACAAATGACCAGCAGATGGCAGTAAAGTCTCTTGAGGAAGGGGCCCCACTTCAGAATTCACACAAAAGGCACCATGTGGGTTAGTGTGGTGCTGGCCAACGTCCCTATTTAGGAAGCAAACTGAACAACGTGCACATCAGGGACCACGAGTGCAGGGCACAGCCATCATATGAGAAGAAATTCTCCCTATGAGGAGAATGCTGGGCTTGAAACGGGCGAGGCTTATTAATTCACCAGCACAATCCTCGCTACTAACACAGGGAACTATGAAGACACAATTCTAATTAACACTGACCCTCTAAGACTTGGAGAAGATACCCTAGCCTCGCCACCTTGCAGGGTGCTGAAGGTCTTTCTCATATTTTATTCACTGGGACGTTTCAAGAGGTAGGATAATGTATCCAACTTCAATGATAAAGAAAAAGGTGACCGTTAGGTCCCCTCAGTTCCTGTCTAGGAACCCTCGCTTTAGTTGTTATCAAAATCAGACCTTTGAAAGCCAGAGAAAAGAACAAAACTAGGAGGTTCCCAGTAAATAATATTGAGAACAGCACTGGTATCTAACATGTATTGGTATGAACAGGTATTCAACCTCCCCAAATATTTACATCCATGTCACTTCATTTGGGAAAGGCTGGAACTCAACTGAAGAAGGGCTATTCATTATATGATTTGCTGGTTAATGACACAGAGAACAGGCTTCAGCTCCACGGAAACTGGGATGCAGCATCCTCCCTCTCCAACCAAATGGGGTGGAAGGTGAAATCATAACAGAGTTGCTTACTTATGGGCAAAGTCCTTAGGAGGCAGGGCTGCTCGGATGATGTCCAGCACACGAGGTAAGTAGACCTTAAACTCAGACCTCACAGCCACAGAAAGTAGCCCCAGGGCTTGGAAGGCTGCTGTCCGTTCCTTCTCCTTCTTGACACAGCTTAGGACATGGTTCATGGTATCTTGGAGATACTGGGTATCTGAGCACAGAAACAACAAAGTGTATATATGGCTCAAGGTGAGGGGTGGTCTACATATGAAAGGTCAAAGTTCCTATAAAACACTTAAATTTAAGAATAAATTAAGAAAGCCTGTTGGAAAGATATGAAGAAGAATTTAGAGAATGCACTAACCAAACGCTTTGCTTGATAATCACTCCTCTGATACAGCTTTTAGAAATATTAGAAATATAAGCTGTTTTTCCTTTAATTAAAAAAAAAACCAAAAACTTAAAAGTGTCTCCAAAACAATACTGCATTAATTATCGCCATTAGCATTATATTTTGAGGGAAAGATTACATGCTTTTGTTCAAGAAATATATGTTAAACCTTGGTTAAAAACAAAGAGAGGATCATCTAAGCTATTTTATATTATCTGGAAATTTAAAGTAATATTGAAAACTGTTTGTAATAAACAGGCTATTCCACTCAGCATAGGCCTAGAAATCACTTTGCTATCACCTAGAGACTTCTGTTACAGTTATATTTAATAGAACAAGATTTAGTCCGTAACTTGGAAAGCCACATGTGTGTTTTCATTAAGTTTATATAAGCCAGTGTGCATGGGTAGGTGATTCTTGGGCAGTTTAAGCTAAGGTGCTACGACTCCTCAGAAGGCTGCTATTTCCTGCCTCTTGCCCCTCTTCCATTTCTTCTCTTCCATCTTTCTGGCCTCAAGTCCGTGCACCAGCAGCACATACAAGCAAGACCACGCAGCCAGTAGAAAGTGAGGGGTGTTCAAGGCCACCAGGACCACAATTAGAAGACAGTGAACTAGACTCCCAAACGGCATACATACATCACTGCATTTATGCTATCGAGAAATGTCTTCTCTCACAGCTCACGGTCAAATGCCGTTGAAGCATGCTGGAGCTTGAAAACAGTCAGAGACCAAGGTGATACAACTCTCAAACCAGAGTGCACCAACGAGAAAAATGGGACCTTTGCAGAGCAGGACAGCGTTTCAGCAGGAAATGAGCTTAAATCAAGAAGGTAATTTCCTTTTCCAGACTTAGCACCCCAAGAGATTAGGAATCTGACATTGCTTGAGATTCCAGCCCAATCCTAGGGGGAGTATTTTTGATATTCCCAAAGCTTGCATCATCAGGAAGTGCAAGCAATGACTTCCAAACTGCAAACTTTAAAAAAGTGGCGCTTTCCCAATGAGACTGTACTTACGGAGGCTGCCCAGGCTGAATTTCCAGAACATATTTTAGTACATTATTTAATAAAACAACAAAAACTCACATCAAAAGAACAAACCTAGGGGCCCCTCTGAGCCTTTGTATCCTGCTGCTAGGCCGTCTTTTGAACTTACTAAGGTAACCGCTTCTACAGCATGCCAGACTTTGATCAAATTTGGCCTAGTTATTATTCTCTTTTGAGCCACAGACTTTCAAACCAAGATCATTTAAAGCTCTACTGAATAGGGGCATGTCTGTTCATTAAAAAAGAGAGAAGCTGCTGGGTACCAGGTGAGAAGAATGGAAAACTGAAAAAATATGGGTGATTCTCATTATATCCTTTCTCTCTGGTTCAGTGATTTTATGTGGCTAATTGCCTCATCCTCTCTTAACACCTATTCTCACACCCAGCACATTTAACACCTCACCGGCTGTATTTCTCTGCTTTCATCTGAGCTGGGTGGTGTGAAATGAGTCTGTGCTAGGGAACGGCATCTGCTGAGGGTCAGGCTGGACTTTCATTTCCCATCCTGCCTCTCACTGGGCCCTGAACGCTTATTAAGCACGCACCATAGTGAAGAGGAAAGAGATGTAGGTCCGGGGTCTCTACACTCAGCAAGGAGGGAGGTGAGACAAGGACACTAAGTATGAACAGGCAACTGGAGTATTATTATAATTTTTACCTTTATCTTGTTTCTAAAATGGCTTTGAAATAGCTAGGGGAAGCAGCAACAATAACGGTTTCTATTTCTTGGACCTTACTCTGTGTCAGGCACTTAGACAGGTGCCTAGACATTAAAGCAGCTCATCTCATGAGGCAAGGACTGTCATTCTAATTTGACAAGTCAGGAAGTGGAGGCCCAGGAAGGTCAAATAACCTTAACCTCACAGTTAAGAACAGAGGGAAGATTCACCCCAGGTCTGATGACACCAAAGCCTTTCCACAGCTGGGGGTTGTAACGGAAGAGGAAAAGCACGTTTCTAGCTAGAGTGACCCAGCAGGGCCTCAGGGAGAAGCCAGTGTCTGAGCTGGGCCAGCTTCAGGAACCAGGAATTCACACCGCCCAGTGGGAACAGGGCAAGAAGAATTCAGGAATTCGGGAACCCAGTCTATTACCCGTGAAACCAGCCTCTGAAGCATCCAGTCCTTCCTCCTTGTGAGGGGGGGGCAGCCCGGTGCCCACCTCAGGAGCAGACACAGGACTGTCCCCGGATCCTCCCTGCCCCACAGACTGGATGCTGCACACCACTGAAACCGAAACTGCCCTTCCTGTGGTCTCTCAGAAGTCCATTCATCAATGTGTTGGCTTCCACACATGAGAACTTGCCTGGCTCTAGAAGTGCCTCTCTGCCTGCACGTTCGCATTGCTCCTGCGTTTGCTGCCTCAGACGTTTAAAGAAAACCTGAACTAGATGCCACTGAAGCTGGATAGAGGCGAGAGACCACAGACTAGCCCCTCAGCAGGCACTGCTCCAAATGAGAAGCAGACATAACTTTCTGGCATCTCGTCTTCTCTGTTTAATTACCCTTGAATGGGTAATGACATGACACGTCCGTGGACATCCTCACCTGTGAAGGCAGAAGGTCGGAAGGCAGCCAAGCGGGGCAACAAATTCAGGATTGTCATTTGGATCAGCGAGTTCTTGCTATTCCTGCACTTCAGCACCCACTGGCACACCTGAGACAGGAAGGACACAGGGTTGGCAAAGGAAAGGGAGGCGTGGAGCTTGGGAGAAGAGGGAGTGGACCTCCTGCCACTGACCTGATCAAATTTCTCCTCCATCAAGTCTCTGCAGCAGCGACTCTCCACCAGGGTGGACTTCGCTGGGCTGGGGGAAGCCCCGAAGCCCATGAGGCCTTGGTGAGAGCTGTACCCCAGCAGTCCCACCAAGGCGTTTGACTGCTGGGGCTGCATGGCCTGGAAACTGGTGAAGGGGGTGATGTGACGAGGTTTCGTTCCGAAGCCCATGAGATCCTTGCAGTACTTGTCATGTACCAATTGCTGCTGTGTGATTTCTTCCATTTCTTCTCTCAGGCGCTATATACATGGGGGAAGAGTCACCTTTACTTACAAGTGACATTTGCCTCGGCACCAGGGAGTCTGCCGACAACACGAGCCCAACCCTGAAATGCAACTCTTCCCACAGTGGGCGGCGGCCACTCTTCATCTCTAGGATTCGATTTCCCCAGAACCTTGCAGGGGGCCTGAATCTGTTCTAATTTAGGCAGAAGAGCACCACCTACTGAACAATGAAGCAGCAGCAGGGGTCTGGCCCCCAAGAACCCCCTACCCCACCCTTGGTTTGGGAAAGCTGACTTGCGGATGGCTGTGACAACAGACCTAGGATCTAGCAACAGAGCCTCCTGCGAGGGTGAGGGGCAGCCCCGAGCCAGCATCCTGCTAAGGACGTTCTGCTCTCCCTCTTCTCACCAGAAATGCAGGTAGAGACAACTCAGGCAAGTTAATGTTCTCAGAGTCCTAGGAACTCCATACGAGGCATGGAGTACACTGACTGGCTGAGAACCCCCAGCTCTCACCTACTCAAAGGGCTGCTTAATAACTCATTCTCCAGCTTTCCAAATTGAGAAAGATACAAACCAATTAATTTCCAAACTTCTAACTCTTTCCACAGATATTTTCATTTTTCAGAAAATCTTATCCAGTATTCTTGTCAAGGTCACCAGGACTCTTAGGCTGCTAAACCGAATAGTCTGCAGCACCTGATCCAACTCAGTGTTTCCTCCTACTTGAAACCCCTTCTTCCCTGGGCTCCTTGGACGCTGAGCTTTGCTGGCGCCCCATCCCCACCCCTGCCGCTGCTCCTTCTTGGTCTCCCTTGGTTCTTCCTCATCTCCCGACCTCAGGTTCTCAGCCCCCATCTCTCCTCCAACTATCCTAGTGCCCCGAGGGTCCTCATCCAGTCTCACGACTGGAAATAACATCTATATGCCAGTGACCTCCCCAATCTGTCTCTCTTGCTCAGATCTCTCCCCAGAGCTACTCAATAACTCCGCTCAGACGCCCAACACACATCTTAAACTTAACACGCTCAAAAGCAAACTCCTGACCTTCGACCCCAGACCTGTTCCTCCCATCTCAGTAGATGGCAACTCTACCCTTCTAGTTGCTCACGCCCCAAACCTTGACCCTTCTTTCTCTCCTATCGACCTCCAAATCCCTTGTACCCCGACAGCTCCCACCACTGCTGAGACGCTGCAGTTCCCCCCTGACTAGACTCCTGGCCTCAGCCCTGGCCCCTCCCGTAATCCATTCCCAACACAGTCTGTACAGGGGCGTCTGAGACCCTAGGTGACGAGCCCCCTCCCTGCCCCAGGTATTCCCCCAACCCCATCTCCCAGCTCCTCTCACTCAGCTCAGTCACAGCGGCAACCTTGCTCCCTTCATCAAGCAGCGCGCTCCCGACGCGGGGCCTCGTGCTCCCAGGACCAGCGGTCTGGAGGACAGCTCACCCCAGAGGTGTGTGTGGCAGTTTTCTTACCTCCTTCACGGCTGTGCCCAAACGTCATCGTATTTTAAAACGTAATCCCTGAGCCATGCTGGTATCCCCTATTCCCTGCCCTACTTTTCTCCGCAGCATTTATCACCATATGCTACACTACGTGTTTTTACTTATTTATGTATTGTCTGCCTCCCCTTGCTAGAATGTACTGTTCTATTCACTGCTGCCTTATTCTTCTAGCTCTTAGGACACGGTATAGCTGGCCCACAGTAGGTGCTCAATTAGTATTTGCTGAATGAATGAAAAAGTTATGAAATTGTAACACCTCACATTTGGATAGTTCTTTATAATTTACAAAGCACCATCACAAGTACTATTTCATTTAAACCTATCAGTTAGGTGATATTGCCCTGTTTTACTGGAAGAAAACAAAGATCCCAGAGCTGTGTGGGGTACAGTGGAAAGTACCACATTATACTTGGGTGGGGAAAACTCTGAGGGTGACCATTTACGGAACGCCCACTAGGTATCAGGTGTTGTGCTAAGCACCTCACACATACTTAGATTAGAAACCTCACAGAAGCCCAATGAGGTGGATAAGATCCCCATTAAAATTGAGGAAAATAAGGAGGGCAAGTGATTTACCCATGTCACACAGTATAGAGGAGCGGGGCTCCAAAGCCAGACTCGCTGTGTTTCTACACAGGCTGCAGCACACGCTGCTCCCGCATCTAGGGCACAGCCATCACCAAATGGTCGCTGGGTCTACGAAAGCAGGAAGCCCTGGGGGGGGAAGTCCACACCAAGCAGCTCCCCCAGGAAGACTCACAGGCGGGGCTCTACCTCCCAGATATACCCTGAATCTGGTGTCAGTGGACTGACCCTGAATCTACTTTTGTGTCTACACTGCCAGTGCCAGTCGAAGCCACCACCACTGCTCGCCCAGGTGACTGCAATCGCCTCCTGGGGCAGCCGTGAGAATAGGACCTCCAGCTACCAGGAGAGTAACCGACCCAGGGCCCCAGCCGCTACTCTGAAATCCATGGCCATGTCTGTGCCAAGGCCACACTTTCCGTGAGCTGCTTCTAGCCGATGACGAACACAGTAGGAAGGCTACGGTGGGCCTCCTCTTGACGGCCAGCTCTGGCCTGAGGACCCTGTGACGGCTCCGCACAGCAGACGAGGGTGCTTCCATCCAACTTTTCCTCCCGCTCTTGTTCTCTCAGGGTCAGATCCGCACTGAGGCCTGATGGTTCTCCCAGCCTCTCCCAGCTCCCTGCCCATTTTCTCTCAAAGCTTCTTTCCCTAATACAGTCCTTGCACTTTTAAACCCACCTTTGCAGCTGCTTCTTGAGCCAGCACACCTCCTAACTCACCTCCCTGCTTCCCTTCCTGCCTCTCCACAAGCTCTTCCCCACAAGTAGCCAATGACTGTTAAAGATGGATGCCATCATGTCATCCTGTGGACACAGCCCTGTGAGGAGAACGGGAGCCAGTAGGGGCCATGAGCTGTGAGGCCCCCGGTGCGGCCCCTCCCGCCCTCTCCCTTGCTCACGGTGCACCAGCCACACTTCCCTTCTCGCCTGAACTTATCAAACGCTCTTCCACCTCAAAGCCTCTGCCTGGAGCACCCCCTCCCTGCCCGCTGCAAGGCTGGCTCCTCCATGTCATGCGGTCTCAGCTCAAACGGCACCAACCTCAGGGAGGGGGTCACCCGCACCCCCGTTACCCACCACCCCGTTTCCTCGCAGAACTTGCTGCTACCTGAAATGTTCCTATTTATTTGTCTATTGCCTGCTCCCCCAACAAAACGTCAGCTCTTTGAGGACAGGGATCTCGCCTCGTCTCGCTCCCAGAATGGCACGTGAGAAGACTGGACACCCTCAGACGCGCTTCTCACCTCTCCCTCCATGCTGCTGATGCGAACCAGCTCGTTGAGGATCAGTAAGGCTCCGTGGATCCGATCATCGCGATTCATGCCCTTCTCCTTGGCCAAGGTCTCGTCAAACCCCTTCTCTGCTTCCTCAAACGTGTGCTACGGAGAGATACAGAATGCCTAAACTACCCAACGTCCAGCGTTAGAAAGCAGCCCCACCCATCTATATGGGGGGTTCTGAGGTTACCATGCCTGCTAAGGGCCTCGTGCCAGTGTCACCAACAATCCCAACTCATTGGGCTCTCTCGTTTCATTTAGCTTCAACTCTCACAACAATACCACGAGGGAGACACCACTACCGCCCCTATTTAATAGAGAAAAAACAAGAGGCTCAAAGAAGCTAAGTGACTTGTCCAAGGTCACAGAGCGGCCAAGACGAGAACCCAGGTCTCCAATCCCAGGTTCCCATGTTCAGGGCTCTTTTTGTAGGACAAGGGTCCTTAGCAGGTTCACTTGGCAGCGGCAGTCAGCACAGGACTCTCGATACTACAGGAACACTGGCATCTCTCCAGAGACGCCCATATTTCTATATTTTAACACCTCCGAAAAAAGATGTCTTATAATTGTTGCTAAGAAGGCAGTGAGTTTAACTGGCACTATAGCCTCACTCTTAGTGGTACATAAAGCAATGGTGTGGCTATTGATAAATCTCTGCTTTCGTGAAAAACAATAAAATAACTACTGATTCATACTGAGCTTAAAACACCATGGGAGATCAAAGCAGACAGGATACTTGCTCTTTGGCAAGGGGCCGGCTGCTGCCCTGTAGGCCCGATGAGACTCTACGCAAATGTGCTTTGCTGGAGGTTGGAATGGAACCATCTCCTCACCCTGTACCACTGTGGCTTCTGCATCTCCTTTGGCTCCCGCTGGGTGGTGAGGATCAGACAGGCACGAAGGGCAGCAACAGCTCCCTCACGGATGGCCTGTTTGGGGTCCCACACGGCCACAAAAATATTGTCAAAGAAGGGCTGCACTTGCTGGAAGAAGAAGGTGGGGACGCTGATGGCCAGCTCACGAAGAACCAGGACCTGGGAGAAAAGGCACAGAGAACTTTCATCTGGGTCAGAGTCTTGTTCTCTCAGGAACACAGCCTCCTGTCACCCTAGAGCCTACATACAGCAGCAAAAGAGCACACTTGCCCATTCTTCTAGCTCAGAAATTCTGGGGACCTAGGAAGGAGAGTGAAATTGATCAAACATTTCAGTGTTCATTATCCTAGGGTGTTTAGAAGCAGAATGCTTGTAACGTTAGTACACAAGTTCTGAAAGGGCAGACGTGCTTAATGCTTTGTACACTGCTCTACTGATAGCCTAAAATGCGCCCGAAATACAGCAGGCATTCAATAAACATTGTATTGAATGAATGAATAATCCTGTTTAATATTTAATCTTGCTATTATTTTCATCTGACCCTGGAAAAACTGAAGGTTCGGAGGCTGCCCCAAGTCACAGAGTGAGGAAGTAGCACCAGGGTCCATGTGTGGGCCCCTCACCCAGGCCGGCTCCCTCCTTGTGGTGCTGTCCCCGAAAGAGGGAACCGACTGGAAAGGATCCAACTGAAGCTTCTGATCCCCATCACATTCATTCATAGATTCTCTCTCTTAAGGACAGACTCTCCCCCATCTCACAGCCTGGATTCCTGGCCCATCAAACCAGCCTCTTTCAGGGATGAGCCTCAGAAAGCAATGAGTATGTGCGTCTAGAAGAAGAGGGTAAGAAGCCACCACTTCCTCAATTGAAGAATAGCCAACGGGAAAGAGGAAGTCTGGACTACGTACTGACCGATCAATAAATGACTAAAAAACACACAGGAAAGGCCTGGGAGAAGGCAGGCCAACCCTCCCAGCGCGGGGAGCGAGTCCCTCCCCGGCTCCTCTCTTCAGCCCAGTACTCCCATCTTCCCACAGGATATGGAGGGACCTTGACAGAGGGATCCTACAGATGGCGCGGTGGTCTGGGGCTTTGTAAGCCTCTTGGCTTGTGGCTTCTTCTCTTGCCTACAGCTGAGGGGGTGCCTTCTGCCTGGGAGGCATTTTTGATTCTGGAAAACTGGAGGTCAGGATAAGCACTGCACATAGGGCTGCCTCTCAAGCAACAAGAGAGAACGTTAAGCCTCCCCTTCAGGTACGGAGCTCAGGGTGAAGAGAGAAAGGGATTCAGGACAGAACCGAAGGCCACCAAGAAGCCCAGTGCCTTTGCCTGGAGCGTCCCCTCTCATTCTTTGCCTTTCAGGGACCTGAGCACATCGTGTGAAGGACCCCGACATGGAGCCACCACTCGCCACGCACTCACAGCCGCATGTCTCCGGCCCTCGTTGCGGTCAGCACCCAGCCATTCCAAGGCTCGCTTCACCTCAAACTCCACATACTCAGCGGTAAAAGTGTCCCCTGCCATGGCGAGGCGACCAATGGCCTTGGATGCCATTTCCATGACAACTGGGTCATTGGAGGGGAGGAGGTTCCGAAGGTAGTTAGCAAATCTTCCGATTCGGGTCGCATTCCCACCTTCCACTCCTATGAGGCTGGCTGGAAAAGAGAGGAAAGCAAAAGGTGAGGAAGGGCA
Source organism: Delphinus delphis (assembly GCF_949987515.2). Classification (NCBI taxonomy): domain Eukaryota; kingdom Metazoa; phylum Chordata; class Mammalia; order Artiodactyla; family Delphinidae; genus Delphinus; species Delphinus delphis. The sequence continues at coordinate 8,559,162 of NC_082683.1, forward strand.
CACGCTGTCCAGGAAAGTATGCTGCCTTCAGAGGAAAGCTAGCCAGTGACCCCCTCCTCTTACTTTAAGTGCAGACTGCAATTTCCAGACAGTAAGGATGCAAATAATTTTCATCTTAACCAACAGATTTCATATTTGTGCCAGAACTCCTTATATAAAGCAAAATAACCTCATTTTAGTATACGTAATTTGTTTTCCCAAGAAGAAAAGGAAAACAAACTGGGTCTGAATAATAGTTCACAGGATGGAAGACCAGTCCCTGGAGGTTGAAAATTACCTGCCTTTCATTCACTGCAGCCCAACTCTACTTTTCTATTCGTAAGCCCACTATGCCAAACTTTGCTCTACAGAGAAACCAGAGCCTGCATTTTTGCAGTGGAAAGAAAGCAGGCTTCTAGTTTCAGTTCAGGCACACTGGCCCTAGAAAAGTCGCTTAACAGTTCTGAGATTCCATATCTGAAAAAACCTGCTTTGTCGATGTCCCAGGACTATTGCTAGAATTAACAGCTGGATAAGTACACTGAAAGCCACAAGGCTCCTTAAAATTCATTAAACAAATGTGAACTAAGTGTCCAGTAAGAAGCAGACCCAGGGTGCAGTAGACACAAAGCTGAAGAGTCCTTTATTCCCAGTTCTCACCTTACCGGAAACTCTGTCCTTACCTATGGCCAAGATGCCACCTTTCCTCTCATTGGCATCTGAGCTGGAAACCAGTTCAAAAATGTGATGGTTCAGCTGATCATAGAAGCGAGTAGACTCTTCTTGACTCATCTACAAAAGAAGATGTGCTCAGAACAGTTTATAATGTCTCCCTAGTGGTGGGGTGGCTTCCAAAGACTAGGACCCAAGAGGCAGCCAGGAGGTACAGTTCCAGCCAAAGATGACATGGCTACTGCCTATTTCTATAGTTTTAAACTGAAGAGCAATTCATCGGTGTATTTAACAAATACTTATCGAGTATCTACTCCTCTGCAGGACATGTCCCGTCCCAGATTCTACCTAGTACCAAGGGTATAAGAATAAACAAGACATTGTCCCTGACCTCAAGTCTGGTCTCTATTTAGAAAGCCCCAGGACTTTCCTGGTGGCACAGTGGTTAAGAATCCGCCTGCCAATGCAGGGGACACGGGTTCAAGCCCTGGTCCGGGAAGATCCCACATGCCACGGAGCAACTAAGCCCGCCACCCACAACTACTGAGCCTGCGTACCTAGACCCTGAGTTCCGCAACAAGAGAAGCCACAGCAATGAGAAGCCCCCACGCTGCAAGGAAGAGCAGCCCCCGCTCAAGGCAACTAGAGAAAGCCCGTGCACAGCAATGAAGACACAACACAGCCAAAAATAAAAATAAATAAATAAATAAAAATTAAGGGGGAAAAAAAAGAAAGCAAGCAAGCCCCAAACAACCAACTCGTCAAACCCATCCCAACCACTGTTATCAGGCAGAAAGAGTGGAAGGTCTGGAATGTGGCATGAAAAAGAAAAAAAATGAAAAGAAGCAGCCGACTCCTAAAATATCACAACATAGGAAATGCCACAGAAATGTGTAACTGCAAAGGAACCTGCCCATTCTACAGACATGAGAAATCGGTGCCTTTCTAAAATGGAATCTCTGCATTTTCCGAATCCTCACTTAGCTGTCAAGAGGCATCTAAACCAGGGGTGGTATATGTCACCCCAACACTCCATGATGAACGGCCCGAACCACAGCAATCCCAACCTCTCGGAGCTCCATGGTGACATAGTGCTGGAGCTCCTTGGCGGCTTTGGCCCTGGTCTCCTCATTCCGGCTCTTCAGGCCGCAGGCAAACTGCTGCAGGACGCTCACATTGCTGGATGCGGTGGTAGCTGTGGCAGCGGCGGCAGGGCCGGTTCCAAGCATCTTGCCCTGAGGTTCTTCGGAGAGAAGCTTCCTTTAATATTCTGAATAACAAACCATGGCGATGAACTCATTTATGGCCCCAGCTCCTCAGCACAGATCTTCACCCTATCCACGTCAGGCTGGGGATCCTAAAAAGGTTGGGATACCTCACTAAAAAACATGCAGAGAGACTTGATTCATTCAACAATGACTGATGTTTAAAAGAGGCAGCATAGGAGAGAGGGTCAAATTATGGGCTGTGCTGCCAGACTACCTGGGTGTGAATCCAGTCCAAAATTATATACCTTGAGGAAAGTTACTTAAAATGTCTGTTTCCTAAACTGTAATAAGAGGATAACAGCACCTAACTCATAGGACTGATGTAAGGATTAAATGAGTTAACACACTAAACAGTTAAAAAGTGCTTAAAATAGTGCCAGGTGCACAGTGAGTTCTTAATAGTTGTTAGCTATGATTATCATTATGACTACTACGTACATGGCACAGAGTCAGGTACTAGAGGTGGGGAGGTAGAGAGAAAATAAAGCATGCCTAAGACTGTCCTTTTCCTCCAGGAGTTCAATTTAAAGAGGGAAATTGATTATTATTCTGTAGCAGCACTGCCCAATAGAAATACAAGCCACAAATGTAAAAATAACTTTCAATTTCCTTGTAGCCATATCGAAAAGGTAAAAAGAAACAGGCAAAATTAATACATTTTATTTAACCCAATACATCCCAAATATCATTTCAACATGTTATCAATATAAAAATTATTGATATATTTTTCTATTCTCTTTTTTGTACTAAGTCTCCAAAATCTAGTGTGCATTTTACACTCAGGGCAATCTCAACTTGGACCAATCACATTCCAAGTACTCTAAGCCACATGTGGCTGATGGTTATTGTATAGGACAGCACAGTTCTATAGAACATTAGCACTTGGAACGTGCTCTAAAAGAGACTGATTTGTTTCTCAGATCACTCATTCATTCCTCAGTTATGCCCTGTCCCTTCCCTCAATAAGCTTACAGTCTAGGGGGAAATACAAATAGTCAGGCGACCACAATAAAGTGGCCATGATAGCGCTCTGGCAGACTGCTATGGCAGTAACACATGCACCTTTCCTAGGTATGTCCGGATTATATTAGAAAATCAAAATTTCTTATTTTTCAAAGAATTTGTGAAATGCAGAGAGAAAAAAAAAAAAACAGGGAATAATTGGTTCTGAAAAGCTTTTAAATACTCCAGTGCCGAGAAGAGTGCAGAAGGAAGTGTCAGCCTTCAGGAGAGAGGAAACCCAAGGACTCCAGATGAGAAAACCAGAGTGTGTGCGCTTGTCTGGGGGAGGGAGGCTAGCAAGGAATTTCCAGTCTCAGGAAGGAACCAGCATATCTTTATAAGGTCTAAGGCCCACAGGCCATCTGCTCCAGGGAGAATTCAATTAAAATACTAGAAGTTAAATCCGAAGGGTCGTGGCGAGGGCTTACAGAAGTTAAAAGTCAGGTGGGGGCGGGGGAAGCTCGGATGGAACCGAGCTCACCTCCGGGGAATGGGTCCTTGAGAGGCCTCCACGGTGGACCGCAAGGGGCTGACACTGACATTGGTCCTCTTTGAGGACAATTTGTAGGGGGCTCTGAAGAAGGGGTGACTGATGGGCAAGGAGACCCAAAGGCGCCCCAGCGATACAGGAGCTGATGGGCCGGCCTTCGTGGCGCCAGAGACGCACAACAGGCTAAAGGGTTCGGGGGTTTCCTGCGGGTTCGGGAGGAGGTGGGCGTTGCCTCGGGGGTGCGGGTCCAGGGCTCAGGCGGCGCCCAACTCCGTGGGGGCCAGTACTGAGGGGACCCCACGTCCCAGACGGACGACTTCCCGGGGCCCCCCCACGGACCAGGCTGACCGTGGGTCTGGAAATTCCGCCGCCTTGGAGGGGTCGGTGCCAGGTCCCAGACTCACCGCGCGGCTTCGGCCAAGGCCTCAGCTGCCGCCGCCAGCACCCGTACCGCCGCTTCAGGCCGCCGACCCCACCACCCGCCTTCCCCGCTGTCCTCTAAGCCGGGCGGGAGGGAAGGCGGGCTCCCAGCCCTAAGGACCAATCGACGGGCGTAAGAAGAAGATGGACTGGAACATCGGCCAATAGGCATTAAGAAGAAGTGAGGCTTTGGGACCCGGCTTCTCAAGGGGGCGGGGACTGTTCAAATAGACAAACCCCGTGGCCAGTGGCAGGCGAAAGGAGGCTTAGGTCCACTCGGGAGAACCAATCGGTCGTGAGTTGACTTCAGTCACTTCCACGCACACATCCGGTGCATCGCTACTATAATTCCCCTCTGCACCTGGGCCGTGGAGGTGCGTATTCCGCTGTCTGGGTACCGTGGAATGGAACCACGAGGCGGTAAGCGGAGGTTCGCGACCCCGCCGGATTTAATTTTCGAGACCAGAGTGTGAGCGATGCCAGCGCCTTGTAATCACTGGAGCAAAAGAAGTGGAATTTTCGGACTAGCGCTACTTGTGCATCCGCGATTTCTCTTTTGTGAAATGTAATACGCATTTGAAAGCGTTTTTAGATTTCCCCACTTTTCCAAAATTATCTAGCTCACAAGATCATCCGCGAGAAACCGTAGACAAGTTTTAGCTAAATAAGCTGCTCGTAAACAAATAATTTCAAAGTAGTGTCATTTAAAAAACATCCTTTCGAAAATCAATAGCAAAAATGGAATTTGACTACATCTCTTTTTTAAAAAAAATCACGGTCTGTTTATTATAATAAGCACTGAAAATTCCTAAATACCTCACAATAGGAGTCCGATTAAATAAAATATAGTAAGTTATATTAAGGAAAATGTAGGTAGCCATTAATAATCGTAATGTAGATGAACATTTGCTAAGAAGGAAAAGGGTTCACAATTATACCATGTAAGTATAATATAACCTATTAAAAATTTATATGTTTCCTATGTGTCTATGTTCACATGGGGAAAATATACAACTAAGATGTAATGGAATTTGGGGAAGGCATATTTTTTCTTTACACATTACCATCATTTACTTTTTTACTTTAATTAAATAAAAAGTGTTTGTTGAAGAGGTGTGAGTTTCCAGAAGTACTAAATTACCAAATAAAAGAGGTTTGGTAATGTTCTGTGGCTAAAAAACGCTTTGGCAGATTTAAGAGAAAAAGAAGTTATGACTACTTTTTTTTTTTTTGATGTGGACCATTTTTAAAATCTTTATTGAATTTGTTACAATATTGCTTCTGTTTTATGTTTTGGTTTTTTTTGGCCATGAGGCATGTGGGATCTTAGCTCCCTGAGGGGATCAAACCCACACCCCCTGCATTGGAGGGTGAAGCCTTAACCACTGGACTGCCAGGGAAGTCCCATGACTATTTCTCTAGATTTAGAATCTTTACACTGATTCTTCTGTGAAATAATTGTTCCTCTGAATTTCATATTTTTCACTTGTTTTCAACATCTCTATATTTAGTCGTTAAACATTTTTGAATATGTAATACATTTACTATTCAAATCTCAAAATAATTAAAAATTATGCTTATCATTATAAGTCTTCCTTCACCCCTGCCCCTTCACTACTTATTTTCTTAGTTCTTATGTATCTCTAGATTTTACATTTTTTACATTTCTATGTAAATAAAAGACAAATATAAATATATATTCTTATTTCCCTCTTTTGTTACACTATATACACTGTTCTGTACTTTTTAAAATTCTAGGATACCTTGGCTTCCCTGGTGGCGCAGTGGTTAAGAATCCGCCTGCCAATGCAGGGGACATGGGTTCAAGCTCTGGTCCGGGAAAAACCCCACATGCTGCGGAGCAGCTAAGCCCGTGCGTCACAGCTACTGAGCCTGCGCTCTAGAGCCCGCGAGCCACAGCTACTGAAGCCCGCGTGTTGCAACTACTGAAGCCCACGTGCCTAGAGCCTGTGCTCCGCAGCAAGAGAAGCCACCGCAATGAGAAGCCCATGCTCGCCGCAACTAGAGGAAGCCCGCGCGCAGCAACGAAGACCCAATGCAGCCAAAAGAAATAAATTAAATAAATAAATTTATTATTTTTTAATTCTATGGTATCTTAAAGTTCTTTCTTACTGTATAGAAGGCTTCCTTGTTCTTTTGTTATTCTTATAGCTGCATAGTGTTCCATCACATGGATATATCATAATTTATATTTCCATTTCTCTGTTGATGGACACGTGTTATTTTCAAATTCATGCTATTACTAATGATGCTGCAATGAATGCCTTTGTAGATATATAATTTTATTCCCTGGCAGCTATACAAAATAGTACCAAAAATGCGATTATAGGGTCAGAGGGTAAATGCATGTGTAATTCGATGGATATTGTCAAATTCATCTCTGTAAGGGAGGTATCAATTTTTATTTCCACCAGCAATATATGAGGTTTTTGTCTCCCTAAGACGTGGTATGGCCCTGTTTTCTAATTAACAATCAAAGATGGTTTGATAGAATAGTAATCAGTGCATTTATAGGTCTCTTTTCAGTTTACCCAGAGCTTTCTTGTCCATTATGTTAACATAATAACTAATATTTATTGAGCACTTACAAGCTATCAGGCGTTTTGGCGGACCTTATAGAGTAGTGGCTAAAAGCATCTTGGAGTCAAAACTAACCGAATCTGAAACTTAGCTCCAACATTTACTGACTATATGAGAAAGCACTTATGTACCTATTTCCTTATTTATAAAACTAGAAGGATTATAATGCACCTTCGGTAGGTGGTATTGTGTGGGTTAAATGCTAATACATGTAAAATACCCAAAACACTGTATGACACATATGAACAGTCAGTAAATGCTGTCACTGCTGTTCCTGAACATCTCTATGAATGAGGCAGTTCATATTGTTCCCACTTTGTATAGGAGTAATCTGATGTCCAGAGGAATTGGGTCATACAGTTGGTAAGTGGTAGAGCCAGGATTTGAATATATCTGCTTCTTCCTCTTGTCTGATTCGGCAGCATTGGATATTCAGGTTTGGCCAGCATTGCAAGTATGTGCTGGGTGGTGGAGTTGTAAATGTTTAACAATCACCTGGGACGGGAGGGCGGCATGTATGTATATACTGGGCTTCCTTCATCATGTGTGACTTGTGAGGTCAGAATGCTCTGTCTTGAAATTCTTAATGATTTTTGAACAAGAGTTCCTGCATTTTTATTTTGCACTGGGCACCAAAATCATGTAGTCAGTCCTGTGTCCATATATGTTATATGTGTATTATAACGTTCACTAATACGAAGAATGTGTAGCACAAAACTTACAAATAATAATAAAATACACGATACTTTTTATTATAAATTCCATATAGCCAGTTGATTCTAACAGTATGCTTTCTTTGATATTGTGTAGCCTCTGTGTGGTTGCATTGACCAATGAGTGTAGTTCCAACATGACTGTTGGTTGATATTATCTTTTTTTTAAAAAAAAAAAATATGGGCTTCCCTGGTGGCACAGTGGTTAAGAATCCACCTGCCAATGCAAGGGACACGGGTTCAAGCCCTGGTCCAGGAGGATCCCACATGCTGCGGAGCAACTAAGCCCGGGCGCCACAACTACTGAGCCTGCGCTCTAGAGCCCGTGCTCCAGAACAAGAGAAGCCACTGCAATGAGAAGCCTGCACACCGCAATGAAGAGTGGCCCCCGCTTGCTGCAACTAGAGAGAGCCCACAGCAATGAAGACCCAATGCAGCCAAAAATAAATAAATAAAATAATATATATATATATTTTAAAATATTTATTTAGGCTGTGCTGGGTCTTAGTTGCGGCTTGTGGGATCCTCGTTGTGGCATGCGGGATCTTTAGTTACGGCATGAGAACGCTTAGTTGCAGCATGCATGAAGGACCTAGTTCCCTGAACAGGGGTCAAACCCGGGTCCCCTGCATTGGGAACGCGGAGTCTTACTCACTGGACCATCAGGGAAGTCCCAGTATTATCTTTTACGTTAAGGAGTAGGTGGAAAGTGAAACAATCGAGATATATTGAACTTTGCTAGTTCGTCAATGACATGAATGGCTTCTTTGCTGAATTGGATAATATTCTAATACTGGAAGTATATTTCCTCAAATTTTTGCTGCTACTCAAAACGAAACAGCTACAGAGTTGACACACTTAAAATTTAATCTGGGCCTTCCCTGGTGGCGCAGTGGTTGAGAGTCCGCCTGCCGATGCAGGGGACATGGGTTCGTGCCCCAGTCCGGGAAGATCCCACATGCCGCGGAGCGGCTGGGCCCGTGAGCCATGGCCGCTGAGCCTGCGCATCCAGAGCCTGTGCTCCGCAACGGGAGACGCCACAGCAGTGAGAGGCCCGCCTAACGCAAAGAAAAAAAAAAAATTTAATCTGCATTATTAACTTTTCTCTGTCACTTTCTTAATTCCAGATGATGTACAAAACAATTATGAAGCATTTGCTGATTTGTGTGGTATGAATACTCCCATCATGGCAGATTTCAAACCACCAGCGGATATCACTGAATGAACAGGTAGGAAGAGATAAGCAGCAGCACATCATTATGTAGTATTTCCACAATGCAGATAAAATAGACATAAATAACCTGAAGAGCATAAATGGTAAAGTGTAGTGAAATAATTAGGAAGTAATGAGTTTTGAGTATTTGTTACCTTGGCTTTTAATATAATGGATCTACTCGTAGGTTTGTATAATTGAATTTTTTTTTTTTTTTTTCCAGTACTTGGGCCTCTCACTGTTGTGGCCTCTCCCGTTGCGGAGCACAGGCTCCGGACGTGCAGGCTCAGCGGCCACGGCTCACGGGCCCAGCCGCTCTGCGGCATGTGGGATCCTCCCGGACCGGGGCACGAACCCATGCCCCCTGCATCGGCAGGCGGACTCTCAACCACTGCGCCACCAGGGGAAGCCCTAATTTAATTTTTAATAATGGCTTTGCTTAATGACTGCTCACAAAATTCCTAAAAATTTAACAATTGGCTCTCTCCAGCCAGAACAAGCTACAGATATGGACCATAAGCTCCCAGAAGGCAGGAAGTGGAGATACAAAGCTGGCCAACTGGTGGGTGGGGAGGAGGGCAGTTCTGTGCATGAATAAGTAAATAAATTAGAAGAAAGATAAAAAGACAGTCAGGGCAGTATATGGAATATGCATAATAAAAAGTGGGAATTATTGCTGTTGTGATTATTACCAGAGCTAATAATTTCTTTTTTTAAATTTTAGTTTACTTTTTTTAAATTGAGCTATAGTTGATTTACAATATTGTGTTAGTTTCAGGTGTACAGCAAAGTGATTCAGATACATATGTATATATTCTTTTTCAGATTCTTTTCCATTATAGGTTATTACAAGATATTGAATATAGTTCCCTGTGCTGTACAGTAAATCCTTATTTATCTATTTTATATATAGTAGTGTGTATCTTTTAATCCCATACTCCTAATTTACCCCTCCCCCCCTTTCTCCTTGGTAACCATAAGTTTGTTTTCTGTTTCTGTGAGTCTGTTTCTGTTTTATAAAAAAGTTCATTTGTATTATTTTTAAGATTCCCCATATGTGATATCATATAATATTTGTCTTTCTCTGTCTGACTTCACTTCGTATGATACTCTCTAGGTCCATTCATGTTGCTGCAAATGGCAATATTTCATTCTTTTTATGGCTGAGTAATATTCCATTTTTCATATATCTTTATCCATTCATCAGTTGATGGACCTTTAGGTTGCTTCAATGTCTTGGCTAAGCTAATAATTTCCTAGACATCGTCATTTCCCATTTCAGAGCTTCGGTTTTCTCATTTGGAAAGGAAGTTTAATTACACCTTTCTTATCACCCTCAATGTGCTCCCTGATTTTTATCTGTTTTATTCACTGCTGCGTGCAATAGTAGGTGTTCAGTAAATGTTGCACACAGTAGGCGCTCAATAAATGCATGTTGAATGAAAAAAAATGAATGAGTCCTATTTCCGTGAGAGAAAGCTCTTGGTAAGTCGTAAAGCGACACGCACTCGTGGCCCTTCTTGAGATACTAAGTGAGGCTGTTTCCAGCAAGTGCGGGAGCAACTGCCACTCGCGGACCGTCGGGGTGAGGAAGGGCTGGACCGCTGGGTCGCTGCACTGTCCCGGCCCCGCCCCCGCCCCAAGCCCCGGCCCCGCCCTCAGCCTGGTCCCGCCCTCAACCCCGCCCCGGCCCAGGCCCGCGCAGCCGGTCCCTGTTTCCCGGCGGGCCTACAGTGGCGGGTGCCCAAGATGGTGGCTCCCGCAGCTGCGTAGAGGCGGCAGCGGTTCAGTCTCGGGCTGTAGGGCGAGGCGGGCGTCTGGAAGCGGTCCTCGCCCAGGTGACAGGAGGTCGGGGAGGTGCCGCCGGGCCTCGTGGGGTGCCAGGCCCACTCGCTGCAGTCCCCGGGCCCCGCCGCCTCCCTATCCCTGCCCCCGGGTGGAACCGAAGAAGGTCAGGTCCGCCGCCCCGCCTGTCCTCGCCTCAGGGCGGACGCTGTGTGTGGCTGGCTCACTGTTTAACATTGACTTCACCCAAGTGCATTCTCCATGGCGGCCTCGCAGGTCCCGGGGGAGAAGGTTAACATCCAGGCAGGAGAGACGGCCAAGGTCGGGGACAGGGACCTGCTGGGGAACGGCTGTTCGGAGCAGGACAGACCGCCGCAGCGCTCGTGGAGGCAGAAGTGCGCCTCCTATGTTCTGGCCCTGCGGCCCTGGAGCTTCAGTGCCTCACTCACCCCGGTGGCCCTGGGCAGTGCCCTGGCCTACAGATCCCAGGGCGTCCTGGATCCCAGGCTACTGGTGGGTTGTGCCGTAGCTGTCCTCGCTGTGCACGGGGCTGGCAACTTGGTCAACACTTACTACGACTTTTCCAAGGGCATTGACCACAAAAAGAGTGATGACAGGACCCTGGTGGACCGAATCTTGGAGCCCCAGGATGTCGTCCGGTTTGGAGTCTTCCTCTACACCTTGGGCTGTGTCTGTGCTGCTTGCCTGTACTACCTGTCCCCTCTGAAACTGGAGCACTTAGCTCTCATCTACTTCGGAGGCCTGTCTGGCTCCTTTCTCTACACAGGAGGTAAGAATTGGCCTGTTTGCTGTGCAGCAGGTCTTAGTTGCAGGTATTGGAAACTGCGGTTTGCATAGGAATTATAGGGTTAGTGGAGAGGTGTCAAAGGTTATTTTCTTTTTTCTTTGGCCGCACCGTGTGGCCTGCGGAACTCCCCCCGCTCGGGATCCAACCGGTGCCCCCTGGGAGTGGAAGCTGGAGTCTTAACCACTAGACCACCAGGGAAGTCCTCAAAGGTTATTTTCTGAATTAGGCCACTTTATGTGAAATCTATAATGTTTGGGTCGTGTGGATTTGGGGGATAGCATTCCTGGTTTGGCTTATGGTTGTTAGGAATAACTTATATATGGAAATTTTTTGTGTCTAGTTTCCACTGGTTGGTCATACCTTATAATGCCACAGTTTCAAATTTTAGTGTAATTAAATTTGAAAAGCTCAAATTATACACCTGATTATTTTCAGCTAGTTTGCTAGGTGATCCCTTGCAGCAGGCTGATTAAGGTGGTGATGGGCTGGTGGTTAAGCCCTATTTATTGAGCACCTATTATGTGCCAGGCTCTGTTCTATGTGAACACAGCAGTCAAGTCCCTGCCCTTGTGGAAGTGATTTTATATATCATGAGGAGAGACAGAAAATAAAAATAGTAAATTATGGGTAGGATGACCAACATCCTGGTTTGCTCAGCAGTGAGTGTTCCTAAGATGTGGGGCTTTGGAAACCAGGAGAGTTCCTGGTAAGCCAGGATGAATTTGTACCCTGGTTACAGTACCTGAAAAGAACATAAGTGCTATAGGGAAAAGAAGGAGAGCAAGGAAGGAGGACACAGCTGTCTGCTTTAACTAGTTTGATCAGGGTAGGCCTCGTAAAGAAGGTAACATGTGAACAAAGATTGTAAGAGGTGACAGGTGAGGGAGTTGCCTGAGCAGATATCTGGAGGAAGAGTATCTTGGAACAGCAGTTGCCAAAGGTAGGCGTGTCCCTGAAGAGTTGGAGGAATAGCATGGAGTCCAGGGTGTGAATAAGGGAGAGAGTAAAAGGAGGAAAAGTAAGAGAAGTTCGTTGGGGGGGTGGGCAGGGTGGCACAAAAATGCTGTAAGCCTTAATGTTTTAAAAGAATCACTCTGGCTAAGGTACTGAGAATGGATAAAGAGGGGTAAGGGTAGCAGCAGGAGCACCCAGAAGGAGGCTGTTGAGTAAACCAGGCAAGAGATGTCTGGTGGCTTGAATCAGGGTGGGAGTAGTGGAGAGGGACGTAGTCAGATTCTGAATTTATTTTGAAGGTAAACAGGGTTTGCTGATAGTTGGGATGTGAGGCAGGAGAGAAACAGAGAAATTAAACATAACTCTAAGGTTTTGTCCTGAGTAACTGGAATAGTGGTGTTGATGCCTAGTGAGAGAGAGGAGGTTGAAGATAGGCCTGTGGAGAGAAAGTTGAGAAATTGACTTTGGACATCTTAATGTATTAGATCTCCAAGGGGGTGTCAAATTGATAGTTGGGTATGAGTCTGATTTCGGAGAAGAGGTCTGAGCTGGAGATAGAGACATTTGGGAGTCTTGCACGTAGATAAAGTTGTACGACTGGGGGGAGATCCCGGAGCGGGGCAGTGTTGATAGACCTGAGAGTGAGCCCCGGGGCACTCCAACATTAAGAGGTGGGGAGAGTAGAAGGAAGGCAAAGGGAACTGCAGTGGAGCATCTGGAGGAGAAAGAAGAAAAGCAAGAGACTATGGTATCCTGGCAGCCAATTGTAAAAAGTTCACTGAGGGAAATCAGCAGGGTGCTGAAATAGAATGAATGTATCAGGTAGTGGTGGATGGAATAGGTCCTCTCTGTGAAGGTGACGCTTAAACTAAGACTTGACAGATAAGGAGCCAGCCATGGGCAGAATCGGGGTCTGATTTGGGTCCTTCAGGGATGAAGGAACAGCAAATGCAAATGTCCTGGAGTAGGGTAAGACTTGGCATCATTTAGGATCTGCTGAAAGGCCAGCGTGATCAAGAGGAAGACCGAGATGCAGCTGTCGGGGCAGGCAGGGGCTAGATCGCGCTGTCTCATAGGGCCTCAGTCTCCGCCGGTTCCGCCTCACTCCCAACCTCCAAGCCTAGTCCTTGGACCTCTCTTCTTTAGCTCCATTTACTCCCTTAGGGATTTTAGCCCGTCTCGTGTCTTCTATTGCCATCTATTAAGCTGGTGACAAATTTCTACCTCCAGACCAGATCTTTCCACTAAACCCCAAACTCAAATCCAACTTCTTACTCAGTAACTTCTCTGAGAGGTTACAGGCATCTCAAGCTTGACACGTCTGAGACCAAATTCCTCATCTGCTCACATAGAAATCTGCTCTACGCTCAGCTTTCCCCATATCACTCGATGGCAACTCCATCCTTCTCGTTCTTCAGGCTGAAGGTCATGGGCATCATCCTTGACTCTTCTTTCTCACATCTTGCATCCAGACCATCAGCAAGTCCCGTTGACTCCACTTCTTTTTTTTTTTTTTTTAAGATTTTTTTTTGAATTTTATTTTTTTATACAGCAGGTTCTTATCAGTTATCCATTTAATACATATTAGTGTATACATGTCAATCCCAATCTCCCAATTCATCACATGCCCCCCCCACCCCCCAGCCGCTTTCTCCCCTTGGTGTACATATGTTTGTCCTCTACTTCTGTGTCTCAGTTTCTGCCCTGCAAACCGGTTCATCTGTACCATTTTCCTAGGTTCCACATATATGCATTAATATATAATATTTGTTCTTCTGTACCCTTTTCCTAGATTCCACATATATGCATTAATATATATTTGTTCTTCTGTACCATTTTCCTAGGTTCCACATATATGCATTAATATACAATATTTGTTCTTCTTTTTCTGACTTACTTCACTGTGTATGACAGTCTCTAGATCTATCCATGTCTCTACAAATGATCCAATTTCATTCCTTTTTATCACTGAGTAATATTCCATTGTATATATGTACCACATCTTCTTCAACCATTTGTCTGTCAATGGGCATTTAGGTTGCTTCCATGTCCTGGCTACTGTAAATAGTGCTGCAATGACAATTAGGGTGCATGTGTCTTTTTGAATTATGGTTTCCTCTGGGTATATGCCCAATAGTGGGATTGCTGGGTCATATGGTAATTCTAATTTTAGTTTTTTTTTTTTATTTTTTAACAACTTTATTGAGGTATAATTGCTTTACAATGGTGTGTTAGTTTCTGCTTTATAACAAAGTGAATCAGTTATACATATACATATATTCCCATATGTCTTCCCTCTTGCGTCTCCCTCCCTCCCACCCTCCCTATCCCACCCCTCCAGGCTGTCACAAAGCACCGAGCCAATATCCCTGTGCCATGCGGCTGCTTCCCACTAGCTATCTACCTTACTACGTTTGTTAGTGTGTATATGTCCATGACTCTCTCTTGCCCTGTCACAGCTCACCCTTCCCCCTCCCCATAACCTCAAGTCCGTTCTCCAGTAGGTCTGCATCTTTATTCCTGTCTTACTCCTAGGTTCTTCATGACATTTTTTTTTCTTAAATTCCATATATATGTGTTAGCATATGGTATTTGTCTTTTTCTTTCTGACTTACTTCACTCTGTATGACAGACTCTAGGTCTATCCACCTCATTACAGATAACTCAATTTCGTTTCTTTTTATGGCTGAGTAATATTCCATTGTATATATGTGCCACATCTTCTTTATCCATTCATCCGATGATGGGCACTTAGGTTGTTTCCATCTCCGGGCTATTGTAAATAGAGCTGCAATGAACATTTTGGTACATGACTCTTTTTGAATTTTGGTTTTCTCAGGGTATATGCCCAGTAGTGGGATTGCTGGGTCATATGGTAGTTCTATTTGTAGTTTTTTAAGGAACCTCCGTACTGTTCTCCATAGTGGCTGAACCAATTCACATTCCCACCAGCAGTGCAAGAGTGTTCCCTTTTCTCCACATGCTCTCCAACATTTATTGTTTCTAGATTTTTTGATGATGGCCATTCTGACTGGTGTGAGATGATATCTCATTGTAGTTTTGATTTGCATTTCTCTAATGATTAATGATGTTGAACATTCTTTCATGTGTTTGTTGGCAGTCTGTATATCTTCTTTGGAGAAATGTCTATTTAGGTCTTCTGCCCATTTTTGGATTGGGTTGTTTGTTTTTTTGTTATTGAGCTGCATGAGCTGCTTGTAAATTTTGGAGATTAATCCTTTGTCGGTTGCTTCATTTGCAAATATTGTCTCCCATTCTGAGGGTTGTCTTTTGGTCTTGTTTATGGTTTCCTTTGCTGTGCAAAAGCTTTGAAGTTTCATTAGGTCCCATTTGTTTATTTTTGTTTTTATTTCCATTACTCTAGGAGGTGGGTCAGAAAGGATCTTTCTGTGATTTATGTCATAGAGTGTTCTGCCTATGTTTTCCTCTAAGAGTTTGATAGTTTCTGGCCTTACATTTAGGTCTTTAATCCATTTTGAGCTTATTTTTGTGTATGGTGTTAGGGAGTGATCTAATCTCATACTTTTACATGTACCTGTCCAGTTTTCCCAGCACCACTTATTGAAGAGGCTGTCCTTTCTCCACTGTACATTCCTGCCACCTTTATCAAAGATAAGGTGTCCATATGTGCGTGGGTTTATCTCTGGCCTTTCTATCCTGTTCCATTGACCTATCTTTCTGTTTTTGTGCCAGTACCATACTGTCTTGATTACTGTAGCTTTGTAGTATAGTCTGAAGTCAGGAAGCCTGATTCCTCCAGCTCCTTTTTTCGTTCTCAAGATTGCTTTGGCTATTCGGGGTCTTTTGTGTTTCCATACAAATTGCGAAATTTTTTGTTCTAGTTCTGTGAAAAATGCCAGTGGTAGTTTGATAGGGATTGCATTGAATCTATAGATTGCTTTGGGTAGTAGAGTCATTTTCACAATGTTGATTCTTCCAATCCAAGAACATGGTATATCTCTCCATCTATTTGTATCATCTTTAATTTCTTTCATCAGTGTCTTATAATTTTCTGCATACAGGTCTTTTGTCTCCTTAGGTAGGTTTATTCCTAGATATTTTATTCTTTTTGTTGCAATGGTAAATGGGAGTGTTTTCTTGATTTCACTTTCAGATTTTTCGTCATTAGTATATAGGAATGCCAGAGATTTCTGTGCATTAATTTTGTATCCTGCTACTTTACCAAATTCATTGATTAGCTCTAGTAGTTTTCTGGTAGCATCTTTAGGATTCTCTATGTGTAGTATCATGTCATCTGCAAACAGTGACAGCTTTACTCTAATTTTAGTTTTTTAAGGAACCTCCATACTGCTCCATAGTGGCTGTATCAGTTTACATTCCCACCAACAGTGCCAGAGGGTTCCCTTTTCTCCACACCCTCTCCAGCATTTGTTGTTTGTAGATTTTCTGATGATGCCCATTCTAACTGGTGTGAGGTGATCCCTCATTGTGTTTTGATTTGCATTTCTCTAATAATCAGTGATGTTGAGCAGCTTTTCATGTGCTTGTTGGCCATCTGTATGGAGAGATGTCTATTTAGGGCTTCTGCCCATTTTTGGATTAGGTTGTTTGATTTTTTAATATTGAGTTGGATGAGCTGTTTATATATTTTGGAGATTAATCCTTTGTCCGTTGACTCGTTTGCAAAAATTTTCTCCCATTCTGAGGGTTGTCTTTTCGTCTTGTTTGTAGTTTCCTTTGCTGTGCAAATGCTTTTAAGTTTCATTAGGTCCCATTTGTTTATTTTTGTTTTTATTTCCATTGCTCTAGGAGGTGGATCAAAAAAGATCTTGCTGTGATTTATGTCAAAGAGGGTTCTTCCTATGTTTCCCTCTAAGAGTTTTATAGTGTCCGGTCTTACATTTAGGTCTCTAATCCATTTTGAGTTTATTTTCGTGTATGGTGTTAGGGAGTGTTCCAATTTCATTCTTTTACATGTAGCTGTCCAGTTTTCCCAGCACCAATTATTGAAGAGACTGTGTTTTCTCCATTGTATATCCTTGCCTCCTTTGTCATAAATTAGTTAACCACAGGTGTGTGGGTTTATCTCTGGGCTTTCTATCCTGTTCCATTGATCTGTGTTTCTGTTTTTGTGCCAGTACCATATTGTCTTGATTACTGTAGCTTTGTAGTATAGTCTGAAGTCAGGGAGTCTGATTCCTCCAGCTCCGTTTTTTCCCCTCAAGACCGCTTTGGTTATTCGCGGTCTTTTGTGTCTCCATACAAATTTTGGGATTTTTTTTGTTCCAGTTCTGTAAAAAATGCCATTGGTAATTTGATAGGGATTGCATTGAATCTGTAGATTGCTTTGAGTAGTATAGTCATTTTCACAATATTGATTCTTCCAATCCAAGAACATGGTATATCTCTCCATCTGTTGGTATCATCTTTAATTTCTTTCATCGGTGTCTTATAGGTTTTTGCATACAGGTCTTTTCTCTCCCTAGGTAGGTTTATTCCTAGGTATTTTATTCTTTTTGTTGCAGTGGTAAATGGGAGTGTTTCCTTAATTTCTCTTTCAGATTTTTCATCATTAGTGTGTAGGAACGCAAGAGATTTCTGTGCATTAATTTTGTATCCTGCAATTTTGCCAAATTCATTCATTAGCTCTAGTAGTTTTCTGGTGGCATCTTTAGGGTTCTTTACGTGTAGTATCATGTCATCTGCAAACAGTGACAGTTTTACTTCTTCTTTTCCAATTTGTATTCTTTTTATTTCTTTTTCTTCTCTGATTGCCGTGGCTAGGACTTCCAACACTATGTTGAATAATAGTGGTAGAGTGGACATCCTTGTCTTGTTCCTGATCTTAGAGGAAATGCTTTCAGTTTTTCACCATTGACAATAATGTTTGCTGTGCGTTTGTCATATATGGCCTTTATTATGTTGAGGTAGGTCCCCTCTTTGCCCACTTTCTGGAGAATTTTTATCATAAATGGGTGTTGAATTTTGTCAAAAGCTTTTTCTGCATCTATTGAGATGATCATATGGTTTTTCTTCTTCAGTTTGTTAATATGGTGTCTCACATTGATTGATTTGCATATATTGAAGAATCCTTGCATCCCTGGGATAACTCCCACTTCATCATGGCATATGATCCTTTTAATGTGTTGTTGGATTCTGTTTGCTAGTATTTTGAGGATTTTTGCATCTATATTCATGAGTGATATTGGTCTGTAATTTTCTTTTTTTGTAGTATCTTTGTCTGGTTTTGGTATCAGGGTGATGGTGGCCTCATAGAATGAGTTTGGGAGTGTTCCTTCCTCTGCAGTTTTTTAGAAGAGTTTGAGAAGGATGCATGTTAGCTCTTCTCTAAATGTTTGATAGAATTCACCTGTGAAGCCATCTGGTCCTGGACTTTTGTTTGTTGGAAGATTTTTAATCACAGTTTCAATTTCATTACTTGTGATTGGTCTGTTCATATTTTCTATTTCTTCCTGGTTCAGTCTTGGAAGGTTATACCTTTCTAAGAATTTCTCCATTTCTTCCAGGTTGTCCGTTTTATTGGCATAGAGTTGCTTAGTCTCTCTACTAAGAGAGTGGTAGTTTCTTAGGATGCTTTGTATTTCTGTGGTGTCTGTTGTAACTTCTCCTTTTTCATTTCTAGTTTTATTGATTTGAGTCCTCTTCCTCTTTTTCTTGATGAGTCTCGCTAATGGTTTATCCATTTTGTTTATCTTCTCAAAGAACCAGCTCTTAGTTTTATTGATCTTTGCAATTGTTTTGTTTCTATTTCATTTATTTCTGCTCTGATCTTTATGATTTCTTTCCTTCTACTAACTTTGGGTTTTGTTTGTTCTTCTTTCTCTAGTTTCTTTAGGTGTGAGATTAGATTGTTTATTTGAGATGTTTGTTGTTTCTTGAGGTAGGATTGTATTGCTCTAAACTTCCCTCTTAGAACTGCTTTTGCTGCATCCCATAGGTTTTGGATCATCCTGTTTTCATTGCCATTTGTGTCTAGGTATTTTTTGATTTCCTCTTTGAATTCTTCAGGGATCTGTTGGTTATTTAGTAACGTATTGTTTAGCCTCCAGGTGTTTGTGTTTTTTACGTTTTTTTCCCTGTAATTGATTTCTAATCTCATAACGTTGTGGTCAGAAAAGATGCTTGATATGATTTCACTTTTCTTAAATTTACTGAGACTTGATCTGTGATCCAAGATGTGATCTATCCTGGAGAATGTTCCATGCGCCCTTGAGAAGAAAGTGTATTCTGCTGTTTTTGGATGGAATGTCCTATAAATATCAATTAAATCTATCTGGTCTATTGTGTCATTGAAAGCTTGTGTTTCCTTACTAATTTTCTGTTTGGATGATCTGTCCATTGGTGTAAGTGAAGTGTTAAAGTCCCCCACTATTATTGTGTTACTGTCGATTTCCTCTTTTATAGCTGTTTGCAGTTGCCTTAAGTATTGAGGTGCTCCTATGTTGGGTGCATATATATTTATAATTGTTATATCTTCTTCTTGGATTGATCCCTTGATCATTATGTAGTGTCCTTCCTTGTCTCTTGTAACATTCTTTATTTTAAACTCTATTTTATCTGATATGGGTATTGTTACTCCAGCTTTCTTTTGATTTCCATTTGCATGGAATATCTTTTTCCATCCCTCAGTCTGTACGTGTCCCTAGGTCTGAAGTGGTGCTCCTGTAGACAGCATATATATGGGTCTTGTTTTTGTATCCATTCAGCGAGCCTGTGTCTTTTGGTTGGAGCATTTAATCCATTCACGTTTAAGGTAATTATCGATATGTATGTTCCTATTACCATTTTCTTAATTGTTTTGGGTTTGTTTTTGTAGGACCTTTTCTTCTCTTGTGTTTCCCACTTAGAGAAGTTCCTGTAGCATTTGTTGTAGAGCTGGTTTGGTGGTGCTGAATTCTTTTAGCTTTTGCTTGTCTGTAAAGCTTTTGATTTCTCCATCGAATCTGAATGAGATCCTTGCCGGGTAGAGTAATCTTGGTTGTAGGTTCTTCCCTTTCATCACTGTAAATATGTCATGCCACTCCCTTCTAGCTTGTAGAGTTTCTGAGAAATCAGCTGTTAACCTTATGGGAGTTCTCTTGTATGTTATTTGTCATTTTTCCCTTGCTGCTCTCAATAATTTTTCTTTGTCTTTAATTTTTGCCAATTTGATTACTATGTGCCTCAGCATGTTTCTCCTTGGGTTTATCCTGTATGCAACTCTGTGCTTCCTGGACTTGGGTGGCTATTTCCTTTCCCATGTTAGGGGAGTTTTCGACTATAATCTCTTCAAATATTTTCTCAGGTCTTTCTGTCTCTCTTCTCCTTCTGGAACCCCTATAATGTGAATGTTGTTGCGTTTAATGTCCCAGAGGTCTCTTAGGCTGTCTTCATTTCTTTTCATTCTTTTTTCTGTATTCTGTTCTGCAGCAGTAAGTTCCATCATTCTGTCTTCCAGGTCCCTTATCCGTTCTTCTGCCTCAGTTATTCTGCTATTGATTCCTTCTAGTGTATTTTTAATTGCAGTTATTGTATTGTTCATCTCTGTTTGTTTGTTCTTTAATTCTTCTAGGTCTTTGTTAAATATTTCTTGCACCTTCTCGATCTTTGCCTCCATTCTTTTTCCGAGGTCCTGGATCATCTTGACTATCATTATTCTGAATTCTTTTTCTGGAAGGTTGCCTATCTCCACTTCGTTTAGTTGTTTTTCTGGGGTTTTATCTTGTTCCTTCATCTGGTACATAGCCCTCTGCCTTTTCATCTTGTCTATCTTTCTGTGAATGTGGTTTTCGTTCCACAGGCTGCAGGATTGTAGCGATTCCGCTTCTAACATGCACTTGGGACTGGACCACTTCTCGTCACTTCCCACCACTACCCCTGTCATCTCCCTCAATTATTGCGGCTGATTCTTTACCCGTCTCTGTGCATGCACCCTTGTCCCGTTCCCAGAGCTCTCAGATCAGCAGCCAGAGTAATCCTGCAGCTGTGTCAGTCGCCTGCTCAAAACTCTCCAGTGGCTCCCACCTCATTAGAGTAAAGGCCAGGGTCTTTACAGTGACCCCCAGGGCCTGACATTATCTGCTCCACCTGCAATTCCCCACAACTCTCTGACCTGCTCTCCTCTTCACCATGCTCCAGCCACACTGCCCTGCTAGCTGTTTCTGGAACACGCCAGGCATGCTCCTGCCTCAGGTCCTTTGAGATGCTGTTTCCTCTGTTTAGAACGCTCTTCCCCCATCTGTGTGTATGATTTGCTTTCTAACTGACACCCATTTGCTCTAATGTCAGCTTCTACCCTATTTAAAATTACAAAACAATAACAATTTTTTTCTGCAGCAGCTGAAAAAAATAAAATAAAATCACACACACACCCTGTGTCTCCCCTACAGTGCTTTCCCTATTGCTCTCCTCTGCTTTTTCTTCATAGCACATATTACATTCTAACCACATAAAGTACTTACTTTGTTAATTATCTTCCCCTTTAGACTGTAAACTCCCTGGGGGTAGGGATTTTAGTCTCTTTGTTCTCTCCATCATGCCCAGAACAGTGCCTGGCAAGTAGTCAGTACTTAATATTTATTGAATGAACAAATGGGGAGACACTGAAATGTGTTGAGCAGGGTAATGACATAATCTGGTTTATGTTTTTTTAACGTGACTTTTATCGATATATAGTTGACGTATGGTGAAATGCATGGATCTTAAGCGTTATAGTTTGATGAATTTTGACAATTACATACAGCTGTATAACCCATACCCCTACCATAATACAGAACATTTCTGTCACCCCCAAAAGCTTCCTTGTGCTTTTTCCCTGTCAACCCCACTCTTCCCACCCCATCTAGAGGCCACCACTGTTGTGTGGTCTAGAACATCATGTAAATGGAATCATTCAGTATGAATTCTTGTGCCTGTTTTTGAGTTTCGTTGTGTTGTCATTGTATCAGTAGTTCCTTTGTATCACTGAGAGGTAGCCATTGTATGGACGTACCACAATTTGTTTATCCATTATCCTGTTCAGTGACTTTTGGATTATTTCCATATTTTGGCTATTACGACTGAACATTCATGTTCAAGTCTTCTGTGGATACTTGTTTTCATTTTTCTTGGGTAACTGCCTAGGAATCGCATTACTGGGTCATAGGGTAGATGATGCTTAACTTTATGAGAAGCTGCCAAAGTGTTTTCTGAAGTGGTTCTACTGCTTTTACCTCCCCACCAGCGAGGCGTGAGAGTTCCATTTACTCCACATCCTTTTGGTGCCAACATTTTGATTTATGTGTTAAGAAATTCATTCTGGCCGCTGTGTGGAGAACTGGCCCAGTGTTTCACTGTGCTGGCTCATGTGGAAAACGGTGTTGGGAGGAGGGGAGTGCCTAAAAGGAAACTCCCAGGTGGGCCACATCTCTGAATCAGGTGGAGCACATGAGCCTTGGGTCGGACGCTCAGGAAACAGGGCTTTCTGCCCAAGGGCTTTGTCATTTTCTGGTATCAGATAACCTCAAGAAGCTTTGCTTACGTTGTTTTTTGCCAGGCGATCTAAGGTGGTGTTCTTGGGTACTCTTGCCAGAGGTCAAGAGCCCCGAAGTCTGCTTGGAGATCTGAGAAAAAATGCAGAAGAAGAGCAGACAGCTGGTGGAGAAACTTGCTGGATTGGTGCTGGGAGCATTCCTGCCTGGCAGCTCCCTTGGGCAGTAGTTGCCTAAACGTGGGAGCTACCGCACGAGACATCGACTTCCTAATTTAGAATTGGAGCCGAGGTGCTGCTTCAGGACCTTCCTCCTGGAGGGCATGTCCTCACACAACCAAATTATTTATCAAAACACTGCCTGGGGGGTACAGAATTAGTTTGCTGTGTGTTGGGGGTACAGGGCCATGCCTGTTATGCCCTTTCCTGGAGCTGCTTCCTTCCAGAGAATCAAGGGTGGTCATTTAGCACTACAGGATCCCAGCCACTAGGTGTGGAGGTGAACTTGGGCTGCATCTTGTTCTCTGGCTACCATGCCTTTAGATCTTTTACAGATCATTGTCCCTTATCGTTTTAGGCTGTTTAAAATGCAATTGATGACCGAATAGTTTTTTTTTTTAATTTTCTGATCCCGAGGCCATGCCTTGGTAGCTTGATTAGATCAGAGGTTTCCCAAGCTTCCGTAGCAATGTATGTGTGGATCACGTCTTTGAGTGGGTGTCTCTCACCCTTTCCGTGCTGCTTTGCCTGTTTCAATCCAAGTGGGACATTTTTCATGACCTTGGTTCCAAATTCCAGGTGCTTGTTACTGTAGCTCTGGGTTCAGCTCATCCTTTGTGTCAAGCACTGGGGAGCCAGCTGTTAACTGGCCAGACACAAGGCCCTGCCCTCGTTGAAACCTACAGGTTAGTGGGAGAGACAGAGATTAAGAATTAGAAGTGTGGGAATTCCCTGGTGGTCCAGCGGTTAGGACTCTGAGCTTCCACTGCAGGGGGCACGGGTTCCATCCCTGGTCGGGAACTAAGATCCCGCATGCCACACAGTGCGGTCAAAAAAAAAAAAAAACTAGAAGTGTGATGGAGTTTATGAAAGTGGAAGTCAGGGTGCTGTGGGGCACACTGCAAGGGGAACCAAATGTGGTCTAGGGCCGAGGAAGGCTGCCTTGAGGAATGGTCTTTAAAGTCTTGAAGGATGAGTAGAAGTTAGCCAGGCAAGGAGTCGGGGTTGGGGGAGTGTCTGAAGGCCCTGAGGAACTGAAAGAAGTATGTGTGGCGAGGGGAGGTGGGCTCAAAGTCAGGCAGGAGGGAGGCAGGGCAGGGCCAGAGGTGAGCTAGGTGGAAGATCTGGGGCTCTTTTATCCGGAGGACAACTTGTTGAGAAGGGTTTTCAGGTGTATGTTGGGGGAGGGGCATGACTAGCTTAGTATTTCGAGAGGATCATTTTGGCCGCATTGTGGAGATGTGATTAGGAATGGGGAGGGGAGGTGGTTATGAGAACAGAAGCTGGGGGATCAGTTGGGAGGGTGTTGCCGTATTCCAGGCATGAGATGACTTTGACGTGGATTTGGGGATGGAGAAACTGGGCCAGTTTGAAAGATGGGGATTAGACAGGATTTGAAGTAGATTAGCAGTATGGGAGGAAAAGTTAGGGATTATTTAGTGTTGTAACTCCATGGGCACCAGAGAGGGGAAGCAGTGTTGTAAGTTCCCTGTCTTTGCTGTTTTACTCATTATGTGGGTGAAAGTTGCTCTGTGTGGAGTTTGGGAACCCTGAACTTTCACTGAGATTAACGAGATTCTCAGAACCAGAAGATGCTTCCAGAGGTTGTGGCTGAAAAGTAAGAGGCTGGGGTGGATATTCCGTGAGGGGCTGATCTCAGGGCATTCCTGACAGAAGCAGTGTCTTGCAGGGGTTGGTGGAGGATGAAAGAAACGCAAGCCCTGGACCGTAAGACCTGTGAGATCCTTCACGGGCTCTCCCGTTGAACTGTCTGTGACTTGGAACCCCCTGCTCTTTTTTCTTTTTTTCAACTTTTTTCAATTTTTTATACAGTTTTTAAAGGTTACCTTCCACTTACATTTATTACAAAATACTGGCTGTATTCCCCGTGTTGTACAACACATCCTTGAGCCCATCTTACACCCAGTAGTTTGTACCTCCCACTTCCCACCCCTGTTTTGCCCCTCTACCCTCTTCCCCACTGGTAGCCACTAGTTTGGGAGGCCCCCGCTCTTTGTGGCAGGGCTTTGTTGGGGGACAGCAGGAAGGAAAACTCGGGGATGACTCTGAGACTGAACTGGGTGCTAAACGATTAGTCTTCTCTGTCCCTCTGTGCCACTGGAGAAAAAAGTCAGATTTTGCTCTGGAGGAGAGGGGAGTGCAACCACTGCCCCGCTTCACAGCCTAAGAATATGCCCCGTGCAGCCACAGCAGCCTGCCTTTTGACTGCCGCGGTTTCCAGCCCCTGACCTCACAGCAGCTCTCTGTGTTTTCTGGCCTAGGAATTGGATTCAAGTACCTGGCTCTGGGAGACCTCATCATCCTCATCACTTTTGGCCCGCTGGCTGTGATGTTCGCCTACGCCGTCCAGGTGGGGTCCCTGGCGGTCTTCCCGCTGGTCTACGCCATCCCCCTCGCCCTTAGCACCGAGGCCATCCTCCATTCCAACAACACCAGGGACATGGAGTCCGACCGGGAGGCTGGCATCGTCACGCTCGCCATCCTCATTGGCCCCACTCTCTCCTACGTGCTCTACAACACGCTGCTCTTCCTGCCCTACCTGATCTTCAGCATCCTGGCTGTGCACTGCAGCATCAGCCTGGCGCTGCCCCTGCTCACCATTCCCATGGCCTTTTCCCTTGAGAGACAGTTCCGAAGCCAGACTTTCAACAAACTGCCCCAGAGGACTGCCAAACTCAACCTTCTGCTGGGCCTCTTCTACGTTTCCAGCATCATTCTGGCACCGGCAGGCAGTCTGCCCAAACTCTAAGGGGACCAGTAGCCGCACGCCACAACATGTCCCCCCTTTCTCAGAATGTGTTGAAGGCAGAGTGTCTGAGGAGGGAAGGTGATTTGGCGGTGAGGGGCTGAAGGATGGCTTGTGAACGCCCACCTTTTTTTATTATTACATTCTTAAAGAGAATGTTTTGTTTTTGTTATTTTATTCCGTTTTATGGGGACTCTTGAAACCACTCTGGTGTCAGAACGAGGTAAATTGGACGCATGGCCCTTGTTTTATTTATAATTTCCACTAGAGGGTGATGTCAGGTCACTTTTAGTGGGCTACGATGCCCTAAGACTTGGTGAAGGAACCGCGCAGACTGGCCTCCTGTCCTGAAAGGGCCATAGTAACTGGGCCGAGTGTCCTCTGCTCTTTTGGTCTGGTTTTACGCTACCTTGAGAGAGAAAGTCCCTCATTAACAGCCCGACTGGGCTCTAGGCTTTTTGCCTAAATTGTGATTCAGACCCTTTTGTCCTCACTTCACTTATTGCCACAGTTGAGGAAAAGCATCAGATCACCCTGCAGCAGGACAGTGGAGCAGAGGGCTTGGAAGGAAAAAAACAAAAACAAAAACATAACACCTTGGAGGCAGCTGAGAAAATCACTCTGCTTTTGGATAGAAACTGGTAGGGCGGCTGGTTTCCCCTCGTAGAGCCCACTGGCATGACAGGAAGGACTCCCGGCCCTTTCAGTAACTCGCAGCGCTCTGAAGTTAAGGCCCTGGCTGTCCTTGCCGACTACTGAAGGCCCACAAGGCCGCTTCTTCGCCTGCCCCCATCGTGTGTCCTCGCACTCCCCTATGCCCGCCCTCCATTTCTTTCAGGTCCCCATTTGTGTGTCTCCCATCCGTGGAGCCCTGCTCTTTGGGCAGCAGCTTAGCAACTGAGTCAGGGATGGTTGCCCCTGTCCACAGAACCAGAGGAAGAGCAGACCAAGGACAGCAGCTCCTCCATGAATGAATAAGCCAATGGTCAAACAGTCCTGACCCTGTTCAGCGAAAATGACAGGCTCATCAGTGAGGACACTGCATCCTCCTCCTTGAGGACAGATATACAATACTGACCCGGCTTTTCCCAAAGGCTTCAGTTGCCTTGTGCAGAGATAGATAGTTTGTACCCAGGATGGGGGAATTCCAGCATTGATCAAAGCTGCCTCTTGTTTCAGTGTCTGTGAAGTATAACTTCTGGGCTAGAATTGCTTGGTTGCATTGGGTCCAAGACCAAAATAGATTGAGACCATCGTCATCATGCTTTTCTGTTGTGATTATAGCCATTCTGATAGGTATTTCAGGGTCTTGGCCTGCAGAAAATGACATCAGAACTAGCTCTTAATCCTTAAAATCAGGCCACTTATGATTTGGCTCCTTGAGTTAGAATTGGGCAGCTTACTTGGAAAAAACATATTTGGAAATTGCAGAAGTTCCTGTAAAGTCACAGGTGGTTTGTCTGTAGAGTTTCAGAATCTCCAAATAGTGGTCAGAGCCCCGTAATGAGGAAAAGGAGGACAGCCCTCTCTCCTGTCTGTCTTCTCCCAGCACCATTTTTGTTTTATGCTAGGCTAGTGGCATTTTAGTGCTCACAGGAGTCCTGCCTTCAAAGAGACAAGCTTTTCGGGCTCCTTCCCAGCAGGCCATTGTCACATAAGGCTCACCCCTGAGGCCGTCGGACCGAGAGCTCCCTGCGTCCACAGACCAGACCACCTTGGTAAGCCCTCCCTTCGGGGGTGTCAGTTAGCCTCTGCACTATGTTCTGGTGCAGGGTTTTTTTGTTTTTGTTTTTGTTTTTGCGGTACGCGGGCCTCTCACTGCTGTGGCCTCTCCCGTTGTGGAGCACAGGCTCCGGACACGCAGGCTCAGCGGCCGTGGCTCACAGGCCCAGCCGCTCCGCGGCATGTGGGATCCTCCCGGACCGGGACACGAACCCATGTCCCCTGCATCGGCAGGCGGACTCTCAACTACTGCCCCACCAGGGAAGTCCCTGGTGCAGGTTTTAATGCATATTTTTATACATAAATCTTTCTAAAAGGCCAAATTTGATGCCAGGTTTTATATGCAGGTCACTATAATTTGTATTACATCCCCTGATTCAATGAAGGTTTTCTTTAGACTTGTTAATAAACACATTTTTTTAATTAAAAAAGGAAAATGCTTATCAGTGGTCTGGCTTCCCATTTCCCTGTGCTCTCTCCTGCTGCTTGCCTCATCGTCTGCTTGTGAACTCTGATTCATAAACCTCAGGAGACCAGCGCGGGCACATTCAGTGGGGAGGGGGTGGGGCGCCTGATCTTTGGCGGTGAGTTTGACCAGATTTGATGAGCCCTTAGGAGAGACAGTAGGGATTTGCCAAGAGCCAGGCAGGCCAGATTAACCTTGTTTCCTTCTGTCGTTTCCTACTTTCATTTTTCTCGAGCAGGTCACTGCTGATAGATTGGGAACGTGCAGCAGATAGAGGACATTTGGGTTTCTGCTGGGCATTTGACGGTATGTCCTCATGAACACAGCAGAGATACGTGGCATGGATAATAGTCTAGTTAGGTGAATTTCTGGGAGACTGAAAAGGCTGCTTTGATGTGTGAAAGGAAAATTTTGCCATGAGTAGATACAGTAAGTCCCCTACATACGAACAAGTTCCATTCCGAGAGCACGTTCGTAAGTCCA
Organism: Delphinus delphis; assembly: GCF_949987515.2. Lineage (NCBI taxonomy): Eukaryota > Metazoa > Chordata > Mammalia > Artiodactyla > Delphinidae > Delphinus > Delphinus delphis. The sequence goes on from NC_082683.1 coordinate 8,587,174, forward strand.
ATTTGTTCCTAAATCCAACAGAGTTAGCTTAGGTACCCAGCTAACACGATCGGCTATATAGTACTGTACTGTAATAGGTTTATAATACTTTTCACACAAATAATACGTAACAAACACAAAAAAGCAAACATTTTTAGTCTTACAGTACAGTACCTTGAAAAGTACAGTAGTACCAGCTACATCACCACTGCTTTTACGCTTGCTTCTGGACATCCTGGGCTTGAAATAAAGATACTGTACTACTGTACTCTATACGGTGCTGTACAGTAAAGTACACAAGAGCACAACCACCTGTAGAGGATGCATGCACGCGACAGTGTACGCCAGACATGTGAACTAACTTACGTGATTGGACACGCGTCCGCATCTTTGAAAGTTCGCAGCTTGAAGGTTCGTGTGTAGGGGGCTTACTGTATAAGCAGTACACTTGGGTCCCCCAAACCAAATATATTGGATTGGCCAAAAAGTTCGTTCGGGGTTTTCCATCTGATGGGGAAACCCGAACGAACTTTTTGGCCAACCCAGTATAACATCAGAAGGGGAAGATCCATGGAGTGAGAGCCACAGATATGGTGGGTGTTGATGACTCTGCAGTAGAGCATCACATGCCTTTATTTCTGTGAGTCAGACTTATTCTGCTCCCCAATGGGGGTGGCTGGAAATGCAGCCTTATTCACCTCTTGGGCCTGCTTCTGTCTCCCTGGGACCACCCAGGACCCCTGGGCCTCCGTGGGGCAGAAGCCAGAGATGCTGGCTGGGTCCTTGCTCCATGGGCTCGCTGTCTGTAAGGTTGCGTCCTTGCTGCTTCCTGCTGGGGCTCGGCCCTGGAATCTACCCTTGTTTCTTGGATACTCTGCGCTAGAAGGGTTCAAAATGCCCCTGACAGCAGCCTTCCTTGCCGAGTACCGTGGGCCTGGAGAGCCCTTGTCCCTGTCACTGCATCCCCATTTCTGCCCGGTTTTGGCAGAAGCTCCCACTTTCTCTGTGAACTACCTCATCCACCTGACCTACTCAGAGCATTTCCCTCCTTCCTCACCCCTTGCAGGACCTTTGCACAAAACCCCACCCAGGGGCCTTTAGAAGCTCAATGCTGGCCTCTTCCGAAGTGGAATGATGAAATACATCATATGTTATCTTACCAACTCTTCTGTTACTCCTTTATTTAAGCCAAAATCTGAGCCTGTGACCTGGCCCAAAGAACAGTTTGAGTCAGTGATGAGCTTTGGCTTCCATGTTGGTTAATGTGACCCGAGGTGGAATTAATGTTAGTGTCCAGAACAAGGAAGGCTCATGTCCTGCCCATCCCTGTGCTGTCAACCACACATGGTGGGCTGGGCCCATTCCTGGGCATTTTTCCTTCTTTCTTAGTTCCTTTTTTTAAAAAATTTATTACTTTTTTGGCTGTGTTGGGTTTTCATTGCTGCGCGCAGGCTTTCTCTAGTTGTGGTGAGCGGGGGCTACTCTTCGTTGTGGTGCACGGGCTTCTCATTGCGGTGGCTTCTCTTGTTGCATAGCACGGGCTCTAGGAGTGTGGGCTTCAATAGTTGCAGCACTAGGGCTCAGTAGTTGTGGCGCATGGGCTCTAGGTGCGTGGGCTCAGTAGTTGTGGCTCACAGGCTCTAGAGCGCAGGCTCAGTAGTTGTGGCGCACGGGCTTAGTTGCTCTGCGGCACATGGGATCTTCCCGGACCAGGGCTTGAACCCGTGTCCCCTGTATTGGCAGGTGGATTCTTAACCACTGCGCCACCAGGGAAGTCCTCTTAGTTCCTTATTTATTTATTTATCTATTTATTTATGGTTGCATGGGGTCTTCATTGCTGCACACGGGCTTTCTCTAGTTGTGGTGAGCAGGGGCTACTCTTCGTTGCGGTGCACGGGCTTCTCATTGTGGTGGCTTCTCTTGTTGTGGAGCACGGGCTCTAGGTGCACAGGCTCAGTAGTTGTGGCTCACAGGCTCTAGAGTGCAGACTCAGTAGTTGTGGCACACGGGCTTTGCTTCTCCGTGGCATGTGGGATCTTCCTGGACCAGGGCTCGAACCTGTGTCCCCTGCGTTGGCAGGCGGATTTTTAACCACTGAGCCACCAGGGAAGTCCCTCTTAGTTCCTTTTTTGATAGAGCAAATGTGATGATAAATCAAGAGCATGCCTTGGATGTAACACACTGGGATTTCAGCAAGGCGTTCAACAATATGGGATGAAATGTGGAGTGCATGACAATACGGCTCCAGGAATTTCATTTCTACCTGCACACACATGTGTGTCTTCACACTGGTAACAGCTGCGGCAGAGATTTTACGTCTCTCAGTGTGGTACCACATTCTGAAGATGTGTTATTCACAAACTGGATCTTGTCCAGAAAGCAATAGGCAGACTGGTGAGGGCACTTAAAACCATGTCAGCATAGAAAGGAGAGGGCTGTCTTGGGGAAAAGGGATTGGGGTGGGAGTGTGTGTGTGTGTGTGTGTGTGTGTGTGTGTGTCTGAAACTTCCAAGGCAAAGCTAGGACCAACGGGTGGAAGTTATTTGATCTCAAATTTAAGCTCTGAGGTCAGGAAGAACTTTCTAACCATTAGAGGAATCAGCAAGTGAGATGTTTGAAACGTCCCAGTGGGCAGTGAGGTCCCTGTGACTACAGGCATTCAAGCGAAAGGATGATTTCTTGTCAGGAACATTGAAGTGAAGAGTTGGACATCAGAGGGGGGTGTATGAGAAGACCTTAAGGGTCTTCCCATCCTGTGATATGGGTGTTCTATTATTATGGGATCATTTCTCAGACCTGCCCCCAGGGGTTGGAAGGACAGAGTACAAAAAACATGTTGACAGTTCTCTGTGATGTCAGATCATTGTCTGCCGACTTTAAGGGACACGGCTGTGATTGATATTACTTTCTTTTTTTTTTTTTAAGATTATACACACACATACACACATGCACATGCACACAGAGTTGATTTCCCCCTTGAAAACCCTTGAAGGGAGGTGGATGACAGCTCCTTTCCTCCAAGCCCCGCAGACTACTCTGCCGCTAATGGACTGTCAGCCTCTTTCATTACAGGCTCCAGACTGTGCAGGCTGGTGTAAAAGTAGTGCCTCTGGGGAGAACCTGGCACTTGGGTCTCAGCCAGTTGACATTTGTGATTTACCCTTTTTCCAATTGGGACAGGCCTCCCACAGTGAGTGACGAAGCCAGGATGCCAAACAGTGGTATAAACCGAGTCAGGTCCCCTGCTTGAAGAGGTGACAAGGGCTGAGCCTGGCTCTTCAGGAGGGCCTGCAGACAGCTTCCTGGGGTGGGGGAAAGGCTATAATTGCAGGGCAAACCCCCTTCATTGCCCCTGACCCACCTCAAGATGTGGGAGTTCTGGGAGGGTCCTGAGCATCTTGGGAGGGACAGTGAGGGTCTTGATCACATGATTTCAACCAGGTTTCGAGGGTAAAGGGAAGTTGGCCTGGGGCCCTCCTATGATGCCAGTACATCCAGAGAGGCAGCCCTCTGCCTGCTGCTACTCTAGGAGCACCCCAAGTCCACCCTCCCGCACTCCTGCCATATCCCTGTCCCTCTCTCCCCCAGCCTGCCTTCGAATTGTCCGCATTAGGGCCACAGTGGGTGTAGCAGGGCAGGCCCGGGCATGGTATGGGTGTCACACATCTGTTAGTTTGTCAAATGTCTATTGTCGGCCACCCCCAGGAGGTGGGATGACTAGGGTGCTTTACTCACCATCCTAAGTCATCTCGAGCACAGGGCTTGGGACTCAGAGCAGGTGCTGAAGGACTGAGTCACCTCCGGGGGCGGCAAGACTTGTAGGGCTGACCGACAGGTGTTAAGAGTTTGGACCACTGCATCACATCTGCTGCCCCTGAGCGGTAAGGGGCTGGGAGAGGAAGGGAAACTTGGCAGTAACTCTTAAGATCTTTTAAGATCCAGCTCATCTTCCTGGTACGTGGAAGCCTCTAAATAAATGTTTGCTGAATGACTGAGTGAATGACAGTAATAAAACCATCACTGTGTGCCAGGCATTGTTCTCAAAGCTTAAAAACATTCTTTTAATCCTCAGAACAACCCCATGAATGGTGTATTAAGGTCCTTTTTTCATGAGAGAGGAAACTGAAGTTGAGGGAGAGTCTTATGTTTGCCCTGGGTCACCCAGCTAGTAAGTGATGGAGCCATGATTCTAACCTTGAACTATTTCAGTGCAAGTTCTGCTCGTCTTCTCTGTCTTTGTATGTCCTGCAGCACCTTGTACACTCTGGGCGCTCAGTCAGTTGGTCCGCCCCTGGGAGTGGGAGGGTGGTGAAGAAGGGGAAGTACGGCTGGTGGTGGTGTGTGCCCGAGAAGGGGGTGTCAGAAGCGTCGAAAGTGACACAGCCTTCACAACTTCCTTGGTCCCACCACTGCTCTTAGGCAGGGTCTCCTGGGGTTGCTCTCAAGAATATGCGAGTGGCCGGGCTAGTGCAGGCCCCCAGAGATGGCTTAGGGCCGGGGCTGTGGTTCCCATCCAGGTGGGACAGCCACCTCCTGGCTGGTGGTGCTCTCACGCAGGAAGCAGAGAGCCTGCGACCTGGGGAACGAGACAGACAAGCAGTTGGAGGTCGAGGAGGTGCCGCGGGCTGGGCACTGCCCTTGGCCTTGGCACTGGGCTGCTGCCCTCTGGTCTGCCAGGTGAGGGCCCCTCAAACCCTCTGCCCTGTGTCCCCAGGAGGCTGGCTCTATGGAGATAATAATTAAGCCCGCTTGTCTGACTTGCTCCGGCTGGATGGACTAAGGTTTGGGGTCAGATCTTCCCGTCCCTGAATAACGGAGAGTGGCTCCTGTCCGCCCACAGCACAGCAAGGTGCGTCCTCAGGTTAAATTTCTCTTCCTGTTCCCCCAAGTGCCTGCCTTCATTTTCTCTCCTTCTTGCAGTCCTCACCCAGCCACTGAGTCAGAGTGCCCACATCAGGAATGGTGACTCTGCTTCCGGAGCACGTGGCTGCGGGGAGCCTGAAAGAGCCCCTCCCTACTTTCAGGGTGAGCAGCACCTGGAGCTGAGAGTTACGCGTGTTTGGGACACAGAAGACTTGCTCTCTGGGTTCAGTGAGAGGCGGCTGACGCCTGCCAACTGTTGAAGAAACCCTGACCACCACTGTGCACTGAGGGTAGGGGTGGAGGTGCCGGATGGAGCTGATCAGGAAGGCTTCCAGGAGGAGGTGATGAGGAGTTGCGATCAAGGCTTCCAGGAGGAGGTGGCCATGAGGGTGATGGTTTCCTCAGAAGCTGAGGTGCTGGTGGGCAGCTGTCCCCAATTCACCCAGCTGGAGAAAGTCCCTTGGTTGCCGCCTGAGAGCGTGGGCGAAGTTTTCCTTAATCAACCTCTTTGGCAGCGCGGCCAGACAAGACTGCAGCATCGAGGTAGGTGTGCTAAGGGCCATCGCACCACTGCCAAGGTCAAAGCCTGAATAATGAAAAGCCCTGACACCTCCTTGCTGAGAAACAAACAGGAAGGGATGGTGGGGCATTTAATAGCCAAGGCTGCCAATACCTAATCAAGATGAATGGCCTTGAGAGACGAGGTCCAGGGAAGGCATCGTGTTAGGAGAATGGGAAGACCGCCTCCCTCCGGGCTGCACTGAGACCGGGGAATGGCAGACGAGGAGTAGCACAGATGCAGGGGACGTGCTGAGGGGGTCAGAGGTCACCAACGAGGGCCTTCTAGCTGATGCTTCCAGGGCCAGAGACCCTCACTGAGAGCCCACTCTGGGCCAGATCTGTCCTAGGACTCAAAATGAATAAGCTTGCCCTTGCTTTTTAGGGGCTCTTAGTAAGCTGGGGAAGAGAGCGCACATACATAAGTTATTCTGATGCCATCTCAAGTGTCATAACAGAGGCACAAAGGGCTGTGGGAGAAGGAGGGCAGCAGAGATTAATTTCTCCCCACCCCACTGTCACAGACCCAGATCAATTCACTGCTTATGACAAAGAACTCTGTCTCGCCTCTGCTTCTCTGGCGCCACCTACAGGTGGCTGCGAGACCAGTCATTCACAGTTAAATGAGCAAGTATTATGTTCCAGCACTTGGCTAGGCTCTGGGGTATAATGGTGAATGAGACCTGGTCCCTATCCTCAGTAATCTTACAGTCCCAGAGGAAAGACAGACAAACAGGCACTCCTGACATCACTCATGGAGCTTAACTAGTGAAACACTCATGGAGTCTGACAGCACTGGGTTCAGTTAAGTCCAGGCTGTATCACTCGCCCTCTGGATGTGCTCAGCCAAGCTATGTAACCCCTATGAGCTTACAGTTTCTTCTCTACAAAGCAGGATGAAAATATTTGCCTCGTAGGGTAGTTTTGAGTTTAAATGAACTATTGTTCAGAGAGTACTTAGCATGGTGCCTGGGATGTAACAGGCACCTCATAAAATGAGTCCCCTTTCCTCTCTTACTGATGAATATTTCAGAATGTGGTCGTTTCTGTATAATGTCGGGCTTCCGCACTAAAGGGCAGAGGATCCCTGGCTGACGTGATGGTGTGCTTCACGGTGCCGGCACAATGCCCAGTACGGTCATTTCACTCAGCAGACATTCGTTGAGCACCTGATAAGTATCAGGCACTGTGTTAAAAACTAAAACTAGAAGGTGAACAAGACCAGGTCCCTGCCCTCACAGAGCTTATAAAATAGTAAGGGAGACAGAAAAGAGAAGAAACTACTCATTGTGAAACTGTGTGTGTGTTTGGGGGGCTCTGCTCTGGCACTCACACGAGGTTCTATGAGGAAACCGAGGCAGGACCCATTTGTAACCTTTCAGGGAGACTGGAATCCCAGTGGGGTGACCATGGGAAAGTTGCCCCTCCCCCTACCAGAGCCCGCTATCCCTGAGGTTCTGGCCTTGGGGCTCGAGACTGTCAAGGTGGCTTCCTATTTTTTTGTGTGTGTATGTGTGTTACGTGGGCCTCTCACTGCTGTGGCCTCTCCCGCTGCAGAGCACAGGCCCCGGACGCGCAGGTTCAGTGGCCATGGCTCACGGGCCCAGCCGCTGCGCGGCATGTGGGATCTTCCCAGACCGGGGCACGAACCCGTGTCCCCTGCATCGGCAGGCGGACTCCCAACCACTGCGCCACCAGGGAAGCCCGGTGGCTTCCTATTTGAATGCCCTACGGCCCTGGGAGGCTGACCTTTGAGCAGGTGCTAAGAGAGAGTTGGATGGAGAGACAGGTGGTCTTATATATGGTTGTGAATGGCCTGTCATTCAAAGGGGCTTCAAGAATCTCTACGTTAGGGGCTTCCCTGGTGGTGCGGTGGTTGAGAATCTGCCTGCTGATGCAGGGGACACGGGTTAGATCCCTGATCCAGGAAGATCCCACATGCCGCGGAGCAGCTAAGCCTGTGCGCCACAACTACTGAGCCTGTGCTCTAGAGCCCGTGAGCCACAACTACTGAAGCCCGCGCACCTAGAGCCTGTGCTCCGCAACAAGAGAAGCCACTGCAATGAGAAGCCCGCGCACTGCAATGAAGAGTAGTCCCCGCTCGCCGCAACTAGAGAAAGCCTGCGTGCAGCAACAAAGACCCAACACAGCCAAGAATAAAAATTAATAAAATAATAAAAAAAAAAATCTCTAGGTTAAAGGAATTTTCAAGGGGTCCTATTTCCCAAATGTGCTATGGGGACAGGTAACATCATCTCCTTGGGCTCCTGTCAAAGTTCAACTAGGGAAGGACATCCAGAAAACGTCTGAAGTCTATTTTACCAGGGTTGTCATTATGTTAAAAAAATTTGCCCGGGCTTCCCTGGTGGCGCAGTGGTTGAGAGTCCGCCTGCCGATGCAGGGTGCACGGGTTCGTGCCCCGGTCTGGGAGGATCCCACGTGCCGCGGAGCGGCTGGGCCCGTGAGCCATGGCCGCTGAGCCTGCGCGTCCAGAGCCTGTGCTCCGCAACGGGAGAGGCCACAACAGTGAGAGGCCCGCGTACAGCAAAAAAAAAAAAAAAAAAAATTTGCCCACTTGCACATGTGTGCACTTGTGTACGTGTGGGACACCCACTCCTCTGCTTCCTCACCAACAGGGCAGTTATTACTCTGGGTGTTCAGAGAAGCTGAAAATTAATGAAACTCAGTGCAATGAGCGACACCTTGTGAAACAATCTCAATTACCAGATAACCAATCTCCATGCAATTGCAGAGAGGATAAACGGAAACCACGGGGGCTGTGAGCAAATGATAGCCCCGAGCCGCTCGGGCAGAGGCAGGGAGATGGAGCTCAGAACAGAGGTGGGGCACGGGGCGGGCTGCTGTCCTGAGAAGAGCCATTCCTTTTTCAAGAAGGGACAGCGGGTGTCTAACAAAGATAACCGAGTTAGTCAGGTGGGGAAGAGTGCTGTGTAATCCGTGCCCCGGGCCATCAGGTGCAGCTAATCTTGCTTTGCCTGAGAGCTGGGAGAAGACCTGCTTCCCCAGGTGGGGCCCCGTCTCCTGGGAGAGGCCAGGCCCTGCCCCAGAAACCCCACTGCTGGCCTGGGAGATCTGTAGTCCCCGCTCTCCAGTCCCTCCTGGAGGGTCTGATGACCTGCTCCTGGAAGTGGCCTGGGCTGCTGGGAGGAGGACGTCCTCACGTTCACCCCCTGGAGTCTAAGCCGTGGGAGTGGAAACATCCGTCCACACCGCCCAGGCTTACAGAGTCTTCATCCCCCGAGTTCACCACACCCTCTCCTCGTGGGTCTCTGCCCCGCCTCCCCATGGCTTTGAGAGGTGCTGCTTGCTGGGCAGGTGAATTGCTCAAGGTCGCAGGGCCACAGAATGGCAGATCCTTGACCTGAATCGGTTCTTCTCCGACTCTAAACACAGCACTTGTTTGGTTAAAAATCTTTTTCATTTTCAATGCTTCTCTTTACGAAGACAGGGTGGTGGAAAGTGTGATTTCTTTTTTTTTTATAAATATCATTTTCAGTTTAAATCTCCTTTAAAATATTGAAAGAACCACAGCTGCTTCTCTCGTCATTGTCTTCCTCTCCCATTTTCTTTCCCGTCACTCCTCCCGCTTCCCTCCCTAACCCTTCTCCCGGCTCCCCCTGAGCTCTCCCTGCACATGGGGGCTTCTCACGCTGGTTGCCCTGGGTGTTTGTTGAAGGAGAGATAGAAGAAGTAGGGTTGAGGAACACATCAGAGAGAGGGTCTTGGGGTTCCCACTGTTTGAGAGGGGGGTGATTCTATTTGCTTTGTGCAGTCTGACCCCCAGAGTCATCCCTCTGACCTGGAGTAGAAGCATGGCTCCTGCAAATTTGGTAGCTATCACCTTTGAGTGTGAACAGCCTCAGACAAAACTGCCTGCAGAAGCCCGCGCTGCAGGGCCTCATGACCCTTTTCCTCAGTTCTGCTGTCTGGGCTGAATTAGGTTCACTTACGTGTATATCACGTCTGAGACTCATCACAATTCTAGGATGGAGTTATGATATATGATGCCCATCCTATAGATGAGGAAACTGAGGCTCCTGCAGCAAGGCTGAACACCTGGCTCCCAAGGTCCCCAGACAGGTTCATCCTTGCAAGGTCACAGAGCCAGTGGCCAGACTGGGATTAGAAGCCAGGTCCTTTACTCCTCACCCAGTGCTCTTTCCACCAGGCTCTGTGGCGTGGTCCCGCATCCTGACCTTGGTCCCAGCCTTGAGAAGGCAGCACCGAGACTGGAGGACTCGTGGCTTCCAGGTTCCTCTTGAGGCAGGGGCCCAGCCCATGACAGAGATGAAAAGCAAGCAGAGAGGCAGGGCTGACCCTGCGGAGAGCAGCGATAGCTCCCCGGGTGAGGATACAGCAAACAGCAGGAGCCGCCGACCGGGAGATAATCTCTGAGAAATGATGGAGTGCCAGTTGCTTCTGCAGCTGGGGGGCCGCATCTGGGCCCCCGTGCGGACGTGAGCTCCGCCTCCAGATCCGCATTGTCACCGGCTTGTTGGAAAAACAGATGTTATTGTCCTCTGTTCCCGTCCCTTTGTCCCTAATAGGCATTTAGTGCAGGAGGGGGAATGGAGAAACTGCGACAGAATTGTGTGTCTATTTCAGGCTCTTTCCGGAAGGTTGCACTTCTGTGGAACTTGGAGTTTGGGATAGAATGGGTGCGGGGAAGGATCTCCTCCCTTGCCCTGAGTGGTCCTGGGCCAGACTTGGGGAGGAGCTGCCCTGGTGGCCCCTCGTCCAGGCCAGTGGGTGCTGAGGACTGGTTCTGGAAGGAACTGCCTTCCTTCTCTCCTAGGTCCACCACCTGGACTGGACCCTAAATTGATGTCAGGAGAAGGGATGATGGGGACCTCTGGCCTTCCACCTTGACTCTCAGAATTTGGTAGGCTGGATGAGGTCAACGGCTGATGAGGTCAAAGTCTTGGGTTGCTTTTTTTTTTTATTTCGCGGTACGTGGGCCTCTCACTGTTGTGGCCTCTCCCGTTGAGGAGCACAGGCTCCGGACACGCAGGCTCAGCGGCCATGGCTCACGGGCCCAGCCGCTCTGCGGCATGTGGGATATTCCCGGACCGGGGCACGAACCCGTGTCCCCTGCATCGGCAGGTGGGCTCTCAACCACTGCGCCACCAGGGAAGTCCTTGGGTTGCGTTTTTGTTTGGGATTCATTCATTCAGTGATCTGCTGCTGGGCACATTCTTAAAGGCTGAACTCTGCACTTGACAGCAGCATGCTGGTTTGTAGGTGAAAACTTTTCATGGGAAGAACAGTATATCTTCTTATATCAGGTCACTGTGACTATGATTTAATGGGAGCTCGAAGGCTCTCCTGCACCTAAATAGCTCTGCAGCAACCTGCCTGGTGCCTCAAATTCCATCATCAGTCAGTCCTGTGAATGAAGGCATTATATCTCCCAAAGGTCCATGCTAAAATATAAGTGTATAACTGAGGAGGGCTCACAGAGGGCAGAAAACAAAAAACTGCCTGTCATCATGGCAAACAGAGCATGGGCCCCAAAATGAATGCTACTCAAGATGTGTGAGTTTTGATGGGAGACAGATGAGAAGAGAAACGTCCAGCCCATGGGCTACTGCCCTGAGAGGGAGGGCCTAAGGGGCTGGATGAGAGACGGATTTAGGGGGAGCATTTCTCAGAGGGACCTGGCTCCACACATCACTGGATGCCCCATTCTGATTTGAGACTGACGGTGTAAGACTAAAGAACTATCCCAGCCCTTCTGCCCCTGTCTGGAATGTGGGGAAAACTTAATGCTTTGCTGACCCGCAAACCCTGGAGGCTCGGAGATGGGGCCACCACTGTCACCACAGGTGCCTCATCCACATCTAAGTGGGGTATAAGGGGCAGAGATGGGGTGGATGGAGGCCCCAGTGTCCCATCCATCTCTCACGCCCCTGTGGCCCCGCCCTCGAGCCACACCCTGCTCTGCACCTGTCTCCTCCCCTAGCTGGGGTCTAGGGGCTGATTGCAGGTGAGCTCAGGCCCCAGCAGAGAGTGCCCTGGTCCACCCGGACAACTTCGATGAGAGAAGAGAGAAGCTAATCCTTGAGTGGGAGCGGGGAGACCCCGTTCTGCCATCCCCTCTTACCTGATGGGTATTAGGGAGCTGATTAACCAGGGAGGTGCCCACCAGGCAGAGATGCCCTTTGTAACCTCTTACTACTTAATATTCAGAACTATTTCACCGCCCTGTAGCAAAAAAGTCACATAATAAAGCACATTAGAATTCATCCAAGGGCTTCCCTGGTGGCGCAGTGGTTAAGAATCCGCCTGCCAATGCAGGGGACACGGGTTCGAGCCCTGGTCCTGGAAGTTCCCACATGCCGGGGAGCAACTAAGCCCGTGCGCCACAACTACTGAGCCTGCACTCTAGAGCCCACGAGCCACAACTACTAAGGCCGTGTGCCACAACTACTGAAGCCCATGTGTCTAGAGCCCGTGCTCCGCAGCAAGAGAAGCCACCGCAATGAGAAGCTCGCGCACCGCAATAAAGAGTAGCCCCTGCTCGCCGCAACTAGAGAAAGCCCGCGCGCAGCAACGAAGACCCAATGCAGCCAAAAATAAATAAAATTAAAAGAAAAAAAAGAATTCATCCGAAATTGTTTCCATAAAGACGTGTATTATTGCCTAGCGATGGTTCTAGGTGAGCTCTGAATATGAGAGCTGAGGGGGGGCTTGCCCCCTCCCCCTGGGGCCCCACCACTTTGTCCTGTTCTAGGAAGCACTCAGGAAGAGCCTGCTGAATGTTTCCTAAGGCCCTCCCACCCTCCCCTCCTCACTTCACCCCTGCCAGCTCACCTGCCTTCCACACCATCCAACAGCTTGCTGTGTACTCCCGAGTGACAAGGGGTTGGATGAGGACCATTGTCTGGGAGAAGATGGAAGGAAACTGGCCAGAGCCCTCAAAGGCTTACTCACCTCTGGTCACTCCCTCTTCCCTCCCCTCACTCTTCTGCCCACCCCGGCCCCCACCACTCCTGTTCCCATGCTCGGATCTGGTGCGGCAAAAGAGGTGCTTTGCCTTAAGGACGACACTCAGGACTTAGGATGGAAAGGAGCCCTGAGAAGTTGGAAAACCATCCCCTTGCCCCAAGCAGGGATTCCTGATCCAACAGCCCTGAAGGCGGTGACTATGCCTTAGCCATCTCCCAGGTCTGGGACCTGGGCTGGGCAGATGGGTCTCCCGAAAGCGTGTTCTCTATGAACACACAGCATTTCAAAACAAATAATCTATGGTGTCAAAAGTCAGAAGAGGGAATTCCTTGGCGGTCCAGTGGTTAGGACTTGGCGCTTTCACTGCCAGGGCCTGGGTTCAATCCCTGGTCAGGGAACTAAGATCCCCCAAGCCGCAAAAGGCGCGGCCAAAAAAAAAGGAAAAGTCAGGAGAGTGGTTGCCCTTTATTGGGGTGGGTGGGTCCGAGGGGGTCTTCCTGGTGCAGATTACACAGGTACATTCACTTTGGGAAAATTTGTGAATTCTTCTGAATGGATGTTACACCTCAATAAAATATTTACCCCTAAAAGCCCTTTGTCAAGTAGAGATTGTTAATACTACCATAATTATATCATTGAAATAAAATAACCGAAATAACCTCTGTGAGGGCGGGATGGAGCAGGTAGTGGATAATCCACAATTATTTTGGACTTGGACTTGGAATGAGTGCCTCACATACGACATGCACTTGTTGGCAAAGGATTTGCTTCTGTAAGTGCGCATGCTCTTGCTGCTATTAAAATTAACTGCAATTTCTCTTTCTTTTTGAATTTTATTTTATTTATTTTTTATGCAGCAGGTTCTTATTAGTTATCCATTTTATACATATTAGTGTATACATGTCAATCCCAATCTCCCAGTTCATCCCACCCCCGCCACTTTTCCCCTTGGTGTCCATACGTTTGTTCTCTACATCTGTGTCTCTATTTCTGCCCTGCAAACTGGTTCATCTGTACCATTTTTCTAGGTTCCACATATATGCGTAAAATTAGCTGCAATTTCTGAATACATACCGCTCGGCCCTGGGTGGTCCAGAAGCATCCCGGTAGCAGCGAAGTCAGATGGAGGCAGGACGGACTTTGACGTGCTCCACCTGCTATCCCCTGCCTCAGTGCTGGGTGTGGTCACTGTTCAGGTCACTGCAGTCCACATTTCTCTCCTGCTTTGGTGGGTACCAAAGTCAGCTCTTTTTTTCTTTTTTTTTGTGGTACGTGGGCCTCTCACTGCTGTGGCCTCTCCCGTTGCGGAGAACAGGCTCCGGACGCGCAGGCTCAGCGGCCATGGCTCACGGGCCCAGCCGCTCCGCGGCACGTGGGATCTTCCCGGACCGGGGCACGAACCCGTGTCCCCTGCATCGGCAGGCGGACTCTCAACCACTGTGCCACCAGGGAAGCCCCAAAATCAGCTCTTGAATGAGAGCCACCTCCTCCTGGCATGAAGGATGGGGAAGAAACTGCCTACAGCAGGAGGATCTGAGAGCCTGATCCCGGATTGGTGACTGTGACACCCTGTTTGCAACAAGCCCCTCCCTGTGGCAGGCCCGCCTTGCAGGGTGCCTTTGCCCCACTCTTCTCATCAAGAGGCAGAGTCTCCTTCCCAATCCCCTTTTTTAAAAAACATTAATTAATTAATTTATGGCTGCATTGGGTCTTCGTTGCTGCACGCGGGCTTTCTTTAGTTGCGGCGGGCGGGGGCTACTCTTCATTGCGGTGCGCGGGCTTCTCATTGTGGTGGCTTCTCTTGTTGCGGAGCACGGGCTCTAGGTGCACAGGCTTCAGTAGTTGTGGCTTGCGGGCTCTAGAGCACAGCCTCAGTAGTTGTGGCCCATGGGCTTAGTTGCTCCGCGGCATGTGGGATCTTCCCGGACCAGGGCTCGAACCCGTGTCCCGTTCATTGGCAGGCGGATTCTTAACCACTGTGCCACCGGGGAAGCCCCTTCCCAATCCCTTGAATCTGAGTTGATCTTTGACTTACTTTGACCAATAGAGGATGACGGAAGTGATGCCTTATGACGTCCCCGCCCAGGCCTCAGTAGGCCTTCCAGCTTCTGCTCTCCTCCACCTGGGGCTATCCAGGGACTGCCAGGTGAAGGGGTTGAGTCTGGCCTCCTGAAGGCTGAGAAGCCACACGAAGCAGAGATGAGCCATCTAAGCTGAGGTTCCCAGACCACCCACCCGGTGGCAGCTTGTACCAAGCAGCAGGCATGTTCATGAGGCCAGTTTTAGACCCTCTGGCCCTCCCAGCCGCCAGCTGACGGCACACGAGCGAGCCCAGGAGAGACCAGCCCAAGCAGTCCACCCACAGAATCACGAGCAAATACCTCTGTTGTTGTTCCAAGCCCCAGCAATTCATAACGGAAGCAGCTGCTAACACCCTTGCCTGAGCACCTGCTGGCTGATGCCAGTGTCCCGGGGGACAGGACTGTGCCCTCAGATGCTGTCCATTCTTCCACCCATAAGCCCCAGAAATAACTTTCTGCCCAAGATTTCTTTCTTCGCGCATGCCCACCAGTTTCCAGGGCAGACACGGCAGTGCCCATTGCTCTTTATTAGTTTAATATATGTTGAAGCCTCCAGATAAATGCTGGGGCCCAGGTGGAACGGATGAAATGGGACTAAGTTCTGGGGGATGATTGATAATGAGTAGGGACTGGAAAATCAATTGTGTTAATTCCTGGCCTGTCACTGGGACCGAGAATTAATGAGAAAATGTGTCCAACTTAATGGTATTTACACATTATACAGAGTGTGATAAACTCGTCTGTAGGTGCTGCCTGGCATTCCAATTATATAAGGCCTGCACAGCCTGAGGGGCTGGCAGGTCTGAGCTGTCCAGGACCTGGGCCGGGCACGTAGAGACTCACTGAGGTGACCCAACTACCAACTAACCTACGAATTGGTCCCAGGCCCCCGAGTGGGTCTCACTGGCATGGCTGGCCCCTGCCTGGTGTGGGCTATCCAACTGGCAGTGTCTCAGGAATGTGCTGGAGGGCACATCTACGAGCCTGCTTCGAGGATAGCCACTCCAGAAGCCATGTGGGCCGTTGGACAATGACGAGGGACGGGTTCTGTCTTATGTGTTGGCATGCTATGAGAGACACAGATGGTCCTCCTGGCCCCCAGGCCCCTTCCCCCGGGGAACCTGTCCTGCACCATACCCACTGGCCAGTCACTATTGGAAGGTGTCTCGAAAAGCCTCATGGAAACTGATGGAAAAGACTTCCTCAGAGTCTGTTTGCTTTCCTGAAATTCTATAGAGCAGAGCTTGTCCCGACTAAGGCTATCAGGGAGGCATCCCCGAGAATCAACAACTCCCGGTAGTCACACCCTTGTGTGGTCTTCTTTCATATTGAATAGGGCTGATCTGAGGGTCCAATAAGATATTAAAGAAATTACTGTGACTTCTGAGGCCAGTTTATATATCTATACATACATATGTGTATGTGTGTGTGTATATATATATATATATATATATATATATATATATATATATATATATATATATATATTTTGGAAGTAGGTCCTCTAGCCCTGGCCAAGGCTTCAGATGACCACAGCCCTGGATGACATCTTGACTGCAACCTCAAGAGAGACCCAGAGTGAGCTTGCTCCCAAATTCCTGGCACATAGAAACTGCTAGAGATAATGATATAGAGGTTTATTATTGTTTTAAGTTGCTAGGTTTGGGGGTGATTTGTTATGCAGCACTGGATAACTAATGCAGATGGGGAAGGAGATACCTCACGTGGGGTGTGGAGCTGATGGAAGACACCCCCTTGTAACTTCTCTACACAATTCAAGTGAAATCCTCTTCTGTTTTGCTGCTTCCCCCAAACGCCTTGCCTTTCCCACCTTTGTGCCTGAATGTGCTACTTTCTTTGCCTAGAATGCCCTTTTTGCTCCCCCTCCTCTACCTCTTCTCCACTTTCTCTTTTTCCTCCTGAGATGAACTCCTCCTAGCCAGGCTTCAAGACCCAGCTCAGATGTGCCCTCCTCTGGAAAGGCCTTCCCAGTCTCTCTTGGGCAGTTTTTGTCACCTTCATTGTCACCCCCCGTGATACCCTACTTTTTAATGGATACCTGAGTGGATTGAGCTATAATGATTGGTTCCATGCGCTCTGGCTGGGGTTTAGAACTTGAATTTCATTAATCAACTCTGCCCTCCTTCCACGTTCACTGGCATCCAAGAGATGTTCAATACAAGGGTGTCGAATGAGTACATGAATGAATGAGCGACATCCAAGGCCATCGTGGGGAGGAAGAAAGTGTCCACGTGAAGTCAGCAGAGTGGGGAGAGGGCAGGGCTTGGCCCATGTGAATGGAAGCGGTGCAGACTGGTTATCGGTCTGTGTCTGTACGTTTCAGGTCTGCTCGTCCTAACACCAATGAGAGAGCTCTTTCCTCTGGCCGCCCCCAGAGCTTCCCTGGGTCAGGGAAAGGGGCATCGCTTGGGAGGCCCCCGTGTCTGTGTGTCCCCGTCAAACCCCTTTCCTGATCCCTGCCCTTCCCCACTCTCTGTTTTCCATGCCCAACAGGCAGCCCTCCAGGGTTCACCTTCCCTTCATCCAAACCTGGAGGGCAGGTGAGCAGCGGCCAAATCTGATTTCTAAAACAGGTCTACAGGTCTTTGCCCAGAGCCCCTGAGCTCGTTTCTCCTTTCTCTGTCTCTGAAGCGCCAAGGCAGCAATTCGGATCTCAAACACCCAAGCAGAGGTGCCCCAGGTTCTTTGTTGCACAGAATGAATTTGTTACGTGGGGATTCTTTGACCTGAAGGATTGCTTAATGTCCTTACGTCACATGGTATCCCAGCCCGGCTGGTGCTCCGAGGTGGGAGAATTGCCTTGCTTGCCAGTTTACTCAGAGGAAGGCTGAGGGGGACTGAGGTCAGGGAGGGGTCACCTGCAGACCCTAGTCCTACTGCTGGCCACGCCTATTTATCGAGTGCCCAGCAAAATCAAGTCCCAGAGAAAGAAGTCATTTGTCGGAGGTCCCAAGGCAGGAAGTGGCGGAGCTGAGATTTGCTGCCAGGCCTGTCTGAATTCAAAGACCCCTGCTCTTGACCGTTAGGTTCCACTGTCTCAGCCTAGCACGACCGCTCCAGGGGTCACGCAGCCCCTCCCCTCCCAGCTCCCAGACC
Source organism: Delphinus delphis (assembly GCF_949987515.2). Lineage (NCBI taxonomy): Eukaryota > Metazoa > Chordata > Mammalia > Artiodactyla > Delphinidae > Delphinus > Delphinus delphis. Next base: position 8,604,741 of record NC_082683.1, read on the forward strand.
ATCCAGGGGCCTCGCGCGTTTTCAGTAGGACTAAGCCAGAGGCTGAAGGAAGTGACAGCCTGGGGTGGAGGTTCCTGGGTCCCTGACACCCATGGGCTCCTCCAGTTCCCAGAAGGCAATCGGAGATCCTGTGGTTTCCTGCTTGACCGAATTCCACTCCCACTGGAGCACAGGAGGGTGGTTTGCCATGTCTGGTAGGGGGGCTTATCTTCTGAAACTGCAGTGCATGTGGAAACCTATGAACCAAAGGAGATGGAAGAAAGATTAAAGAGGAAAAGGATTAAAATCTACAGGGCTCCCCGTGCTCTGCACAGCCTCTCCCACAAGCGGCGCTACGATCTTTCTATTAGACAGCCAGCTGGCCAGCGGCTCTGCGGTGAGAAGGGCTGAGCCCCTGACCCCAGCCTTAAGTCATTGAGAAAGCAGCATTTTTGGGCATAGAGGTGGGAAAGGCAGGGTGTGTTTGGGAAGCAGCAAAACATAGAAGTGGATTTCACTTGGCTAAAAACAGGGTGGAAGTGAAGGGGAGATACATGGGAATGTCTTCACTTCCATCAGTTCCACACCCCCCGGGGGAGATACCCCTGGCCCTGCCCACCCATCTCTTTCCTCACCTGTATTAGTTACTCAGTGCTTCACAACAAATTACCCCCAAACTTAGCAGCTTAAAATAATAATAAACATCTATATCTATTCTCTCTCCCATTTTCCGTGGGCTGGGAATTCGGGAGCAAGCTCGCTCTGGTCTCTCTTGAGGCTGCAGTTAAGATGACAGCCAGGGCTGTGGTCATCTGAAGGCTTGACTAGGGCTGGAAGACCTGCTTCCAAGATGCTTCACTCCCACGGCGCTGGTTGCTGGTGGGAGGCCTCAGTTCCTCTCCACATGGTGGTGGCTTCCCCGGAGTGAGTGATACAAGAGAGAACAAGGCAGAAGCCGCCGTGTTTTCTTTTTTTTCATGAACTGGCCTCAGATGTCGCAAACAGTCACAAAGCCTGGCAGTTACTTTTCCCACTTTCCCCTACATTCCAGATGATCACGGCTAATTGTGTAGCTGCTGGGGGTCTCTGGAGTGGCTGTGTGTGCCTCCAGAGTGGCCAGTCCCTGACACTTGTGATATCAGTGTACCTGTGACTCTTTTTCAGAAAGCATGACATGAGCAACTGCAGTCTGGGAAGGCAGACCCTTGCTGCACACCCACTCCCAGCTCTGCCACTGTCCCCTGCCCATTTCTACCCTATGCTTGCTGCCATCCCACCCTCTCTCCCCCACAACTGCTACAGCTTTCATATCCAAAGAAGATGCTATCGGCATTGCTTGAAGCATAGGGAAAACTGGAAACAATTAACAGCCCACTTTTATGGAGTACTTACTATGTGTTAGGTTCGTACCAAGCATGGTAAAAGTGCTAACTTCTTACAGCCTCTCAATGGGGTAGGTCCCTCCCCCACTACCATTTTATATATGGGGAAACAGAGGCACAGAGAGGGTAAGTAACTTGCCCAAAGCCACACAGTCCTTAAGTGGCAGAGCTAGAATCTGCCTGCAGAGCCCACCCTGCTAACCTTATATGTATCGCATATGTGATGTGAGGCAACATTCTCTTTTATGAGGAAGCCACAGTTCATCAGACAGAGATGGGAGTTCACAGTACAGCAAGAAACATGGAGGTCAGACACATGGAAGGCGCTCCAGGCCACAAGTTGTGAGGCCTCAGAGCAGCTTTGTCCCTGCGTATGTTCAGGAAATGGGGTCTTCCAGACTGCAGTGAGCACTCAGGCAGCAGCTGGGCCAAAGGGCTGTGGCCTTTCTTTTTTTAATTTTAAAAAATGGTGGTAAAATATACATAACATAAAATTTTCCATTTTAACCTTTTTTTTTTTTTTTTTTTTAAGGCTCCGGATGCGCAGGCTCAGCGGCCATGACTCACGGGTGCAGACACTCCGCGGCATGTGGGATCCTCCCGGCCCGGGGCACGAACCCGTGTCCCCTGCATCGGCAGGCGGACTCTCAACCACTGCGCCACCAGGGAAGCCCCCATTTTAACCACTTTTAAGAGTGCAGTTAGTGGCATTAAGCACATTCACAAGTTGCATGATCATCATCATCAACTATGTCCAGAACTTTCTCACGGCATCTTGAGGGCTCTGCTGACCCCCAGTTCTCCTGCCAGCCTGGACCCCCTCCCCTCCCTCCCATCCCAGGGGTGGGATGGGCAACAGCAAAAACAGGCTTTCCTCTTCTGAGGGGAGGATTAAAATGATCCACCTTTGAGGTTTGCTCTCTGCTTCAAAGGCCCACAGCAGCTGTGCAGACGATGAGCTATAACAAGGGCATGAAAGGGAGTTTATCAATAGTACCTGGAGCTCAGTAATTCATAAACCTTTCATTAGTTTTACATCGATGACGGCTCAAGTCCTAGGAAGTAGCTTTAAGCTGGAAGACAGATGTCTCCATAAATCATCATCTCTGAAAATTAGGGAAATGGAAGCAGGGTTTTTATAGGATTTCACAGCAGCTCACTTGGGGAGCTTTGCTTCTTACTCCCTTTCTGAGCTGATGTTGGATTTCTGGCCTCATGTCCTTGGATGGAAAACACAGTCAGAGGCTCCGAGAAGGGATTAGAAAAGGAACCAAACGGCCCTCCCCTTTCCTCGGGCCCCTCCAAGCCTGGAGGCTGCAAATCTTGTATCTGGCCGTGTAGTTTCCTGCAGAGGGCTCAGCGAAACAGCTCTCTGGAAGGTGCTTCTGTGAGAGAAAGAAACTGAAGCAGCAGCAGGAGAGCAGACAGAGGAGCTTTAAAATCCAGCTCTCACCAGAAACAAGAAAAGAAGACGGAGCCTTTTTCTTGCTAATGAGAATAGTAGCGATGACAACAGCGCTTAAAACAGTGCCTGCCACGCAGACAATTCTCAGCATGTATTAGCTATTATTTTGGACATTTCTTACGCGCTGCATACTTTATCAATGAGTTACTGGGACTTCCCTGGTGGTCCAGTGGTCCACTGCAGAGGGCACAGGTTTGATCCCTGGTCGGGGAACTAAGATTCCATATGCCACAAGGTGTGGCCAAAAAAAAAAAAGATTTATTATTGTTACCCTCCTATTTTACAGATAAGAAAACCGAGGCCTAGAGAAGTTGTGACTTGCCTAAGATGACACAGCTAAAGGTGGCAGGGCTCGGGCCTGACCCCACCCTACCCAGCTGCTCCTCGTGCCAGGGGTAGCCTCTCTTGGGCATGATTTTGACAATGTCACCTTCTCCTTTCCCTGCCACAGTTCCTTCATCTCTAAAATAGAGAACCAACTTCAGCCCACCCTGTGCTCCAGAGATGAAGTGAGAGGTGAGCCAACCCTGGAGCACCAAGCCTGGGACTTTGGGGGACGATAAACTTCCTCAAAAGGCAGGGAAGCTGTTGCTCTCAGGACGATGTCCACACCTTTGATTTCGTGGTGTCTTTACCGTGTCTCATGGAGGCTTGGCAAATATTGCTTATTTTCATCTTACAGATGAGGAAATTCAGCCCTGCCTTCTCCCTCCCTCCCCTGCCCTCCCAGGTTCAATCACATAGCTGGTAGATGCCTAGGCAGCCTGCAAGCAGGTCCCGGCTTCTACTGTGGTGTCAAAGGCCAGCAGACAGCTTAGCCAGCACAGATGAACACTCTGGAAGGAAGTGTCTCCAGACAGGATGTCAGGGCGTGGGTCGCCACTGCTGGGCAGGGGTCCTCTCAGCTGCTTCTCTTCTGCTTTGCTCTGCAGCCCCCGGCTCGGGAGCTCCTGTCCATCCCCTACGCTCCCGCACCACCCCCTGCCCCGGGGCTGCCCTAAATGCTCAGACAGACTAATTACAAGAAATAGCAGAGAAGCACTGACAGAGAACAAGGTGGTGGTTTGGTGGCCAGGGCCTCGGTCTCAGTGATCTTCTCCAGCGCAGCGCCGGCAGACTCAACGAATCAAGGACTTCAATTTCCTTCCCTCTCCCCTTCTCTTGCCCCTGGAGGATGAGCCAGCAAGCGCCCAGCCGGAGGTGAACTGCTGCAGTGTTTTCTGCGTCTGGCTGTGGAACGAGAAGCCTCCTAGCAAGAAGTGTCCCAGGAGAACTTTTACTCAGGAATAATCTGCATGAGGATTTATTTCCTCCTTGCTGGGCTTCCCGCCGAAGTGCAGGCTTGTTTCCGCTAGGTTCCGGCAGGAGGAGAACTCGGCTCAAAGATTTCAGCGAAGCGGCTGAAGATTCAGATTCGACAAGCGTTTACTGAGCACTGTGTGGGAAGCCCTGTGCCCATAACTTTGCCCATGCCATCCTGTTTAGCCTTCCTAACAACCTTCTGAGTTTGGGATTCTTATTCCCATTCTACAGATGGGGAAGGTGAGTCCATAATTAGTAATAACACTACCAGCTTACATTTCTTTTACTGCATTTGCTTGCCATGTGTCACATCTACTCAGTGAGCTCATTTAATTCTCTGACAACCCTATGAAGTAGATACAGCTATTATGCCCATTTTGCAGCTGAGGAACCTGAGGCCCACTGAGGTTAGGTAACTGCCCCAGGTTATAGGGGTTGAAGATAATGGAGCTGGGATCAAATCTAGGCTAGCTGGCAGCAGGGACCAAGTGGAAGAGCTAGAAATCAGGTCCAGTTCTTTGGGTTCATGCCCAATTCCTAAAAGCCATGGTTATTCTTGGTTTGATGCCCTTCATGCCCATGGGAGGGATGGGTTTTGGAGGGATACCATCCCAGGTACCTAAGGATCCCAGGAGCTGTAAGGCCAGGACATGGCTGTGTGTTGTGATCAGGCCAGCTATAGAAACCCAATATAAGTAGTTTAAAATAAAGGGGCTTTATCTGCGCCAGTGAAAGGGGACCCCAGGGGTGGATCTAGGGATCAAATGATGTCCTCAGGGCTCTGCCAGTCTGAATCTCTCTTGCACTCACTCACCAACAGTTCTCTCTTCTGTCCTCAGGGCAGGGAGGATGGGGGCTTTGTATGTTGGCTGTTCGGGCACTGCTCAAAGGCTCCCACCTATGGGGCTGAATGGGAGCTGAAATGCATCCAAAGCTCTGCTTGCCAAGCTCTGTGCCCTGGTACAAGGCAGTGTTGGCCCAGAGGGCCACTTTTCCCATTTCATCTACTAGGGAGACTCACCTATTCCTAATACATGTAAGATGCGCTACAGGTTACAGATTATCCCGAGCCCGTCTCCTGGTGCCCAAGGCCAGCCTCACGCCAGCATCCCCATCCCCAAACTTGGCAACTCCTTCAAATTCATCCACTCAGTGAATATTTATGGAACTCCTATCACAGGACACAGGTACTTCCCTGCCCTTCTGCAGCTTATATTCTGGTAAGGAATCCAATTGGCTTAGGTTGGGTCATGTGACCACACCTGGACCAATCACTGTTGCCTGAGGGAATGAGTGGATACTGTGATTGGCCTAGCGGGGCCAGATGCCCATCCCTTTGGGCATTGATTGACAGCCTCACCGGGACCACCTGGATGTAGGAGTGGTTTCTCAGAGGACATAGGAGGACTAGTCTGTAGAAATAACTGACATCCACCAAACTGTGGGATCCTAGGAAAATCATAGTCCTTCTCTTCCTTGACCAATAACCTTCCCATCTGCAGTGGGAGGTGCCTGGGGCCCATACTCTGAGAGGAGTGCATCAGGGTGTCCCCAAAGTGTCTGCCGCTGGCCTATCACAGGTGAAAACTCCCTCTGGTCCTGTTCAGGAAGGTCAGGGGTCAGGACTGTTTACCCAAGATCAATGCGGTCTGACTTTCAGTTTGGGGAAAAAGAAAAATGATGGGGTGTAGGGGAGAGTCAGGGGTGTCCATGTCGGGGAGCAGGTAGCGAGTGGGACTCCTGGTCCCACTGTTGGTGGGGGCTTCATTGGGTGTCGTAAACACTGAGTACTTGTTATGTGCCAGGAGCTTCCCCTGCTTTGTCTTATTTAAACTCCACACCTGCCACGTAAGTGTTATCACCTTTTGTTGGTGAAGAAACTGAGGCTCAGAGAAATTCAGTAAGAGAAGTACGCTCACTCAGGTGTGCTGACTCCAGGGGCCCTCCTCTGATCCCACAGGACCCTGAGGCCACAGAGGCATCCCCGAGCCACCGCTCACAGGCCCAACGAGGAACCTCGCGTGGACCCGATTTCATTTTCTGATCCCTGGCCTCCCATCCTCCAGCCCGCCCCCACCTAGAGAGCAAGCAAACCCTCTTGCAACCTCATCTCGCACCGTCTCCTCTGCTCCCGCTCACATCTGGGTGGCATCTTCCAGTTTCCTGAGCACTTTCCTGTGTTCTCAAAGGACGAACATCTTCTGGGCCCTGAGGCCACCACATCGTCCCAGGACACCTGCCTGTTCACTTCAGGAGGAAGATCAAGCCCAAGCTGAGTTATGGGGCCTGCCTGCCTCTAGGGGAAGCTCCCAGGACATCCAGGATGTCCTGACGGGATGACCCCACCTGGAGACCGGGAGGCTCTGGCCTGTGAGAACAGCATCTTTCTCTCTCTCTCTCTTTCTTTCTTTCTTTCTTCCTTCCTTCCTTCCTTCCTTTCCTCCCTCCCTCCCTCCTCTCTCTCTCTTTCTTTCTATTGAAGTACAACTGATCTACAATATTGTGCTAGTTTCGATGTACAGCAAAGTGATTTGGTTCCCTATCTATCTTCTTTTTTTCCCAATTCTTTTCCATTATAGGTTATTACAAGATATCGAACATAGTTCCCTGTGCTCTACAGCAAATCCTTGCTGTATCCATTTTATATATGGTGGTATGTATCTGTCAATCCCATACTCCTAATTTATTCCTTCCCCCACTTTCACCTTTGGTAACCATAAATTCGTTTTCCATGTCTGTGAGTCTGTTTTTGCTTTGTAAACAAGTTCCTTTGTACTATTTTTTTAGATTCCACATATAAGTGATAATATAATATCTGTCCTTGTCTGATTTAGTAATCTCTAAGGTAAGATACTCAATGTCTTTCTCTTTCTGACTTACTTCACTTAGTATGATAATCTCTAGGTTCATCCATGTTGCTGCAAATGGCATTGTTTCACTCTTTTCAATGACTGAGCATCTCCTTTATTAAAATGAGGATCTGGGGAGATGCAAATGGCTGGAAAAGGAGCCCCAGCACCCAGGGCTGGGGGCTCAGGCTCTGCCTCTTCTGCCCTGTCCACGCCTGATGGTCATGCCCACTCGGAATCGGAGGAGAGCAAGTGCGACTTAGAGCAGCCCAGCAGCTGGTTTCCCATTCCTCATTCATTGACAGTGACTCCTTCATTCAACAAATATTTAGTGGGTACCTACTACGTACAAGCACTGGGATAAGCTTTGGAGATTCCATGATAACCCCTGCTATCGTGGAGTGTTCAGTCTTGTGGGGAGAGAGAGATGCATAAACAAGCAATTGTCATGTTACGTGTTAAGTTCGAGCACAGGTGTGAGCCCAGGAGACTCCAGGTGCAAAAAGGAGGTACATAACCTCTGCCTGGGAGACAGAAGGCTTCTCAGGGAAGAGATATCTCAGCTGAGACCTGAAGGATCTGAGGAGTTAGTTCAGCAAAGTGAAAAGCGTTCCAAGCAGAGTGATCAGTTTGTGATGCCCAGAAGTGAGAGAGCATTCATTCATTCATTCATTCATTCATCATCCATTCATTCAACCAGTACTTTTCCAGCACGTACTCTGTGCCCGGCGCTCTTTTAGCTGCTGGGACCGGCTGTAGCAGTGAACCAGGCAAACCAAGCCCCTACCTCATGGTACTTACATGCTAGTGGAAGGTGGCCATTCACTGAATCCAAAGAAAACTTGATGACATAGATATGTGGAAGGGACAGTGGCCTCTCCCCTGCTCAGTGTCGCCTGGGCCCCATTCTCCATCCTCTTCCTGCCAAGCCTGGCAGCCAATCCCCAAGCCTGCTCGCACCGGTCAGCTGTGGGGAGGTCACCCAGTCCATGGGGGCAGCCTGTGCCGATGTGTTAATAGCCTGGTTGAAGGCCTGCTGAGCAGTTCCGCTAACTACAGTGATTAATGGCTTTAATTTACTTAGTAAGAGTAATGTGCTGTCACTCTACTGTCAGAGCTCAGCCCCAGTGCCTGCTCCCTCCTTTCTCTCCCAAAAGGTGCCCACCCAGGATCTTGCAACCTGCCCACTGGTGGCCCAGGCTCCCTTGAGTCCAGGCACATGCCTGCCCATCATTATGTCACCTTGGGAACCTGTCTGCTGCCCCCTGGTGGCAAGGGGAGAATTCTTACCTGTCCCCACTGTAGAGGGCTATGGGGCCACAGCTAGTTGGGGAAGGTAGACCTTTCCATCCCTCCATGTCACCTCTGTATGTGGCAGAGAGAGCCCCCTGATCTCTAGTGGCCCCCCTCACACGGCTCTCTCTGACTTATCCCTATGTGGCAGTCACCCTAGCTGAAGTCATTTTATGTGGTTTCCTGTGTCATGACCACCTTCCAGCTCCAAAGCATGAGCACCCTTGAGGACATGGACCCACTCAGGTGCTCTGTTTGTTGAATGAATGAATGATTACATAAGGGTCTTACTCCCCCATTCCACGTGCCTCAGCCCTTGTAACAAGATGACTTCGGATCTGGTGCTTTTCTTCCCTCAATCCCTGCTCAGCAATCCTCCCAAGTGATGTCTATAGGTGACAGGTGGCCCAGTGTCTTCATTGTGCAGCCTGAGAAATGCAAGAGCATGCAGCCAAAGCTGAACAGAAGTTGAGGCCTGATGATTTGAACCCATTGTCCACTGGAGCAAGGACATAGGGACCAGTGCCTTCTTTGAAGCCCAGGTCTCCATTTCTACGGGATGGTTTCAAGCCTCCAACTAGAGCTTCCTTTAACTGCAGTCATTTTTCTGGTGATTCCAGGGAGGGACAAAACTTCCTTGTGATTGGCAGTCTTCTCCTGCTGTCTAACCTGACTCCCTCCCTTTGCCCCCAGTACTACTCTTCATCAGCGTAGCTGGGTGGCTAGGGTCGGGCTGTCTTCTCAGGGGAACTTTCTTCCACTTTCCAGGCCAGTCCTGAGACCAAGAGGGTCCCCTAGTTCCTCCTGGCACCGGGACCATCTTGTTGCCAAGCCTGCCCTAGCCTTGAGCTGTGGCATCAGCTGAGTCACGCCCCACCCTTCACCTCCCCAGAGCAGCTGTGACAAGCTTGCCTGAGTGGGTGGCCACAGGCAGGGGAGAACGGGGTGCTGTTTGTTTTGTTTGTTCACTGCCACGCTTGCCCGAGCAGGCAGCCGGCTGGCAGGATGCTGGAGGAAACCCTTCCTTCGACCAAACCAACTGTGACTGGTGCGGGGAGGAGTGCGGGGTTCGGTGGGGATAGGGCTGTGTTTCCATTTTCTCTCCCGGCAGGGACAAGAAACTCACCTGTCAATCCTTCAGCCCAGTTAGAACAGGATAAAGGCAACAGTGCAGCAAGAGGGATTGCAGCCGAAAGGAAAGAGAAAACATATCTTCCTGGAAGGGCAGTGAGGGAGAGATCCCAGAATGTCATCCTAGGAGTGACAGCCTCAGCCTAACCTATAGCCATCTGTGACCGGAGCAGGTCACACCTCGCTTGGCCTCAGTTCCTCCAGCTGTACCGCAGCAGAGAAAGGCCTGGATGAGCTGAAAACTAAGGTCGCTTCTAGTTCTGGGATTCCCCATCTATAATTCCTGCCCCAAGGCACATCCAGGAACGGAGCAGGGTGGACCCCTGACCCCTCACGGGATGTCTAGCACTTGCAGGAGGTGCTGACACCTCATGACCAGCTCCCTGCGGAAGTGAGAGCCGTTGGGTCTCAGCAGGCAAGAGGCCAGACTGATAATTGACTCCAGCCATGGGGGAGGCAGCCCAGCCTAATCAGTATGCAGTGCCTGTGCAGAGCGCTTAAGAAAAACTTATTAATTTCCCCTCCACAAAGACTGAGAGTTCGACAGTAATCACGGTATCGAGTCGTTAAAAAAAAAATCCCTCCATTGAAAATAGCGGTTGGGGTCTAGAGAGTTCAACAGGAAAAGATTGTATTAAGATAAAGGAGATTATAGCAGAGTGGACGTTAAAGGTTGTCGTTGTCTGGTAAATCACATCAGGGAGGCCCTGGGACTGCTGTGTCCCAGCGAGGGAGCCAGGACCCCGTTCCTGACCTGGCAACACACCAGCCGGCCCACCTCTCTCCCGTCTCTCTCCTGCCCTCCGAGACTGTAGCAAACTCAGGAACCTGATGTCCCTGCCACCTGAAACTGACCTGAGGACCCTCATTAGGGGCAGAAGGTGGAACAGTCTATAGATTCTGGAGGACAGATCTCTGCCCGAGGCACTCTTATAGTCTAGCCTGATGGTAGGGGCTTCCGCACATTTGCCCAGCAGCAGAGGGGCTGGGGGGGGGGGGCATGAGGTGTTTCTGCGTCACCTGTCCTGTTGGCATCTTCCTGGTAGGGACAGAGTCTCAGGACCTGAACCCCCTTGGACACTGCCTGACCTGCCTCCTAGACATAGGCTGAGTCAGAGTGGGTGTCCCGACTTGCCAATGGGGAGTTCCAATCCTGGTGGAAAAGCCCAAAGAATTCTCATGAGGAATTATCAGGATGAAGCCACACACACTCAGGTGCTAGATGGCCATCGCCCTCTGGGGCTCTCACCAAGTACTGGCTGGCTCGGTGAGATGCAGGGCAGAGCCAGGGGGTGGGAGCCCTGCGCTTTGACATCTTCACTTGGGCCAAATGAGAGGCTGTACAGACTCCAAAGATGCAGTCTGATCTGAAAGTTACACTGGACTCAGGACAAGAAGTCTCCAGTTGTTAATCGTTGGGAGGCCACCTAGAAGAGTGGAGTCATGGTGGGCTCCCCCTGCCGTTGCTGAGGGGACAATACAATGCAGAGGTTAGGAGGAGAGGCTCCTCGGCTTTGAGTCCTGACTCCGCTATGTATTGCTGTTCATCCTTAGGCGAGTTACTTAACCTTTCTGTGCACCAACGTTCTTATCTATGGAATGGTGGTAACGGTAGTCATGGTGTCCACCTCACAGGGCTGTGATGAGGATTAAATGAATTATTGCACATGAAAAGCTATAAATATGAATCTGCTCTGGCCCCCTAACTGCTCCGGCCTCGGGTCACGCAGTCAGTCGGTGGCCAAGCCCCATGGCGTGGCCGCCTCCTGCCCATTGCCTCCTTTCTGCAAGCTACTTCTCGGCGAATGCAGTGGGGTGGCCAAGGGCTTGGAGGCCAGATGCCCAGAGTTCAAATCCCACTTCAGCTTGAGTGAGTGACTCAGCTTCTCACACGCTCAGCTTCCCCTCTGTTAAAATGAGGTCACGGGCCCCAGGTGAAGCTGCTGGTACCGCGAGGAACCCAGAACGTAATGGTCTCGGCCTATGGGCATCAAGGCCGGCAGGGCAGTGCTCTCCAGGTGACGTTAGCCCCCTGCAGCTGTAAGCCTTGGGCACGGGGGGCAGCTCTGGAGTCATCCTGAGTTTATGAGGCTGAGCTGAGGGGACCAGGCGAGCTACGTATAGTGGGGCGAGTGAAGGAGCTAAGGCGAGTCATTTTCCCAGTTAATATGCCCATTTAAGGAAGATTTGAGAGTGTGAAAACTTTTAAAAGGGATGCTACTTTTAGCAGGAGAGATCAATTTTGGGAAGGAGACCTTTCAAGGAAGGACCGAGCTGGGGTGAGGCTGGGGTGGAGGTACCAGGCAGGCCTGATCAGAATTCAGCCCCACAGGGAGGTTCTCTGAGGGCCTCTCTGTGCCCACCTGTCTCCAAGAGCTCAGGCCTCTAGGGACACCCAAAGCAGAAACTGGGTTGGATGGGGTGACCCTGGACCTAGGTCGGAGCCTTGCTGCTCTGGAACCTTGTGGCAGTGGGGGCCCTTGTCTCTATTATGGAGAGTAGGGAGTGGAGAGGTGTGGCTCAGAGGGGCAGAGGCAGGGTGAGGGCTGGGAAGGCTTCATGGAGGAGGTGCCACTTGAACTGAGCCTTGAAAGATGGGTTGGGAGGAAGGGGTGAAACCTTGTGGACATTGGACTTTTGATCCAGGAGATCCAGGTGGGATGGGGTGCCCACAGACAAAGTGAGATCCAGGCTTCTTCAGGCCTGTGCCCAGGCTCTAGAAGGGTGCCCATGAGCAAGCTTGAAGGAGGCTGGAGGCCTCTTCTTCCTCAGGGGAAAACTCCCTCTCCTGGAGCCTGTGGGTGGGAAATGTGGAATCTCTGCTCCCATACACTGTAAATGTCACATGGCCCCCTCAGCCCTGGCAGTGAGATTGGAGAGTGGATGTGGCCCTCACGCCCCATCCTCCCCCTCAGGGCAGGCCCTGCCTTCCAGAGTCTCATCTCTCAGCATTAGAAAGTGTGTCACCCAGGATCTTCCAGGGACCCCTGAAGCTCTAAAACCCCAGCCCAGCCCATCCACTTGTCCCGCTTAAAAGTGGGGTGAGCCCGTCACCATGCTTGCTTGTTTCTTCCGTCTCCATTGGCGACCTGAGCACTGAGGAGTTAGTGCCTGCGAAGCTGGCTGAGATGAAAAGCCTTTCCAAGAGCCCAGTGCAGTTATTAATAACATCTCTCAGCTCTGAATGCCTCTTTAATTCCTCTGCGTAAACCACTCTGGAATCCATAACACTTGCCCCTTAGCCTGTGGTTATTCCACTCCCTTAATGGCCTTTTATGGAGGGACCTTATTGAAAGTTTTTCCCCAGCCTGAGTAAATCACATCCTCTGGGTAATCCTTGCCTGCAATTTTATTAACTTCTTACAAGAAGTCAGAGGGACCAGAGGGAGGCCAATGTTTCCTCTGTTCTTTTCCCGCAGTCCCAGTTCTTACCTGGGTCCCTTACCTGGCTAAGGTCCTCAAAGGAGGAGGTGGCTGGGGACCTTGGAGATCAAGGATGTTGAGGTGTCCCACCCAATGCCCCTCCCTCTCTCTCATGAATCAACCTTTCTGGGTGGGTAGAGCCTGGGAGACCTGGTGATGTGAGCTGGGCACGGGGGGAACATGGGCAAGCGCCAAGAAGGGTGGCACCCACATCAGTTGCCTGGTGCCTCTGTTACCTGGTACTTTGGTTGCCTAGTGCATTAGTTAAGCGGTACGTTGGTTATTTGGTGCATTGGTTACCTAGTGCATCAGTTATGTGGTGAGCCCTAGATTTGATAGCAGGGAGGGGGAAGCAGAACCAGAGCAGGACACTGGTGCTCAAAATTGGGAACGGGAAAAGGTAAGGACCATACTAATGCAAGATATTAACAATGGGGAAAGCTGTGTGCAGGGGAAAAGGGAGTGTATAGGAACTCCCTGTACTTCCTCCTCAATATTTCCATAAACCCCAAACTGCTCTAAAAATAAAGTCTATTAATTTAAAAAAAAAAAAGTCGAAGGAGACCCCAGGAAATGGAGATGCCGAGAAAAGATCAGGGGGTTCCCCTGGAGATCTGGGATGACTTTCAAGGGGCCTGTATGCCTCTCTCCTGCCCCAGGAGTGGGAGGGTAGGAGCGGGGCTGGGACTGTGTTTCTTAATGGAGACTAGACCCATCTCTACGATTTCTTAATGAGGAGCAAGGGGAGTTTCTTAATGGAGACTAGACCCATCTCTACGGTCTGTTCCTTGGGCGGTGGGCAGATGTCCCCACAGAGAAGGACCATTTCAAACTGATAACCAGCTGTCCCTTTCTCCCCAACTCTGAACCCCGCAAAGATGCCAGCTCCTCCCCTCTGGTCTGGGAGAAGAGGGCAGTCCCGCACCCAGCTCTGGAGCTCTGGGAACTTCCTCCACACAGGGAGGGTTATAAACCCTCTCGGTGAGCTGGAGGAGGGGGAGAAAGGCAGGAGGCAGGGCTGAAGGCCCCTGTGGGAGGGGCCTGCGTCTGCCTCCGGCCACCCCCAGGAAGGATCTCAGAGGGGTTTCCAGCCCTGGGTGGCCGGGGCAGCAGAGGTTTTGAAAATTCCATCTGTAACCTGGAAAGACTGGATCCCCCATGGGCGGCGCTGTGAGGACCCGCCATCCGTGGTGTCCTGCCATCTGGACCCAGAGCGCAGGTCATTGGAGGAGGGGCCTGGGGGTCCCCTCTTCTTCTCGCATGCTGGGAAGTGGAGTGAGCATCCGGAGTCAGGAGTTGGGCTATTCCCGCCCACCCATAAGAGGGTCCAGCCCCGAGTTCCGACCTGTGGCAGGGGGAGAAAGCAGGCTCCGGCTGCCCCGGGCTCCCCGTCATCCGGCTTGGGCTTGGAACTGAAGGCCGGTTCTGACGCCCTCACCTTCCCTCCTGTGTCCCTAGCAATAGTGGCTAGCAGGCACTGGCACTTACCCGTGTGCTAGGCTCTGCGTTGAGGGATGCACACGTGTGATCTCGTTACATCCTCACCCTATCTAAACAGATCTCCTTCTCCTAATTACTGTCTTCCATTGACCCCTATTTTCCACTTCTTAGCACGAATCGCAAGTCATAGGATTAACGGTTGACTTATCGCTGTCTTCCCTCTGAGGCTCGAAATTCTCGCACTCGTTGCAGCATCCCCAGCGTCCACGATAAGGCAGTCGGTGCTCACTAAATATTTGTTGAATAAATGAAGGACTTAATCAAGTGAATAGGTTCAGAGAGGTAAGTCATTTTCTCAGGGTCACACAGCTTGGATCTGGTGGATCTGGAATTCATACCCAGGTTGTGGATGGCACATCTGAGCTCTCTTACTTGCTTTCACTTGCTCCCCCGTGGTGCTGGGAGGAGCTTGAATCCCAGGCCCAACACAGAAGCCGAGAATAACCCAAACCCTAGTGCCTTCACATTCCCCCCTGCAAAATGGGTTGAGCTTCTCAGTGGTGCTGCGAGCAGAGTCAGATTCTCCCTTGAGCTGGAGCCTGGCCGCTGGGCAACCTTTCTGGTGCGAGGTCTTTCTCTTCTTCCTTCTGGCTAACCGAAGACATGGATTTATAACCCAGCTGGGAGTGAGAATAAGCCTCAGGAAGGGGAGGCAGGGGGACAGTGAAGGACACAGCCCCAGATGACTGGCTGTGGAAATAAAGGGCACATTCCTCTCCCTGCTGTGAGAGGAGGCAGCGGGAGAGGCCTGTTAGACCTGTGAAATACACCTGCGTCTGCTGCATTCCCCTCCCACTGCTCAGTTCCCCATCACTTGGCCCCAGTACAACCCAAGGAGCCTCCCCCTCCCACCTGACCCCTGCAGGCCACTCTCCGCTCAGGAGCCAGAGTGATCGTAAAAGACAAACCTGATTAAAACTCTCAATGGCATCCCCATACTACTTACCCAAAAATCCCAAGTCCTCTTGGTGCCCTCGGCCTGAGCTAGCCCCTTCCTCCTTGCCCAGCTTCCTCTCATCCGTGACCCCTCCTCACCAGCCCACCATCCTGGCCCTCTCTGCCGCAGGAGCTCCGCCCCCGCTGCGCACCTTTGCCCTTGCCATTCTCTCCTTCCTCAGATCCTCTCAAGGCTGACTGCCTCTCATCGTACAGGTCTCAGTGCGACTGTCACCTCCCGTGAGTGTTCTCTCCGGATCCCAGGCATTCCCTAGCTGCTCTTCCTGTTTCATTGCCGCATCTCACTTAACACTGCAAGTCTAAAATCTAGCCTGGACTCATTCATTCATTGCTTGTTCATTTCACGTCTGTCTGCACACCCCTCCCCCCTCCCCCCCGACCCCCCCCCCTCCGCCCGGTCAGCTCCACGAGGGCGGGGACCGTGTCTGTTCACTGCTCTGAACCTGGGGCCTAGACCACTGAGTGCCTCATAGTAGGTGCTCAATAAATGTTTGTTGAGTGACTGAATGAAACTTTCACTTCTGGAGGGAGGGTCCCCTGGGGATCCCTGCTGAGAGGCTCAGCTCGCTCCTGCCACAGGCCTTGACATGCCAATGCTGGGAAGTGGGGGACAGGGGGAGGGAAGTGGGGGTGGGCCCGGAGCTCCCAGCCTGAGCGCTACCCTTGCAGGTGCTGAGCACCCCGAGTGACACCGAGACGGAGGCCCCTGCAGCGGATGGCCACCTGGGGAGCCAGCGCCTTATTAATAAGGGCCATAGCACATGCCGGGGGGTGGTGGGGAGCGAGGCAGCTGCCCCGCCGCTCCACAGCCCTCCCCCACCTCCCCCACAAGATGGACCGTGACCAAGTGGGGAAATGGCATCATATTTTCTGGAATGTCACTTTTTATTAGGGCTGCCTTGTAAATGGGTTTGTGGCTAATCCTGGGCCCTCCCTGCAGACGGCCCCTCCATGGGAGTTCTGCCCTGGCTGGGTGGCACCTGCAAGCCAGCCAGGGGGAGGCAGAGGGATGTCGCCTTCCCATCTCTGGCCTTGGCTGGCCTGGCTCCCACAGAGGCCACAGCTGAGGGGAGAACATCTGGGCCCTGGGACGGGGGAGGGTGGACTCTGCCCAAACTCCTCGGGACTTCTGCCTTGCGGGGTGTCGGGGCGGAGTGGGAACTGAGGGACAAAAATAAAGCTGAGTGGGAGGGAAGAGAAGGAGAGAGGGAGACAGAAAGGGTGTGGGCCGCTTGGTGGCAGGAGGGCCAGGGCAGGAAGGCCTGATTCAGACCCCAGCCGACATCCGGCTTAGCCCTGGAGTGTGCGGGGGCTTTGAGGAGACAGCAGAGCTGCTGACAGAAGCGGAGTTGAGCTGTTCTCTGTTATTTTTAGGGGAAACACAGCACTCTGTCACCTCCTGGAAGACCTCCTGTCCCCGGCGGGCAGTAGCTCTCAGTAGCTGCGGACGGCCCTGCCTCCCTGTGGAGCTTCTCCCCTCCACCAGCTGCCTCAGCAGGACCCCTGAGTGGCCCAGCTCTGCGGCTGTCCTGGGTCCCCGTCCTCGGCCTGTCTGGAGACCCCACCCACCTCCCCCCTCACTGGGCCGTGACCCCAGCTTGGTCTCCGGCTGGACCTTCAGCCCCTCCCTCTCGTGGGCCCTGCCGTCACCCAGCCCTGACCCCTCTCTGAACCCTGATCCTCCATCCTGAGTCCTGTGGCCCAGACAGGCCCGCCCCACACCCTCCCCCCCGCCCCTGCCACTGTGTGCCATGACCCCCTTCTCTCGGGTGTGGCCTGCAGTTGGCAGGGAGGCCTGAAGGCCCGCTCGCTTGGTCCTGAGCTGACGGAGAATGTCATTAGCAGGCTCCTAACTGGGCCATGCTTCCCCAGTTGTCGAGACAGGCTGCGGACTGTGCCAGAGAAATATCACACTCCTCACATCTCGCTCCCTGGGGTGGTGCCTGAGCCCCTACCTGTACCTATGAAATGCCCCGGCCCCCGGGCTCCCTCCTGCTGCCTCTCTCTGTTGCCTCCCTCTGCAGGGTTGGGGATGTGTGTTTCTAGGGGTGTCCTTGTGTGGCCTTAAGCATCATTGTTAGCTCTCCCATCAGTTGAGATTTCTGCTCGGAGCCCCTCCACTAGCTCCCATGCCTCCACTCAACCCTGGAATAATCCCTGTGACTCCCAAGGTGGGAAGTAACATTATCCCCATCGTTGGTCCAGGAAACAACGATCAGAGACGTCAAGTCACTTGCCTAAGGCCACAGAGCCAGACACTGGCAGAGCCACGATTGGGATGGAGCTGTGGGTGGCCCTGGCCTGGGTCCCTGGGGCTCAAGTTGACCCATATCTGATTGGAAGACCCCGTGTGGGCACTCCCAGGTGGCAGAGGCTGGGTGAGGGGTGCAAAAAGAGCAGCTAAGTCTGGAGCAGTCTGTGGGGTCAGATACTGTGACCACCTCCCTCACGGCCTAATCACCTCTCAAAGGGCCCACCTCCTAAAACCATCACGTTGGGGATTCAGTTCAGCATGTGAATGTTGGAGGGACACATTCAGTCTATAGCACACAGTATACATATAGTGTATCAATATGAGAATGCACGTATTGTGTGCGTACAGTGCACGTACACTGTACCTTGTGTGTATATGGTGCATATATACGGTGCATGGCGTACAGGTAGTGCATATGCAGGGTGTGTACACGACTTGTGCATGTAAAGTGCTCAGTGGTGATGCTCCCCACCCCACTCCCAGCTCCTGGTTCCCTGGGGGGCAGCACTGCCATCTCCACACTGGCTCCCAGGGCGTACACCACCCGCCCTGCAGGAACCATCAGGGGAGCAACCGCCCATCACAGCCCATGGAAGCAGGTGGAAACATTGCTTTTTATTGAGACCAATATGTTATTGAAACAACTTGAATCAGCTTCAAAGTAAGTTAAATAAGAAGAGATCATCTCCCTTAGTTTCACAAATCAAGGGGGATACAGAGAAAGAGGGAAACAAAGAGATCATGGAAGCCAGGAAACAGATGGGCTTGGGTGGCCCGAGTTCCTGCCCGAGGGGAGGGGGAAGGGTTCTGGTGTGGTGTGCTGGGAACGAATCTTCTTTTCCTTCTTCCGACTGAAGAAGAACCTGGTCCAGAATGCCGTTCCTCCTCCTGCTGCCGCATCGCTGGGGAGAGGCTGGCGTCTCTGTGGTGCGGGTGGATTTAAGTCTGGGTCACTTGTCTTTCTCCTGTGGGCAGTGGACGTGCCCAGAGGTGCCTTCCTCGCCACCGCAGGGTTCCCGGTGCACTGGGGCTGTGGGGAGGTACATCTCTGTCTTGGGGTGGTTTGGGGCTGCAGTTGGCGGTCTCTGGTTCCCGGACACCTGTGGAGAGCTTGAATTTTCTAGCGTGGTTGCAAGGCCATCTGAGGCTGCTCAGTGGGCGTTTACTGTGCTCTGTGTCTCCGCGTGTGCGTGCGTGTGTGCAAGCGCCTGGGCGTTCAGCAGGGCCTGGCTTGGAATATCCAATCCACGCTGGATGAAGGGAGCTGCTGGCTGCCTGTTCTGTTTCCCTAACTACGGCCACCGCCTCGCCTTGTGGCAAGCTGCCTGCAGCTGAGAGAGGTGTGGGAGTTCCCTCTCCCTGTAGCAACTCCTGCACGAGAGACCCCACTTTCCCATTCTGAGGCCACCTGGACCCAATGCCCGGGGTCAGGGAAGGGGCACCTGCAGCTCTTAGAGATTAGAGACCAAGGCCGATTGCCAGTTGAAAGCTGGGGGACCAAGGACAGGCATGAGAGTGAGACCGGGGGGAACACACCAGGAGGGAGGCAAGTAGGGAGAGACATCATGCAGGGGCAGCGAGACAGATGGGCCAGAGGAGCAGAGAGGCTGACCCGAGAGAGCAACTCCGGGGGAGTGAGACCTGCAGAGAGAGAGAGGCGGGTCACAAAGCACCGAGCAAGAGGAATCTAAGGCGACGGAGGCCAGAAACACTGCAGGGACGAAAAGGCATAATCCAGGACGAGAGAGACAGAAGGGACCAAGCTGCCCCCAGTGGGGCTGGTGGGGCAGGTGATGCTGACCCCCGCCGGGGCTTTGACAGGCTGGTGGGAGGCGTGCGAATTTGTGATTTCAACCTGGTCCTCCAGAGGGTCTGCAGAAAAACAAACCCCGCTAAACATCTCTCACCGACTGTCATCTTCATTCGCTTTTGTCTTCAGAATAAAGAGAATTAGAAACTCCTGAGGTCGATTTCTACACGGCTGACTTTCGCTCTCCCTCCCTCCCTCCTGCCCTCTTGCTTCCTCGTTCTCTGCTCTGTGTGTCTTGTCCCCCAGCTACTGGCCTCTCTGACCTGCCATGCGGGGGTCTCTGTCCGGGTCTTTGTCGTACTGTCATCTGGAGTGTCCGGCTCTCTCACCTCCTTGCCTGCCTCGTCCCTGCCCCACCCCCACGCCCCTCCCCCCATCCCCGCTTGGCCTGAGGGATGGCCGCTCCAGATGCCCGCTTCTCCCAGCTGTCTCCACAGCTCAGCCCGCAAGCTGACAGGGCTCATAAATCACTGTGGCAGGCGGGGCGGGGAGAGGAGCGGGCAGCATGTGCTGACGCAGCGCCAGCCTTAGGAGTTGGGGTTCTCAGGTGCGTGGTGAACTGCTGGGGTGCAGAGCCTGTGGCTTCTCTCTTTTTGCAGTTCAACAAAGCAACCTGGTTATGGTGCCTGTGTTGGAAGCTTAGCCTTGCCCAGCTCCATGGAAGGTGGACAAGAAGAAATAGGTTGAATGCAAAGCAAGGGGGATTTAGGTTAGACTGAAAGAAGAACTTACTGTGGTGAGGATTATCCTTAGAAAGGAGAGACTTGGGGAAAGGTGATATCTCTTGGCAAGGAGTCTATAAATTTTGGATGGAGAGATTCTGTCTGGTGGTTTAGACGCAGTGCTGCCTGGAGAGCCTGGAGATGGGGGGATGGACTAAATGATCCGCTCAACACAGAGCCTGTACTTTGTTTGAGGGACACCGAGGGTCAGAAGATCTTGATCCCAGGCTCTGGGAGGCCATAGAGCCAAGAAGTAACCAGTGGGGACCCAGGAGATATGCAGCCTGGCATCAGGCCTCAGCTGCCCCTCAGACCCTCTGTGTGCTCTTGGGCAAGTCCCTCAACCTGGCTGGTCTCCATCTGTAATGTGGGGATAGTACCATTTCGTAGAGTTGTTGTGAGGTTTAAAGGATGAGGCACGTAACGGCTTCTGCACAGTGCTCGGCACAGAAAGCACAGTTATAATTGCTGCGCAAGTCACTCCACATTGCTAAGCCTCAGTTTCTTCATCCATAAAATTGGATGCCTAGCCCTCACTCACCATCAACACACATCCACTGAACCCCTGCTATGTGCCAGGCTCTGTTCTAGGCACTGGAGATACAACAATTCACACAGCAGACAGGATTCCTAACCTCATGGAGCTCACATTCTAATTGGGGCGGGGGTTGACAGACAAAAGACAAATATATGTACTATGAGAAAATGAGACAGGATGTCTAAGTGATGGGGGTGGGAGAGGCTATTTTATATAAGGTGATCGGTCAGGACAGACAGCTCTGATAAGGCAACATTTGAAACAGAGACCTATGGGGATCAAGAGAATGAGCTGCAAAGATATCTGGGGTAGGAACATGCAGGCAGTGAGAACAGCAAGTGCAAATGTCCTGGGGCAGGACTATGCTTGGTGAGTTTGAGGAACAGCAAGGAGGTGAGTGTGGTAGGAGTGGAGTGAAGGAGGCGAGAGCAGTAGGAGAGGCCACTGAGGAGGAAACACAGCCCATTGTAAGGGTTTCATCTATTGTCCCACGGAAATGTGAAGCTCTTACAGGATTTTAGTAGTGAAATTCACCTGCACCAGGAGGCCCTTTGGTTGCCACATCCTAGAGCAATTGAACTTCCTGCTGCTCCTACCTGTTCAGGACCTGGAGACCAGCACGTCTGAGGCTCCATCCCTTGCTTACCACGGTCTGATTCTGGTCTGTAGAATGTAGGGCTTTTAAATAATCATTAAAAAACACAAATCCTTCTTGCCAAAGTGGAGGGAAGAATTTAATGCATCCAGCCTTGTTCCAAGTGGCAGCTTCATCTTTGTTTTGTAAATGTGGCAATGAGGCTCCGGAACGTTCTGTGCTGCTGAAGGTCATATGAGCCATATGGTGTGGAAGAAAGGGATTTCATTGACCACTGATTTATGGGCATCTTTGTCAATGTATATCTTTTGAAATTACAGACATGCACACGCATAGAGAACTCCCAAGCCCAGAGTGACACAATCACAGCATCCTTCCCCTAAAGGCCATCTATTGCCAAACGTATCATAAATGCTGAGAAAGTGAGCACATGCGCTGAGCACCACCTTCTCTCAAGCTGCAGCCAAGGCAGACATCCCTAATCAATAACAGAGCTCCTTCATGCTGAGCTCAGATGTAGCCTCTGAATTCTGGAAAGCCCACATGCAGGTGGTTCCTAAAAGGAAACATATTTGCCATTTCTGCTGTAGGGGCAGGCTGTCCTGGGGGGTGGGGAACAGCATGGCCTAATCTCTGGACTTGGGAACTTTTGCTGCCTGATTTATAAACTGACCACAACTCTAGTATATGAGACAGAATCGGGGAAACCTCAGAGGGTGCTGCCCTGATACTTGGCTTTCCAACCTCTGGGTCCCCTGCCCTCCCAAAGGTGTTCAGAGTGACTGAAATTGTTTGAATTCCTCATGGGATTTGTTCCAGCTGCCAGAAATGGATCAGGCTTGTGACTGGTGAACCCAGACAAGGGTACCTGCAGCTAAATGAGCTGGAGATGGAGGTGGGTCCCGAAAGCAAGCCCTTCCCTTGGCTCAGGTGCGGATCAGATATGGAACCAAGAGAGCTGCCTCGCCGCCAAGCACGGTAACCAGAGGGAAAGGAGCGATGATGATCTGACAGAGAAGAATGAGGGTGGGGGGAGAGGGGAGGGAGGAGGGGAGGGGGAAACTGTGGACCAGCCTTTGGTCAGACCCCAAGGCTCTGCTCAGGTTCCCCAACCCCTAAGGTCTTTTCACATTGGATTCATGTCATCATGGACTCCTGGAGGTCCTGAGCCCTTGTTTCTGGGATCTGTTGAGAGCAACAAGCAAGGCAGAATAATGTGGGGAGACAGACAGACCTCGGTTTAAATCCTTGTGCTCCGCTCACTTGCCTCAGTCTCCTCATCTACAAAATGGGCTTCATATCTTCACGAGGAGCGTTGTAACGCTCCCAGCCTTTCCCCACGCGGCCACAGTCTGCAGCTGAGCTTCTGGCAAATGCTAAAGCTGGCAGTTAGACTTTGTTTGTGGGGTTCCAGTGTCTCTCGGTCTCAATTGGATCTGCACTCGGGTGTCGAGACAGTGAGTTTATTTATTGGGACCTGTTAAACCCTAACAGTACCCGCGCCATGAGCTCGGTGTGAGGATGGAGGAAGTGCCGGGATATCCTACAGCCATCTGTGTCTACATCTACGTCTGCATCTATATCCTCTACCGCATCTACATGCTGTATCCTCCCGAGCATCTCTACCATCTGTATACCTTAGGGCCCAGCACAGATTGGAACTCAATCTAATTGCATTTGACAGGTCCTTCCCTTCCAGGCTCTTCCTCTGGTGCCATGGTGGGGAGGGGCCAGGGAGGGCCTGGGGGCATTCCCCTGCTTTCCTGGAAGAATAAGGCCACTTATCACCGTGGGGCAGCTCCCTGCTCCTCAGCTGTGATTTGGAACAAGCAATTCGCTCCCTGTGCAAAACCTCAGAGAGTCCAGGAGATGTTTGTAATTTAACTCTGCTTGTCACCAACAGCAAGGGGTGACCTCGGGGAAGCTCGGGGTCTGGGGCTTGGGGCTCTAAGGGGGTGGGTGGCAGGATACAGTCTCCCAGAAGGTCAGGGAAGCAGGGCTAACTCCAGTCCTTTTTCCAGCCTTCACCGGGTGTTTACGTAGGGCAGCTCTGTGCCAGGCGTGGTGCTGGCTGGCGAGCACTTGCTATTACCACGCTACCAATCATAAAAAGCACGAGAATGCTGTTGCTCCACGGCTCCTCGTAGAAACCTTTGGGGCTAGATGCACTTCCGAGGCTGAATTTTTCCCAGATTTTAGAAATGTAATGTTCTATAAATTATGGAACACTCAAACGTATTCATATTTCATTTCCTAGGTAGCAAAGTACATGTGAACAGTGCCAGCAAGTGAGATAAAGACCATAAGTGCCTCGAAGGTCAGTTCAGTTCAGGTTTTGCTGCCAAATGAGTCTTCTTTTTTTAATACATTTTTTTATTTCATTATTTTATTTTATTTATTTATAGCTTCTGGCTTCATTGGGTCTTTGCTGCAGTGCGTGGGCTTCTCATTGTGGTGACCTCTCTTGTTGCGGAGCATGGGCTCTAGGTGCGTGGGTTTCAGTAGTTGTGGCATGCGGGCTCAGTAGTTGTGGCGCACGGGCTTAGCTGTTCTGCCACAGGTGGGATCTTCCCAGACCAGGGATTGAACCCGTGTCCCCTGCACTGGCAGGCGGATTCTCAACCACTGCTCCACCAGGGAAGCCCCTGCCAAATGAGTTTTAGAAAGCTTTTTGGTTTTCAGAGCTTTGGGGCTGCTGGAATCGTGGAGAGGGGATGGGGGACTGTCCCCTTTCTGAGCTCTGGGCAGGCATTGGGCCAAACACTTTCACTTGATTAATACATTAAATCCTCATAAAAGCCCTACCAGGTTGGTTCTATTTTATAGATTTTATATATTGTTCCAACTTTACAGAAGAAGAAATCCAGGCACAGAGAGGTTGAATAACTTGCCTAAGGACACACAGCTGGTTAGTGGCAGAGCGTGGATTCCAGATGAGGTCTGTTGAGTGCCAGAGCCTGCCGTCCCCACATAGTTTATAATCCAGTGTGTGTGCATGGGGGAAGGGGACATTAACAATAATTATCATCATAACAGGGTGGGACAAATGCCAGAACTGGGGCATCCATGTCCCCGAAGGCCAGAGGAACGGCCTAACACAGCTTAGGGATTTGGAGAAGATGACCCAGAGGAAATGGCATCTACTGGAGACCTGAGGGTTGAGTGGACACTAGCAAGGCATTGGTGGGGAAGGGAAAAGCATTTCAAGCAAAGGCAACAGCATAAACAGCAGGTGCAAAGGGCTGGAGGACAGAGAGAACAGTAAAAGTCAGGAAGACAGAAAGGAATTGGGGCCTGGAATGGGAGGCAGCGTGGATCCAGAGAGGTAAGTAAGGGACAGCCTCCAGGCGGCGCCCTGCTGTTTCTGTGTGGCTCCTACAGCCCCGCCCCCTGTGGAATCCCACGATGGGAGGAGGTCAGATAGTGCAGCGCTCCGGATCAGGCAGAGAGGAAACTCACGCGCCGGACGATTTCCCCGATGCACCGGAATCCGAGTCTGCAGCGCCAGCCCCTTCGAGGGCCGGGCAAGCAGGGGTCTCAGCGGGCACACATGGAGAAAAGGATTATTGATCTTTGAGTGGGAGTCCTGATTAAACGCCGGGGCTCGCAAGGCTGGGGTGAGAAGTGGATCAGACTGTGGAGTGTCAGGGTTCCCAGGCGGCCAGGCGACACCTTCTCCCTCCCGAACCGTCTGGGCGCTGGGCTCTCGAACACCTCTGAGTTCGAGAATGCACAGGCTGCCTCTCTCCCGGAGACGAGGCCCCCCAGCCTGACAGGTGAAATCTTTATTATGATGATTTTTATTTGGGGGCGTGTGTGTGCGTGTGTGAGTGCGTGAACATTTGGGGCCGAGGCGGCGGCAGCTGAAATCCCCGCAAACAAGGCTCATGAATATTCCACGCAGGTGCCCGCCGCGCTTTGCAGTCATCCATTATTTATACGTGAAATAACGAAAGCTTCGTAAGTAATGAAAGTGCTTGCGTCCCAGCTGCATCTTCCGCTTCCCTCTGCCCGCGCAGGTGAGGAGCCGGCCCTGCAGGAGATTGGCATCCCCGTGGGATACCCAAACTCCCCTCTCACGTCAGAATCCAAGTCCTTCATAGGAAGGAGGCGTGTGTATACACGTGTGTACGTGTGTACTCACTTGCACAC